>NC_137921.1:55982426-56402426 GCF_963457725.1 Sprattus sprattus | reverse complement strand
TCATAAAAGCACGTCTTAACCAAGCGCATTTCCACTGAGTCTGAAAACGTTGATATGGCAGCAGCAAGGCAAAGACATAGACAGAGACAGCGAACAGAAATATTTGTTTCAACTCGTATAATTCATATATTCATATATATGAAATTAAACTTTCCGAACGTAATTGGAGAAATTGATCGCACCCACATGCAAACAGTCCCACCTTCAATCCGCGAACACGTTTACCGAAACAGAAAGCACACATATTCAATGAATGTCCAGGTCATATGTGATGCCAACATGACCATTACTTACGTGGAAGTGGTCTGTCCATGACAGTTTTATCTTTCGGAATAGTGCCATTTATCCATGATTGAGCAACGGTGATTTTGGAGAGGCCTGTCTACTTGGTAAATGTATTTGTTTCAGTGGGGATATATTGTAGTGAACCCATGTCCCTTGTAGAACGTATTAATCTCGCCATGTACACATATATATTGTTATAATAGACAGTTTATGCATTAATGCCACCAATAGCATATTATTTATAATCGTGTTCTTTTAAACATCTCGCTGTAGATGATGGCGGGCAAAACAACAATATAACCCATTGAATCAGGTTCAGTGATTGAGCGAACGTGAACCAATAAATCTATCTCGCTATCTATTCGCTATCTATTCGCTGAACCTTAGTTTTTTCTTCCTCTAATCTCCATGGTGGCAGTAACTTGCTGGCAAGTTCTCCAGTCTTTTAACGGTGCGCTAAATAATGATTGCCCAGCGCGTATCTGGCTTGATAAATATCACGGAAAATGCGGGGAATCACCGTGCGTTAATGTGCGCCTGGCAAAGATGCGTTCGCAAATCAATCTTAGTAAATCAGGCTCTTTAAAGGGCGGAGTAAGCACAGTTTGCCCAGCGCAGATCTGGCTTGATAAATACCAAGTAAAATGCGCAAAAACACCGTGCGTTAATTTGCGAACGCAGATTAAGAAGCGCTCGCATATTAGTAAATCAGGCCCTTATTGTTTTAATCTGCTCTTTCAACATCCCAGTATGCCAAAGATATTGATGAGTTCTGTAGAAATATATCACTGCTCGCTTATTTCTCAAATGAAAGCCTTAGTGACAGTTGAGACTATCAGAAAATAGATCACTGGATGTGAACGCAGAGTGAAAGAGACTAGATGCCATGAATCCTTACTATCAAATGGGATTAGATTGATGATGATAGAGGGTGACTGTGAGGCAGGGAAGAGTACTGGACCATGCAACATCCCAGAGGACCATCACTGCCATCCAAATGTCCCATGAGGACAGATTCTTACATTATCTTGCATTTTGTATCCAACTGCCTCTCATGTGTTTGCCTGTGTTTAACACAAACCGCATTCCCACTCGCACTGAAAGCCATTTATTTATCACTATTTGACTGTTAAGTTGTCATGTGGAAATGAGAGCCAAACAGTTAAGTTCAACCGTCAGTCTCCTCAATTTATCTTGTAACAGGAAGAGGTAGAAACCTTTGGGGTGCCTGTGCAGCTTCGCTGCTTGGCCCCAAAATACAAGGTTTAACTTAGCAGCTAATTAGTTCATATTAACACACCCCAGCAACAGCCAACTGTTAAGATGGCTTCCTAAACTAGAGAGCGCTAGGATAGTTCTGGCATGACACCTTGCATTTTCCTTACACTTCGTAGCCTCGTTAAATGCAGTCAGGTGGAAATACACAACACTCGTGACTTTACCGATATGGAAGACTGAGTGGGAATGAAAATGTGTTATCTATCCTGTGCTGTTTTGACTTGATACATGAATGGGTTTGGTATGTGAAAGAGGCTGCATATGTACCTGGGAGAAGGTGAAGTTAACCCAGAGTGCATTATGTGCGGCGCCACTGATAACAGGAACAAAGGAGGCGAAACAGATTAATCAGCCCCCCCTGTTGTACATCCTGTGAGGGAGTGCCAAATAATGGGGGAGCAGCCGAGATGGAACAGCACCGATACGATGATGGACCGAGTGGCCATGTGTTAAGAACCCATTAACCTGCTCAGGATGCAGGGAGAGAGGAAGCAAAACGAGAGAGATGGATTTGGGCGGGAGAGGGATGGGGGGGGTGGGTGGTTGAGAGGGGGAGGGGAGGAACAAACAAGATGAGGGAAGGAGAGAGGGAGTAAAAGAGTGTGATGTGTGAAGTAGAGGAGTAAAGAATGAAAAGCAGAAGGAGGAGGAGGAGTATTCAGGGAGGGTTGGAAAGATCACCGAGAGAAAGATGGAGTTGCCTCAGAGGAAGAAGCTTTAAAATGAACCTGCCATGAACCTCATGCTTGATCCCACACTCTGTCTGCCCACCTGGTGGGGAGAACTGAATGCACACCACAGGCAAGAGAAGCCATCATTATGTGGGAAGGGAACAGGAAACTTTTTGCTGAGGGGAAGGGCGGTTGTAGGGGCGCAGGACTGATAGGTAGGGGGTGTTGAAGGTCCCAGAGTAGGCCTGTGCATACAGGCTGACAGGTCAGTGTCTGTGTGTACCTCAGCAGAATCTGATGAACAAGTCTAGTGCAGCCCAGACTGACAGAACATCTGCGGCTGACTGAGACCTGTGCTGTGCTGGGTAGCAGTTGGCAAGCTTTAGAGTCCCATAGTGCACAATACATTTTGTTGGTGGTAGACAATATAATCTTAGAATACAGTGAATGCATTTATCTGTTTGTCGTTGTCCCTTGTAGTTTGGCCTGTGTGATATTGCCATTTGACGAATGTGAGTAAGGACTCTGAAAGACTACGAGTTCCAGTCTGCAGGTGGCACTTATGAATATGAATATGAGCAGGGAAACTCGACTGAAGTACTGACTGCTTTACCAACCTCAATCACACTCCAGATGTATTGAGTGTATATAACAGAACCTGAAGGCTGTCTGCATTCCTTGAGCCATCCAGAGGCCCTCATCGTGTGCTTCTCTGGCAATTCCATTGTTCGTTCTAAAGTTAATCATAGAAAAACTGTAGAACAGTTGAAAATAAGTGCTTCTTTTGCGCAATGAATAGGATTCACATGAGTGCCTCGTGCGCTGAAACTCAATGTGCTGCAATGCGGCCATTTGGTTAACTTTCATTAACTGAGAAAGTGCTTTAATTTCTCAATATACTGTTGAAGCAGATAACATGCCATTGTGGCTGGGATGGAGGGACATGGCAAGTGGAAGCTTTTGAAATCAAGTTAATTGAACAGGCTCACTTAAGGTCCATCTGTGTTTGAAACAGAAGGATGGAATAATTACATGAAAATTGGAATTAGCAGTTCATGTAAATGCTCCGAGCCGCACCACATTGTTCAGGCGCACACCTACAGGAAGCTTCCTCCGAGCTCTGGGTATGGGTGATGTGTCACCGCTCTCTCCTCTCCTGCTACACCTGCTGGTATTCCCCAAAGGAAACCAAGTGAGGCTGGGGCACTGGGTGAGCTCTACTGAGCCAAAACCCAGAAGACCCACTTTGGTGGATCTCATGTCCTACCGGGGTAGGGGTGATACAATAAGAGAGGACACAGTGGCATCTTGAGTTCCCACCTTTAGGGGGTAAGGGGTATGGTGGGGATGGTGTGTCTGTGATGGTGGCCCATCACACCATAGCTTGGCCACACAGGTGTGTTCTTTCTCCTCTGGGAGAGGTGTGTGTGTGAATGTGACAGTGAGCAATCGAAGTGAGCCTTACACCAAGCTTGTCCAATCATAGAAGCTTGACATGTTCCAACTCTCAATGCTGTACAATACATGTGTTTAGGAAGCTGTCATGGTAAAGGCTAAACATAGTGTCCAGATATAGTTGATAGACTGTGCAAAAGCTGCTCATGTGTTATGTTGTTATTTTGAAATGAAGCATAGAAGAAAAGGCATAGGCATACAATTGAGGTGTGGCTGTGGTTGCAGACAGCCGGTTATTCTCGTGTCTTTCTGTTATATCCATAACAGAAAATAAAATATCCAGTCAGATTTTCAGGGCCAAGGAGATATGAGCCTTTTCTTTACAGTCACACATGTCACCTCACCTCATTCATGCTCTGTCTGCCTCTTTAACCTTCACCTATCACCCACACATGCCTAGTTCAGTTGGTACTCAATCGCCACACATGTTCAGTGAAGGATGAACTTCTTCACACCATTCTCCATCTGAGGATTAATATGTGTCTCGTTGCTCTGTCAGACTTCCTTTGCTAATTGTCATTTATTGGTTTCTTTGTTGGGTCTGCGGAAGTGGAACGCTTCGAGATGTTCATTAGACTGCAAAGAGAATCACAAAAGCTTCACTTGTGAATTTCACACTTGACTGTGTTCAGCTTTTCTTCATAACAAGAACTTAAAAAATAAAAACTGGTGACCTGGAATGAATCTGCGAAACTGCTTAACTATGTGCCCAGATTGCTTCTATGTTAATACATAGCTTTTTGCCGACAATCAATTGTGGCCGTTGGTAGAAGCTATTTCCATTTTTACTCAACTTCTTATGTGGCCTTATGAACTTGATGTTTGAAAGGTTTACAGATAATTTTAACAAGTTTGTCTCAAATGTTTGTTGTGCGAGGAAAACGCACTTCGCCCCGAAAAATGCAGATATATTTCATGACATCTCATTAATTTAAATGAGCTGTTTTCCCCTGAGTCTTTAAATGTGCTGTTTAAAGCAACTTTAAGAGGCTTGCATCTGCTTACTCCCTTGCTTGAAAAAGTGTCCGGAGTGCCGTGGCTGAGACTAGCCGAACAGCAGACCCAGATAAAACACAGTGTATTCTCCCGACTCTCTCCTGTCCGCTCGTTTGTCCCTTTCATGAGGCACAAACTGTCAGATTTCCACCCGCCTCATTATCTCTTTAAACCAGCACGACTCCTGACTGCTGATCTCTCCCCTCGCGAGCAGTCACCCACTCACCTCTCCCGCTATTCCAGACGCCTTTTCATCCGAATAGTGCCATAGAAGTTTATTGTGCCTTAATATACAATAAGACGAGATGTCAGGAAGTAATTCTCCCAGACACACCGGGATTTAACTCTCTGTTTCGACAATGCATCTCCAAGACGGGTTCCTTTATCACCTGGGTAACACAACTGGCGTCTGGGTGTATGAGAGTTGACACGGGGCTCCAGTTGACGTGCATTGTAATGGGGGGAAGTATAATTTGTCCGGAGATCCACGCCTGTCCAGCCTTCTCCCCACGCCATCCCTAGCGCAACGAGGATGCAGAGCACATCCATCACTCGCCCATGATTAAAAATCCTTGCTGCACTTTTGAGACTTGTCTCCTTGGCGGGCTGAAAAATTGAAAACTTAGAAATTGAGACAGGATGACATGTGGGAACTCACCCAAGCACTTTTGAGAACAACCCCCCCCCCCCCCCCCCCCCCCCTCCCCACTCACCATCACTTTTTTTTGGAGCAGTCTTTTGTCTTTTGACTGCTCATATTGTATTTCACTATCCTCTGTCATCTTTAAAGAATAATGGGGGAATTTGATGATTTTACATACTGCTAAATGGAGGCGTCACATTTCAGATTCAAGATAATGTTTCACTTCATTGAGGACACTTATACAGCTGCTCACTTCTACCAAAGCAGTGGCATGTACTGGTTGAGCAGACTGACTTCTCATAGGTCCAGAGGTCCCCCAAATGGTGGGGACACCATTCCACAAATTACTTCAGGTACTTCTGATGTTAAATTAATGGATTTGTTCTTAGTTGGCCCTGTATATTGCACCAACACATGGAAAGGGCTTACTGCATATACGTATTGCTTCCATCCACTCTCCATAAAAGTAGATCATACATTTTATCAATATATGCGTCATTTAGAATAACACAAATATCTGAAACATGCTTAGAGCCTCAGAAGCACAGGTTCATTTGAAAGACCCTGTCCTCAGTACAGCTGTGCATTTGTTTTACATCTAAACGCCTGAGTACCTATATATTTAATGCAATAATATTTGACAGTGAATCTTTAAATGATCCTTGTTTCTTTGACCACAATGCAAATCGACAGTCTTTTAAAGATATAAATGTTGTTCTATCTATTTAAATGGAGAAGATCTATCTATTGATCAATCAATCTATTCAGTCTATTTTGCTATCCATCCATCCATCAATCCATCAATCCATCAATCCATCAATCCATCAATAGTCTACAAACTATAATGGTGTTGTATGAAATACTACCATTAGCAGGATCCAGAGCTATAAAACAGGTCACCCTGATACGGCTTGAGGGCTTCTGCAATTGTCAGAATATTGAGCATATTACCTATGACAGGCAAGCCCAGCTCCCCAGCTCATAGCTGTTTACCACAATATGCTATATTAAGAACACCTTGGCTGACCCTGATTTTCTACATTTTCAAAGACAGGCAATTCCTGGACAACTCAGGTTTTATTTGCATGAAGAGCCAATGTCTTAAATACATAAGCTGTGTTTTCTTTATTTATTAATTAAAGGCTTGAAGGTTTTTTAACAGATGAATAATATGTATGTGTGGAAAATCAAGGTCTTTCATGGAATAACATGTCTTCTCCATTTCCTCCTGCATGATGCCTTGTTCTCCTTTTTAACTTTTTTCCACTTCCAAAGGGTTCTATTAGTCAATTCAGTCATGTGTTCAGGCTGTTTTCTCCAGAAGTCCCACTTAAGCCAATTAAGAAGGTCTGATTTACATCTATAATTAGGCAAATAGCACTTAAATTGAAATTATTAAGGGATTCTTGGGACCTAAATTGTAGTCGTGGGTTCTGTCTCAAGCAGTGTTCCATGGGGGAAAGCATTCCTCCAGACCGGAATTCTGTAATGTTTTCCAGCTGCAGGGCAGCTTGGGTCTCCAGAAACCCATCACTGATTAATAATGAATATAACCCAGCACAGAAAATGCCTGAAATAATATCCAGTTGTAGTGCAGAAAAGGATGCAATGTCTGTGAAAACAAGTCATAACTTGTAACGTTTTAGCTGAAAGCGTAGATCTTTATACCATTATGCAGCAACATACCTGAAACCTATTGAACTCTCATTATGTTAAATATGCAAGGACTGATGGGTGCCATGGCTTTCAGGTAGTAAAGAATAATACACATGTTGGTATTTCTATATATACAGTACATGACATGAAGCAGAAGTTTTTTTTTTCTACTGTTGGAATGACATTGACACCATTATCCCACTTACACTACAGTAACAACATCCTCATACGTTCACTTGCAGACAGGAACCAGACTTGTTTGCAGTGCTTCATTCTGCCTCACACCACCTCTTTACTGTACTTAGTAATATCAAGCATTTTGTGTGTCTGTAGCTCCATGGTTCCATTAATTCGTAACCTTGTAACATGGTGAATTGATGTACAAGTGCAATACAGACATAAAAAATACAGAACCACTTCACTACTTCACTACTGCACTACGTCATGGGTAGATAAGAATTCAACATTGGCATTAACTTGCAACAATCAGTAATTTAACAAAGCCATGGTACAATTGTTTTGTGTGTGTGTGTGTGTGTGTGTGTGTGTATATAATATAGTGTCAGTTTAATGACCAGGCATTATGGACATAAATGGAAAGTTTAACAACGGGAATGTCTATAGGTTGTGAGGCTTTTTTAAAGATAGTAATACAATATATACACATATACTGCTAAAAACATTTAGGCATTGAAGTAACTGCTCATGCTTTGCCAACAGGGCCTGCTGCCACTTCTGCATGCTAACATTTAAGTGTCGCTGATGCGCTAACGCCCTTACTTACACTTGTGCTTAACTATTCTCAAGTGGGTAATTATGCCCACCCTTCAAACCACCCTTTCCTCCTCCTGTGCTCTGTACTTACCAGGGCAGGTAATAGGGAAAGTAGGTGAGTGAGAACGCCACCTCCACACTTGGCTGGGTGTTAAGTCAGGAGGTGAGGAGTGGATTGCTTCATCCATCACAGTTGTGGACCATAGGCTTCTCTAGGGGGACTCTAGCCCATTGTACTAACCTTTAACCGGGGGGGGGGAGATGAAAAACAGGAAGGAGAGGCAATCAGGCTGGCATGATTGGCAGCAGTCAGCAAGGGGGCCATTTTATTGTGTTTTTAGGAAATTACATATGGGGTTGGGGCCGTTGTTCCCCAGGGACCTGTCAACAATGTTTATTAAACAGCTCTGTCATCTCTCTCTCTTTCTCTCTCTCTCTCTTTCTTTCTCTCTCTCTATCTCTCTGTCTATGCACTTTCATAACCTCTCATCACAAATGACATTCTCGGTGGCAAACAGGAACATGCTCACGCACATCTCAGACACCACCAGGCTCCTCAAATGTTCCTTTCTGTGGTGCTGTTAAATATGTCATTCTTACTATAACCACCTAATTATATATCTGCACTGCTGTCTGTCTTCTCAACACGCAAAATGCCCAAGTGCATTACTCTCTAGTATCTCTCTCTCTCTCTCTCTCGCTCACTCACTCACTCTCTCGCTCTCTTTCTCTTTGTCTCTCTCCTCCTTTTCCCCTCTTCACTGTTCCTCACACATTTCCCTTTGGGTTTATATGCATTAGCCATGCTACGTGTTTTGGGCACAGCACTTACTGACAGTGACTCTTGCAGGCATGAATGATGCCCTTCATCTGCTAACCATACACTTTGAGTTTGCTGCTAGACCATATGGTTTTTGGAGCCACAAAGTGCATTTGATCCCTTTTAATACCAGGCCTCTTTCTGGAGTGAGTGAAGGGGAAAAGGAGCTGGATTACTGTGCTGGCATTCCCCCAGCCTCTGTGTTCTCGTTCTTTTAAGACTGCCCTTCACAGGTTTTAGCAGATGCTTCGATTCTGTCTATTCTCGCAAAATATATTTTTTTCTCTCAATTTTTTTTCCATTTCACTCTAGGCTGGCATTTTTCTTCAGCCTTCAAGATCTCTCCTATTTTCTGCCTTATTTGATGTTGCCTAATGTAACTCCAGCCTTTTATGTTTTAACTTTAAGACACAAAGGACACCCCACACTAATTAGGGCAGCCATTTAATTTCTAAGTCGACAACAACACATCAGTGTAATAATATACAGTGATCAAGCACCTTTCAGTTTGTACACTGATAATAGTTGGTGTCATTAAATAAAACTAACTTTGATGACAAGTTCTCAGCCACTAGGAGTTGTGACTTATTTAATGGGATTCATAGGCTTTCTTATCATCTCTAGCTGTCATTGCAAAAATGATGTACAATGCAGCCTTAATTTAAATTATGATGCAGATGTTTCCCTTTCATGTTTGTACAACATATTAGATACACAAAACAGTAAACGGGTTAGAATGGCTGAAATTGGTTCGAGCCACCATGTTTGTTCTCATGAACAGAGCCAGGACTGTGTACAAACACCAGAGCGTTTTTTAGCACACTTACTGCTATTTGCTTAATTTGATAAATAGTGTATTGGATTACAATCACGGACCCCAACTTTAAAGATGACTCACTTGTATATGTATTTGTCACAGCTCTAATTTAGTTATTGTAACAGCTGTACCAACAATAACAACAACATGTTTTATAGACTTTCTAGTACAAGAACAATAAAAAAAAATACTGTAGAATTAATTGTAGCTGTACATACTGTAAATACAAAGTCCCCTTTAATCACCACGTGTATAGCTATTACCTCTCTTACATACCTGACCTACTTCACTTTGGACAGGACATTACAGGATGCAACACTAGCTGGAACATTTGAATTCTTGCAAATAGTGAAGTGGTGGTTACATTATAAATGGCACTGACTGATATGCTGTGAAAGCGGTTATTAGTCATCATATGTCTGCAGGAGATTGTACATCAATCATTACTTTCTCTAAGGCATTCTGTTAGGATCAGTCCGTTATATAATTGGTTTACATTCACATTTGTAATAGTTGCATTATAGGGTGCAACCTCAATAGCTGTAACATTGTTATCCTTCACATATAGTCTCTCCTCGGTGAATGTGCAATCATAAGCTGAGCCCGTGGTCAGGTCAGCGTTGTTTGTTCTTAGTTCAGCACCAAGAGAGAACAGTCTGATGGCAGGGACCACAGAGGACATCTGTCTGATGGCAGGCACCACAGAGGACTTGTCCAAACAATGTCACCTCCATTTTCTGCTCGGTCTTACTCTTGATTCCTTTTATTCAATGATTTCTATTAACTAATTAGTGCATTTGTATGTGTTAATATATCTGATCCGTGAAGTTGGGAGCATAACACTTGGATGAGCATGCAGATCAAACACCTACACTGCCAGGAAACATGCACAGTTAACAGGAGATTAATAAGATGGCAAAACATGTGCGTCTGGTGATCAGACGTCCTGTGAGCTTGTAGTTTTGAATTCAACTTTGTGGGGGGAAAACATCTTAATTAGTCCCTGCCGTCACCAGATGCTTGTCATCTAATCATGTTGCTTTTGCACATTCCGCCACTAAAACCAGTGCTGTTATTCTCTGAGTTTCTTTTTTTTTTTTGCTTACAATGCCTAAATCTTGTCAAAAAAAATGGATGTTGTCATTTAGTTACCCGTGTGTTCTGCATGTGGTAAGCTGTTCAGTTTTGCAGAATATATACAATAGACTTCTCAAGCCTGCCAGGGGACTGCTGTACCAGCCCCTATCCACAGAACACAGTACTTTTGATTTCATCAGCAGTAATGCAACAATAGTGTCGCTCGGCAGAACCTCGCCCTAGAGTGTGAGACTTTTTATGGAGTATTCAAAAGGAAAAAGATTAAAGGCACCTTTTTATCATATAAACACATTTCCCCTTTAAAGTCAGAACAGGTCACACAAATGCTACTTCAGCAGCCCTGCTAATTTCCCTTCATTCCATTAGAGAAGGTCACTTCCACTCAACACTTGGATGGATTCAACTACCCTAACATTTTCCTACATGTACATTTTTTCCCTGCAATTTTGTTGTATGACTTCAAATTTAAAATGTACCTTTCTCAAGCATCTATATGACATTGACAGTCAGTCACTCTTGTTTTGTGTGCGTGTGCGTGTGCCTGTGCCTGTGCGCGTGCGTGTGTGGACGTGTGTGTGTGTGTGTGTGTGTGCGCGTGTGCGTGCGTGCATGTGTTTGCGTGTATGTGTATGTGTGTGTGTTCTCGTTGCCATCTGGCTTGATAATGAATGGAAGCAGAAGGCTGGGAGATGTGGTATCAATCTTCCAGACATATTGCTCACATAAAGACAGGCGACAATGGTCACCAAAGTGATAACTAATTAAACACTCCAATGTAACATCATGCATCAGCTCTTGTATCCTGTCTACTCACTCAGGAGATGTAACAAGACTTGTTTTTCACAAATAAGTTGAAGTTGACAGCAGTCACTTGCTCCTTTTGGTAAGTTGTCCTGGTTGCAGAGCATTTCAACTACAAGCAGTAACTGGAAGGTGTCTGTAAGGAGTCTTGTTTGTTTGTTTGTTAGTTTGAAAGAATAAAAGTATCTATTTCTGTCTATGTTTTCATCATCAGCTATGATGACAATGTTTGTTGATGTTAGGGAAAAGGAAAAATCTGAGTGACACGTATGCATACTTTTGTGTCTCGCTTGTTTCATTTAATTTCCTATAATTAAAATGTTCCCAGATTTTCTTCTGAAAAGTCATTTTTTTTATTTGAATGAGTAACAACACTTTTCTGTGTTTTGATCTTGTTTCTCTGAAGACAGAGATTGAAGTCTCTAGATTCCATTTTGAAAACAAGACGTTTTCGATTTAACTTCTGTGAGATTTCGGTGACGATGTGGTTCATAGCATTGTACTTCTATGAATACATTTTCAAAGATTAAACAGAGTTGTCTCATCTGCTAATATTCATACTGATACTAAGAGAGGTGAAGTTTGAGGTTAAAAAGTTTTGGTAGATAAGTCACATTTTTGCAGATGAATGATCTTGTAGATATAATATTTTAGAAGTTAAAAACTGTCTTGCAGTAAGCGTCTGAAGGTCAGATTCTTGTAACTCCTATATGGTCAATTAAATCTCCTAAAAATGTCCACTTAAATCGCCTTGCAATTAGTGTTAACTTTCAAGATATCCAGTCTTAGCATATCTTATGCAGGATATGCATAAACTGTTCTGCAGTTTAACCCATTGACTCTCTGTATCATTTCATCTTCAAATCCTGACCCCAGCACAGATTGTCATGATCATTGCTGACTTGATTTGATCCAGCTCAGGGGTGCTGTTAGCGGTGACCTCTGAAATGGGATGATGCGACAAGCAAATCGCCACAGCATGTCCTAGCAAGATTCAGAGTCAGCCAGATTCTCTCTCTCTCTCTCTCTCTCTCTCTCTCTCTCTCTCTCTCTCTCTCTCTCTCTCTCTCTCTCTCTGTCTCTCTCTCTCTCACTCACTTTCTCTCTCTCGCTCTCTCACCCCCTTCTCTCACTCTCTCTCTCTTTCTGTGGAGATTTAGTGTTTGCCACACCACCACTCCATCACGTCGGCTAAGCTTTTCCAAGGGGGCCCTCTGCTGTTGACGTGCAATCAGGTCCTCATGCCGCCTCTCCTTGCCTTCTTTCTCCTATCTCCTCCTCTTGGCCCTGTACTCTAATGTACACAAATATATTCTCCTACAACCCCCCCCCCCCCCCCCCAGGTGCTTTTCTGTGTCCTGAAAAGGAAAGCAGGCAAGATTTAAAACCTGTGTGCTCAGACTGACACTTTCTCAGGGGCGGGTAAGAAATCTCACTCTGCACTGCGGGGGAGAGCATTCAGACCACAGGATTGCAGAGGACAGAGAGAAATGATATCCTTGGTACAAGCCAACACAATTTTAAAAGGATGTATTGGCCAGGCATCACATGTGATCAGGGTGAATTAATTGTGAAGCATAATGGAAACAGAACTGTCATATGTTCTTCTATGTAAAAAAAAGCAAGATTCAGGAAAGATCATTTTTTAGAGTTCTTAATGTTGAGCCACAGGAGACATTGATATCTTATAAAAAAGTTGGGGGAATAAACAATGTAGAGTATTTTCCCTCATCCCAATTTTTCTGGTAAGTCTCTGCTTCCAGTTATCAAATGGCATTTTTTTTATTCATCATATAAATACTATCAGGACAGTTGATAGGCAAGCCTCTAAATATTTCAACCAAATATTTCACCAGGCCATATCAATATCTAAAACAAATATGTGTTATTGGCTTGACTTATTATGGAAATTAGCTGCTTATTAGTTCAAAACACACACACACACACACCTCTATGATTTATTTTGGTCAATGACAACATTATCTCCATGGAAACTGGCATATTTCCTTTTTCCAAATACTTTCTGTTCACATTCTGTCATATTTTCTAATCATATAACAAATGAATGGCAATGAGACTTTTTGAGTTTGTGTCAATTTTATCCAAGGGAACCCACTATTCATCCACTGGCATCTTTTGTCCATGTTCCACACCTTCAGTGGCTCTCCCCTTTTCCCCTCTCACATCACATGATGCTTTCTCCAGCACCCCCACTCTGCAGAGCTGCCCCAGAAATAAGACCATAAATAAGAAATCAGTGGCCTTCTCTGTCCGGGTGCATTACTCGGACGTGATGTATGCTTTCTGCAGTATTATTACTCACTCTGCTCAAATCAATGCTCTAATCTTTCCCCTCTGTGATTGATAGCCCACCAGACCCAGCGTACACTGTAAGGCGATTTAATAAATAGCAGAAAAGCTCCATAAAAATTCTCCAGCGGACTGTTAAAACATCGAAGGCATTGCAGATGACACAGTGGCTGAAGGGTCATTTGGAAAGGACCACCCGGGGGCAATGTATCCTTTAAACCCGAAAAATAAAGTTCAATAAATGGCTTCAGCATGAATTCAGCCTGAAAATGTCTACCCTACTGTAAGTCATAATTTGACAAATGCTAAGGCCAATGATTTTTAGCAGAGCAGAGTTCGCTAACCCCCGCACACCCACACAGAGATACACTTCCCTCACCATGGCAACTGCCTCTCACCTTGCATCCCTCCTCCACCTATGGGTTACATTAGTAGCTGGTTGTGGGTGTCAGACCTGCTATTTGGGTTTTGTGTTGAGACAGATGGGTTTCCACTGAGGCCAAACTAAGGAGAGAGTGTTTGGATCACCGCCCGTGGGTCAGCACAGCGTGATCCTTGACTGGCTCCGTCGAGAGTGCTTCTCACAGCCAGGTGGCCAGAAAGCCTCCTCTTTAGAGGCTGGAAGCTGTCAGGTAGAAGATGACTCTAAGTTGGAGCCATCTGAACACTTAATTAACCAAGAGCTAATTCCAAATACCCATAAGAATAAAAAAAAAACTGTCGTCAACCGGTGAGTCCCTCTTGGAATTAAAGCCAGTGTGATCATTGTATTCCCCTTTCTTGTTTCCTTGGTCTATCTCTTTCAGTCCAGACTATCTGTATGAGCCTTAGAATCTATACTGAAAGGGATTACTGTAGTTTAGCCTATCAAATCATCTCTTATGGGAGTTATGAAGTGGTAAATTAATGAATTGCTCCAGTTATAACCTCTGCCAAGGAGGTTATGTTTTCGGTGCGGTTTGTCTGTCTGTCTGTATGCCTGTCTATCCGGAACCAGGATTACGGAAAAACTACCAGCCCGCTTGTCATGAAACTTGGTGGAATGGTGTAAACTAAGGCCGGTTTAAAAGGAAGAACCCGTTACATTTTGGAGGGAATCCAAATAACGTGGTGGATCCACAAATTTAGTTTCACTTTCGTTAACATTGTAATATTGTTAGAACAATTGTAAGCAATTGGCCTTGGTGGAGGTCTGCGTTCTCTGAGTCCACTTATAGTTTCAATGTAAGCCTTTAGGTCACGCACTGAAGATCTATTTTTGTGTATTTCTTACTCTGAAAACCTTAAGGCTGTGCAGTTTGGCTGATGACAACTTAATCTGATCTCTGTGTATCTACTAAAGGTCCTGGACTCAAATATTGCACAACAGGGTATGAGGAGGCAATCAATAAGCTGCCTCTCATACGGCAGACAGATATGATGACCTGAAAGAGACGAGACGTGTTCAATCCGCTCCGTCGGGGAGAGATACCAGAGTACCATTTGTGATGCCTGACTGGCTCAGAGGCTGCCAATAGAGGGGGCCTTGTAATATGTTTCAGTAGATGGACAAATAAAGATGTGTTTGCTGGTTGCCCAAATTGAGCTGTTGGGTACTACAAGACCCTGATCAGCGCCTGAGATAGGGAGAAATCAATGAGGGGGACACATACAAAGGACAACAAGAAGGAGCATGCTGCCCCACAGCCAGGGGGTTTCAGCCAGAAACATGACCTGCCTTTCGGGAGGCAAGCTAACTGTGGACCATCAGTCTCTAACTGGGTTATGTTTGAATGAAGGACCATTTAGGTCTGTTGAATTGGACACTGTGAACACTTAAACCAATAGTTATGGTCAGGCAAGGTGACCATACCTTTCTGTCTGACAATTTTTCTTTTTCGATCTGGAATGTATCTGACAGTGCATTTTTCATCCCTCTCCAGTAAATACATAGCCTGGACAAATTGCAGGCGTAATTCACAGCTGTTCTCTCTTATTGATTTAGATGACAGCAGAGGCCGTGCTACGTCTGAGCACCGAGCCCGTCCTCCCCTTCTACCCTCTGGACATCGCCCTAGATGTGCAGAACAAACTCAAAGGTAAGACTACTGTCCATTTCAGAAATTGTTTTTCTACTTGTAAACAAGTGAAATGCTCTTTCACTTTAGAGGTGACTGTGTCTACAAAAGCCAGTGGCAGTGGGTATTGATGTAGGTAACATGGACAAGTGTCAAGGTTATCAACGATCAGGCATGTGGTGTTGCTGAGGTAGGGGGGTGAAAGAATAGAGCCCTAGAATAGGAGTAGGACTAGAATAGCATCATGAACTAGACATAGTTGTGATTGGCTGTGCTTAGCTTATAATGTGTTTGGCTGAACTGAAATCTCCTTAATTACCATAAAACTTGTAAAAGATGTAGTCATGCTTTGATACTTGCAGCACAATAACAAGGGATACACACAGTGTACAGGTAGTTTGTATCTACACTATTCTCTTTCCATCATTTTTGTTTTCACTACACCCTCAGAGTTGATTTCAGGTTTTATCGTAGAGTGTTGTCAGCGTGTATTATTTATCTCGGTGTATAAGCTGGCAGCATAACGTAGTAGGAATATTGCTTTAGCCTCTGTTACATACATAAGGCCACAACTGCAGTCAGTACAGGTTAGAAAAGTATGAGGTGGTCATTGGGGAGGTTTAGAGCACTGAATACACTGTACAATTAGGCATTAATACATCACTGACCAGGCAGAGAGAAGTCGACTGAATGCCCTGCACATCCCAGTGTGTGCGGGGGGGGTGGGGGGGTGGGTGTGTGTGTGGATGTGTGTGTGTGTATGTGTGGGTGTGTATGTGTGTGTGTGCGTGGGTGTGTATGTGTGTACGTGTGGGTCTATGCAGTGAAATAACTCACTTCTGCAGTCCAGCCAGGGGACTGACAGCCCCTCCTCCTCCCCATAAGAATGATTTAGTGGTAGATCATCTGTTTAGGTGGATGTATCGATCCCGCTCCACTCTCCACTCTCCACTCCCTGCTCTTCACCCCACCCCATCCCCGCCCCCCATTCCAGCACTCCCTGCCCCTGGCAACGCGACCTTGATTTCTGCATTTGTAAAATTCAAATCAGTGGCACTGGCATTTTCTCCCTTTGCCGCCACTGAAAGCGAGGGGGGATTATCAGCTTTGGTCTCGATTGCCTTTCAATCCCAGCCGCCTTCAAAAAGGGCACCTCGGATAAAGGGGGACCAAAAAAAGAGAAAAGAAGAGAAAAAAAGATAGAGCCAGGAAGAGAGCACGTTTGTCCTGTGACTTCACTTGGGGAAAAAATCCCTGAGGGCCATAAAATAGCTTTCCCTGAGTTTTATTTCTAAATGCTCGGCTCATTTTTTTAGAGACTTTGAACTGGGTTTGAGCTTGAGAAACAAGGAATTTATTATGGGGAGGCCTTCAGGTAAGCTTTACTGTCAATTTTCATTCAGTACAGATAGTGGCTTAACTAACAGTCCAACACTAACGCACGCAGTCAAACATTCTAAAGACAATTGCACACGTGCACACATACACTTCCCATCATATATATATTGTGTTTGTAAGTCAAAGATCCAACATATGCTACTGTTATTTTCACCATATCACTTTAACAAACAAACATAATTTTATCCTAATATGATTAGAGGCAGGATTTTAAAATGCAATTCAATTGGTATACTACAGATCACCATGTCAGAATTGCGGTTCTGAAAATGAACAGTTGTTGAAGCGCGGTTAATGACAATTGCAGATAGGAAAAGCCAAAGTTAGAAACGAGGATGTGTAAAGCCGTTTGTGGTCACTTGACAACAGATATGGATCACCTTGTAATGGCAGTGAGTAGTGGTGGGATCTGCAGTGGAGTTATTTGGCCCACCCTGATGTCCACCAACGGTCTGAGTGCCATGACTGAGAATGGGAAATGACTTGGGGTTCCTCACTGGAGATATACTGAACTAATGCACTGGGATGGCAGGAGGACCACAAACAGGTTGAATTAAATATAGCGTGCTTTTATCTCTGTGGTTAGAAATAAAGTGAAAGGGGGAAGCTTTGTAAATAAATAATTCTGGGCAGCCAGGGCTTGATCTGGCATCTCTTGATGTCACCCACTGCTTTTTTTTTTTGGCCCATAGAGGAGTAAATGGATTTTCACAGACACCACGTGCAGTTACACTATTCATGAGAAATGTAATGGATTGTCTGAGATCAAACAAGCAGGGCTAATTGAATCCTTCAAGATCCTTTGTCCGCCTTGGTCTCTCTTTCTTCTCTTTTTTTTCTCTGTATAAAGAAAACGCCTTTGGATGTTCTCTGTCTTTCAGAACATCAGAACTGTGCCCATTTTAAGAAAGTTCAAGGAATGTCCTTCTAATAAACGATAATACAGGCCGCTGCTTTGGTGTGTGGGTGTGGGTGTGTGTAGAGTATGTTGCCTCATCTCTCTCCAACCCTGAGAGTCTGACCTGTTTGTGGGCTCGTTTCATTTTCCATTCAGGCTCTCTTCCCCGACTGAGGTCCTAGGTGTAACATTGCATGGCCCGTGTGCCTGTCTGAAGATGGTGGGGGCTTGTGTGACATCCTCACTGACTCTCTTCATTTGTTTAATCTAAGTCTCAGCTGGGTCTGTGCCAACACAACTACATCTGCGTCAGAATCTCTGATAGGTTCCAGCTATCCTCCCACATGTTTCATAACTGCACTGCTCCCATGGAGACTGGGGGAGAGTGAGGGAGAGGGAGAGAGATGGAGGGAGGGAGGAAGAGAGACGGAAGTTTGTGTAGGGCTGCAGTTTCTTTGCTATATTTATCCTGTCTTTTTCTCTCCTTGCTCAAAGTAAGTTGTCACAGCGAGAGCAAACTCTCCAGTGACTAGTCCTGTTCCTTGCTGGGCCTCTGACTCTTTCTTTACTTGCTGTTACTCACTCTCTCTCTTTCTCTCTATCTTTATCTCTCTCTCTCTCTCTCTCACTTACACAGACACACACACACACACACACACACACACACACACACACACAAACTATATGCAAAGATGTACATGAACATAGATCAAAGAAAAATGCATGAAGCATGTATAAGTGTGCTGAGCACAGCTGTAGTGAAGGTTAATTACCCACACACATTAAAGAGCAGAGAGTTGTAAGTGTGGCACATCCTTGAAGGGTACTCTGAGGCTATTAATGGGATTCTCATATACCCTAAGCAACACTCATTTCCTTCTGTCCACTGTCTATTGCACATTTATGCATGCAGGAACATACATTTGAAATACAGAAATATAGCAAACCAAGACCTAAAAAGCAAAGTGGTGCTTAAACACCAATTGTCTTTGCCGCCAGCTGAATGAGCTTGTTGTCTTCCATTGGATTCCCTCGATGCACTTTAGTGATAGACATTGGTAATGCCCATCATGTCCAAAATATTGAGAATGTTAAGTGATGAGAATGTTTTTAGTCAGCATAGGAGCTCAGAGGCATATGATTGTAGAAGAGGTCTGTGGAGAGGTGTGAAGAGCATTTAATCATTCATCTTCTTCATTGGCTGTTTTGATCTTATCAGAAGGCTGTTCTCTGGCTTGTCCTAAAATTCCACACGTGTCAGGTGCTGTGCTCCCCTCCTCAGCATTGTTTTCAGCACAGCGTGCATTAGCACTCCCGTCGTTCATGACTGCACAAGTGCCTCTGAGGGAATCACACCGAAGCTCCTTCAAATGATGACATACCGGAGAATATTTAGGCAAACCTGGGTGACTGAGCATCGCTTAGAATCAGAGAAATGCAATCAGTCTCGATACGTTTGGAACACACCTCCCATGTGCTGATGTTTAGTCATGTGTTTGGAAATGTGTAATGGTGCTAGATGTTTATCTCATTATCTGATTGAAAGCCAGGGTTGAATGGGCATTTCTGCACGGAGGAGAATTAGTATTCATCAGCTGCGTTGGGCTCGCATGCTCTTGCTTTTTGCATAGTGATACGTCTTTGATTCCTGTGCCATTCATGGATTGCTTTCAAGCTGATATCATACTGTCTCTACATGAAATGTGAAATATGAAAGCATGAGATTTTGCCCTCATAATTGAAATGTACCTCCAGTTGTTTTTGGATTAGAGAATATGTCTGTATTCCAAAATGTGACCAAAGTAGATATGATGTAACGAAATTCCAATCTTACAAATACTGCTGGGCTTTCAGGTAGTGCATTTCATAACTTATGTAATACAATTCATTTTTTTATAGTATTTATACAGCAGTAGATTGCAGACGTTTCAAGCTATTCTTTTGTTCCATTCTGCTGTTCACATGTATTCTGGGAGGCACTGGAAATCACCACCCTGCTTGAAAGCATTTAAAGCTGGTGTGTGTTTTGTGAAGAGCTGCCTCCGTGTGTTCACTGACACAAGTTACAAGTGTAAATCTTTAAAGATTAGACAATAGTTTACAATAGTTTACTTTCTAGAGATATAGGAAAAGTAGTATTTATAGTATAACGGTGGTGTGTATGAGCATAAAAAGTTAATACCTGTACCGCTGTGACCACTGACAGTGAGTGACTGCATTCTGTTTGTTGGGGAAAACAATACAGTAATTTCTGTTCCTGTTGACAGTCATTTCTTGAACAAACTGATATGGTTTCTCTCCATCTAGACTTCTGTTTTTGCTCAGAGTGTCTCAGTGGTTTTTTTTCTCCTTGAAGGAGATAATAGACTTCTTCAGCAACAGATTGAAGAGCAAAGCATAAGTCATCTACAAGCCGTATGTATTTACTCCTGCTTGCACCATCCCCTTACTTCACATTCAGATGACCCTCTGCTGACAGGAGAGCTGCTGGCAGCAGCCGCCATCTTGAGAGACAACTCCACCTTCCTCCAGTCCGAGACCATGCGGCCGGCCAACGACCCCAAAGAGAGGGACCCCTCCCACGTCCGCATGCTGAACGACGTGCTGCGAGGCCTGGAGAGAAGCTTCCTCATCCCAGCCCCACCAGCTGGATTGTACAGGTAACCCAACCCACCCCCCCCCCCCCACACACACACATACACACACACACACACCACAACAATGCCCATCCATCACTCAAATTGTGGATGAGAGCCTCCCTGTTGAGCATCCATCCATACAAGCAGAGCCCCTCTCTGCCAAAATTTGACCCTCAATTATTCATAGGTTTAGACCTTTATTGGAGGACTGCTTCAGTTCTCCCGCAATCCATTATGTATTATATGTTAAGGCAAAGAGCTACCAGATAACAAAGGGAATGGGGAAGGTGATGGAGACAAGTGGGTAGACAGTGTTTGATGTTCCTAGACAGAGAAAAAATAAATCAATTATTGAGACGGCCGGGCTCGGAGTAAAACAGACTGAAAACTTTCACCGTGGAATGGGGGCGACTATGTAAAACATATGTCTTACAAATGAGTTGACATGCTGCCAAGGCACTACACAAATGTCACAACGACATCTGCTACTGTGGCACGCCATAGAGTTGAGTGTAACTGTGATTGAACAGTGGCTGCGTTCGGAATCTGCCTTTTGTGGCATTTAGTGGCTTTATCCATTCTCATTGCAGTCAGACAATCTGAATTGCTAAGGGAGAACACAAAACACCAGAGTGCCACTACCTCATCAGCTTTTAATCCCATTCCGTCCCTTCCTGGAGACAGACAGACAGCCTAAATTGATGTTTGCTTGCATTACACTTGCTGACATACTCTCAATTGTCCATGCATGCTTGTATCAGTCTGTACCACGAAACATAATGTGTCTTTTGAGATCAATTTACCCCATTTTTTTTCTGCTGCTAAAAGGCTACAGCAAATTCTGCAGCAGAGACGGAAATTTTCAAGTTCTTGTAAGGAAATGAATGATGACATTACTTCCCCGTAGTCTATTGTGGGTGACTATTCCAGGCAGCCGAGATAGACATGCCAATTTGCATTTCTGTCAAATGCACTCACTTCAGACAAGCAGGCTGACAAGGGGCTGAAGGAGGGAAAGCCTGGTTTTGAATATTTCATTTTGTGGAACTTTTGGGTTTTATTTTGTGTTGTACTTCTCAGTCTTCAGCCATAGATGCTGACTATATCTCTGGAGATTGTATTATATTGTTGTTTGTGAACATTGCAGCATAACTACAAAACATATATTTTAGCAGACGTTTATGCTGTGTTGCTATTGCACCATACCAAATAGAAGATCAACTGCTATACCTATTCAGGTTAGAAAAACAGACTTTTCTATTGCTATTTGACTGCTGTGTCATAGTAACAGCAGTTCTATATAAATAAGAGCAGGCGAACCTGTATATACTGATTCTTATATCAGTTTCCTTTCTGTCTGGAAAGTTCAAAGTAGACTAGGTTTTTAATATTCGGTTGCCATCATCTGCTGTCTTCTGCTGTAATGTTGCAAACTTATGTCTTACCTGCTTGTCTGATCCACAGCATGTTAAGTATTTCCGATGAGTTAAGCCCCATATTTAATCATTTTGTCAGTGTTACAAGGAGAGCTCATTTAAACTGACTGTAGCAAAGAGGATAACAGCGATAAGCAGATGCAATATTGTACTCAAGAGAAGTTGAACTTAGAAAATGGCACTAAAAGGGAATTTCAACACAAGTTTCATTAAAGGACAATATACCTCTCAGACTCATGTCAGCACATGACATACTAATGATAAGGATCATCACAGATCATATGACTATCTTCAAATAATCCATTCTGCTCAAAGTACCTATCCAATAACAATCTATCTGAACACATCCTATACGTTCCAGTGGGGTGCCATTCATTGTTTAACCATTTGTGAAATTGTAGAAAAAGTGCCACTGAGCAGCATTGTGATCCTTTCCGCAATTATCTGTATCTAAACACTTTCCTTATGAATAAATTCCCTCTCTGAGACACTCGGGAGACATAGCCCAGTGTTGATTGGTATAATGTGAATGCACGTCTAACTGAGCAAGACAGCAGTTATCATCAAAATCAGAATTAAGCTGTTCAGTCATCTGCAACTAACATTCCAGCTTAATGACCTCACAAATACAGGGGGCAAATACTCACCCAAAAGCATACATTACATAAAACTGTAATTTTGCTAATCAGTTTCTACCCTTAGTTTTGTTTTATCAACTGACCTTGATGCAGATACCTTTGTGCTAAAGGGGTTTTGGTCAAATAAATATTCCCATGAATTGAAAATGAAGAATTTCACTTATTCTGTCATGTTTGTCCAGCTATGTCTATGCTTCAGGCTATTAGACACTACCATGTCTAGATTAGATTCTGCCCTGACTGTCTTGATGAATAGCTTAAATAGTTTGGGTTGTCCATTAGGTATTACATGTGATTCGAGAGCCAGATGTTTTGATTTGGCCATGTCCTATCCAGTCTGCACGTGTTGAACACAGAGTCAGATTACGTGCTTGATTACTTGACCTCAACTATTCTGGCCTGCGGGGCCTAAGGGACTTGACACATTGATATTTCCAAGTTTATTTTAGTTGGGACTTTGTCATTGCATTCCACGGATGCCTTCAGTAATCTTCGCTCATTAGAAAGAGGAGCTGGCATTGCAGAGGTGACATGATTGTAATCAGATGGTAATCAACATTTTCTGGAGTGGCTTGATTAAATTAACAGAAGGTGAATGGGAAAAGATTAAGTGGCGGGGCCTTGTAAAGCACAATATTCATTTATCTCCCTCTGTGTTCAGTTCTTGAGCAACTGCGGAATTAGTCTCATCGCACTGACCTCCGCATTCTTCCAGTCGTCTGTGTAAGCTTTTCACCCCGCCCCGAGTCATTTGTACTTATCACCTTAAGACAAAGCTTTTGTAGGTGGAAGGTCACCAATGTCATGTTTTTATCCTGTCCAGACCAACAACGTGAAACTTTTGGCCTATATATAGCCGCTTCCAGTGCATATCATGTTTCTGTAATGAGTACACATAAGAAAACATATTGATTGATTCAGTTGTCTGTGAGTCATCTTCCCTTGGAGGAAATGGGGGAAGAAGGTAGGTAGTGATGAAGTGATAGAAGAGAGAGAATGAGGGAGGAAAGGAGGTGAAAGGGAGGCGGAGGTAGGCAGAGAGAGTGCAGGAGGGCTATGTAGGTTGTCGTGGAAACAGCTGTGAGGTATTTGACCTGACGAGGACCCGTGGAGATGGATAGCACTCAAACGCAGCCTGTAAAGTCCGCTGTGGCAGCTAAAACAAACGTCGTTATGCTGTCAGCACCTGACAGATGATGCCTGACTGACACAGGGGATGGCGCTTTATTAAAGGCTCCAATTTGTTGTGTAGTGGAGAGCTCTCTGTTTGTTAAACATGTGAGGATACTGTGCTCTCATCGATGGCCATGGGATGTTATTGAGATTTTTCAAGCTAATTATTTAGGGACTTTACAGTTGTGTGATAGACCATGACAAAACCAAAGCATTTGATCATAATACATGATCATGTGCATGTTCTGTTACCATTACTATGTAAACATAGAGCGGTTGGTTTAGAGGTCACATGTCTACACTTTTAGTAATGTTATGTTTCCTATTTTTAATATGATGTGTTATGGCATTTGCAAACCTAAACCTGTACATTACTTTGTAAATTCAAAAGAATTCACTGCCTATACAATATTCTCAATATTTCTTACTCTTCTTCTCCATGGCGTGCTTTATTCAGTGTTATGATGCTTGATGCCTTCAGATTGCTCGTACCGGACCATGTTGGAGCTGTGGATTTTCCATCAGAATTCTCAGTCATTGCCACTTTTCCTACAGTGTCCCAGTGCATCGTAATATAGGAAATAAATATTGAACCTGTACAATTGAAAGCTTATTGATTCAATATAAGAAATCCACAATGGAAGTGTCACGCATTTATATCCCTCTCAGTGACTGAGGTGGCAGTTTACTCTCCAGCTTTTATTTAACCAATTGAGGTCTCTGGAAGTACTGCTTGAAGTTCTTTCACTCAAACAAAAGTAGGCCAATGTAAGCCAAGGACTCAACATAAACTCAAGGTCAAGGTGATGCTCTAAACCCAAGTCAGCCTGTTTACAGATAAAGAATTGGCTCATTTGTTCTACTTAGGATTGTGCAGCCAGTTAAGACCAAGAACAATCAATGAATGACCTTAGAGCGTAAAGAATAACAGCTCAAGAAGCCTTTCACGTTCACCCGCACTAGTGTAAGTGGAGACAGCTCCAAACCTCAATCCGTTCAAGGAGCCCATGCTTAGATTGTGTGCATGACACCTGAATCCTCTGCAATATTGATGACCCCAACTTCTCTCTTTTATCTCCTGTCCCCTAGGAATATTCTGTATGGTCTGAGCACGCAATCCTCCCGTTTCTCCATACTGAAGGATGTCCAAGAAGTGAAAAGGCATCGGCCTGTAAACCAGACTCTGTCTCTTGTCTCCAATGCCATCAGGTCAGCTCAGAAGCTTGTCCAGAGTGGGCTTGAACTCTTTGAGAATGAGCCAGACAGCTCCCAGTGACACCAAAACCAGCCATGTTGGAGAGGTTGCTAGTGTCCCACTCTCAGCTGACCTGAACAGCAGGAACAAACTCTGATGTGATTGTTTTGCACTGATTATCTTAATGACCAAAACCATCAAGGGCTTGGAAGACAAGTCCCATTTTAAGCAATATTAATCGAATTGCATTTGCGAGTGTCCATAAAATGCTTTTGGTTCATTTCTCAAGGTTTGTGCCGAATGTCTTTTAAGATTAATAGCAACGAAGGCTAATGCAGAAGGCCACACTGTGTGAATGGAATGAATTTAATGAAAAACCACGGCAACCAAAGAGGTGAGTAGACATACAGTACGTACAACAACCAGCACACTGGAAAACAACTTCATTATCATTTTATTGATTTTTGTTTGTCAAGATATATCTTGGTATCCAAAACCTTAGAAGAAAATAACTGAAGGATAAGACTTGAATCGCACAAGCTTGCAATACAATTACAAATTCAGGCCGTCCATTTCAGTTGGAAGAGTTCATCGTATAGTTTACATTAATGTGATTGGCCTGAAAATAAATAATAATAAAAGTTTATGTGATAATGCCCAAATATATCTTACGGAGCTTTGATGCAGATGGTAAGGTTCAGTGCTTGCCGAGAGCAGAGCAGTCCAAGGCCCATGGAGTGCCTTATAGTCATGCACAGTGGTACGTGCCTTTGTGTTACTGATGAGATAAACAATGTGTAATGTTTGGAGAAACAGTCACACCAGATACGCTTGGGTTGATGACCACCAGCAGACAATAATTCATATAATTTAAACGACAGCAAATGTTCTTAGAAACTGCTCCTTGGCCTTGTTCTGGCAGCAACTCCTCTATGGGTATATCCTGGATGGATTTAGCTGAGCAGTAGACACTCCGTTCATATTATTTGGATAAAGCAAAACGTATCATTATTTGTATCATCTTTTAGTTGTGCAATGCTGAGAGTGTAAGATTTCCGTTCATGTATATACAGCAGATTTTACAGAAGCACAGAGGGTGCAATGCTGACATCTATACTTAAACGCCCGTGTAGCTATAACGTCACCATTTGACACAAGACGTGTGTGTTTGTGCACAATAAGGTGATAACGAAAACGCTTGTGTTCAGAAACTGTGAGTTGCATACACATGTTGCACGTGGGTCAATATGTTCCAGATTCATCAAACTGTATTCCTTTGCAGGCGTAACCAGAGTACCTGTATCGATAATTGTATGCCGTGATGAATATTCACTGATTGAGTAATACATATGAATGCAGTTATGCTTTAATTGTGCTAGATACTGTATGCCTGCAATTTTGGTGCACTTTAAATTGGGATGTTTTTGGAAGAAGAATTTCAGGTATTGTGATTTGTAAATTAGTGTATTAAATTACTTGGCTTGACTTTAAAGCCTAAAAGACAACAGGCCAATTAGGGACACTTAAATCAGGGAGTCAAATTTCAGCCAAGCTTTAAGTTCTTCATGTGCCTTTTCAGTTAAAGACATCACTGCTTTAGATCTAAGGTATCTAAATATTGCAAATAGTTTCAGTACATCAAAATAAAGGAACAAGAAACAAAGTTCCCCATCTAAATTTCAACTCTGAATGTATATGGAAGTGCTATAGGATATCCAAGATTCATCACACATGAAAAGCTTGTTTGCTCTTGTGGACTTCCTTTGGTAATTTGACATTTTGGTCATTTGTCTGTTCCTCTTTGGTTTGAACAGCACATGCTAATTGACAGCAGGGGCTTCTTAGCTGCTTTGAACTGAAAGCACTGACTTCCATTACTGATCTGTTGTGTTTGCCATGTTCCCTTTCTGGGAGCAAAGCGTAGGTGTTTATACAATCAACTGAAATACACGCAGCACGTTCAAGGTTACCGTGTCTATCTAAATCTTTTGTGAAAAGGATTGGACAAATTTGTTTTTGCAACAATGGAATGTACAAATTCCACATCTACAGAGTAATGTTAATTATTTCAATGTATGACTACCTGGGTAATCCATCTGGGTGAAAATACCATGACTTCTTGAATGATCTGGATGATGTTGGATATGAATATTGCATCTGTGTTTTGTTTGTTTGTTTGTTTTTGTAAAATAAACAACATGACAAAATGAGCAGATTAAAAGTAGTAAGGTGTATAAAATATGCTGGAGATTTGCACTAAAACCATATCAAACATGTCATTTTAACATCAGGACAATATTGGCATGTTTAATCTCTTACAACTCCTGTAAGTAATTTAAGGATTTGTATTGTTTTTTAAGGAGGCTGAACCCAACCTTTAATAGAGATTGTATTTACAGATAGCCCTACATTTGCGCTGTCTTACTTTACCTTCAGTCATGTAAGGGAGTCTTTCTTTAAAGAATACAGCAGGGAAACGTGGTTGGGGAGAGTGTCAACTCTGTTTAAAGACACTTTATTTAAACAAGCTTCAACAACTATTCTAATTATGTTTCTTGTTCATTACGTTATGATGTTGTCATGGTAAGAGGGTGCTTTTATTTTTTATTTATTTCTGATCTAATTCCACTGTGTGTGGCATCACCACAGGAGAGAAAAATAATGAGCTGTTTTGTCTTCCTCTCCCTCCCTCCGTTTTTCCCAAACAGCATCACAAGTGTGGGGAGTCTCTCGTTACATATCCAATCACTGGTTTATGTTGTCACTTATTGTTGTGAATATTAAAATAGTTATGATTCGACAGCGGCCATTGGCCAGAGGTGGACTTTATATCACTTTATGGTTTTGTACAAAATAATGATCTGTAAGGTAGATGTAAGGTCAAAGTCACTGAGTTGTTTGTTTTTTTCTAATATTTGCTTGATGTGAAGTTTCATATGTGATGTTTGTATTCAGGGCTTGAAAGGTTCATTTTAGGCAGAAGGAGGTGGACTTCCTATGCAGAAAACAATCAAATGCAATAACAGGAAAAGATTTTAGACATGTACAAATGCAACACCTCTCATAATAGTCTGTTATTTGGTACTGGTTTCATTTTGTATTTATTCACCTTTCACATGCATGAATCTGTCTCCGCTGGTTTGTCTTGCTGAATGAACTTGTCTCCTGAAGCAATAAACTGATTTGTACATAAACTTTTTAAACTAATTCACACTATGGCACTGCTGCTGATGATGATACTTTGGTAATAATTCCAGTCCTGCATACATAGAAGAAATAACAGATTGAACATTACATATATACAAGCACATATATACACTGCTAGTAAGTGTTAAATAAGTTAGCTAAGAGGCCATTTGGTATATGATGTATGACAATGTATGTATATAAACTTTTTGCAAAGATTTAGTGGAATTTGGTCATTCCATCATCCATTTGCCACTGCCTTTCTATGGTACTTTGTGGTAAAGGTATTTCATGAGATTTTCTATCTGTCTACTCATGCTGATAAAAAGGAATTATCAATGCTCATAGAATATAATTTATCATTTTCATAGAATGCTGTTAATAAATGAAGATATACAGGTGTTCTGCAATGTGTAAGATGGAGGTATCCATGTGCCAAATGCATTATCTTCAATTATTAGTAAAGTAGAAACAAATTAGGTTATTTGTGCTGTGGCTACATATTATAAACATTAATTAAGGTGACAAATTACCAGCTGTGGATTATTTTTAATTTATGTTGTCTTTTCTGAAAGGATGATTCTTTGTTCAGAGCTTATGCAAGTCTTCCATTCATGCAGCAATAAACCTCCAAACTCATAAACTTTTCATAACAATACCCCTGGGGAGAAATTAGATTAGAATTTTAACAGTAACTTGTAAAAATGTGTTTTATTAACTATTATACTCACTCTGTGGGTCCAATAAAGTTGTTTTAAGAGAATTATCTTTATGGTTTTCTGCTATTCCAACCATTTACTTGTGAAAATATCGGACATATTAGCTCAAAACGACTATTAAAACTATGTTAAACATAGAAGCTTGTTAAAAATGCATGGTCTAACGCAGGACATGTTTACTACTTTGTGTCTTCCTCCTCTTGTAGTGGACCATAGGCGGCCGATACTTTGAACGCAGTATTGTTTCCAGCGCTCTGGTTAAATCGATTTTGACGCTTAGTCTGTCTAACTAGGTTCCATTCTTTTTTTAAACCATTAGAAGAGATGCGCATGCGCAGTGCCGGTCACTGGATGTGGAGGATGCTCTCACCTCAGGTGTACCGTCCGATTGAAAGAAAACAATGATGGCGACTGCTGCCGAGGAAATCAACCAGAGCTGCCCTCTCTCTGACAATAACAGCACGTCTGTCTCTTTCAAAATTGCCAGAAAAAATCAGGACAGACCCTGGAAGTTGAGGTTTATTTATCTACAATGCTGTGAGTATCAGAGATTCAGCGCACGATGTTTACGTACCCCAGCCACCAAAGTGTCTTGATATAGGGTGCATTTTGTCCCCTTTTCCAGGAAGTAGCAATCGCGCATTAGGACAGATTTCACTTAAAATAAATTCACCCTGTTTGTAGTTTCCAGACAGTCGTTCGCGCGAGTCTAGATATGTAAGCTATGTAATTCATATGAAATTACTGATGACGTCATTCTGTAGAGCCCTGCCCCGGCAACTGTCCACCAACTGCTGTGCAGTAATTCCTTTTAAGGTAGTAGTCTAAATGCCAAGAATGGCGTATTTGCATACATATGTGTGCGATGACGTTCAGGGTTCATTATTAGTTCTGTGTATTAATCATACTAAAAACGTCAGGTGCAAAGATTTCTGCAACAAACTACCCTAATTGTCCAATTGACTCACTTGGGAAACCTGACTTTATTCATGACGAAAAAGGGATGATTCAAATCGTGTTCTGTAGGCTATTTGCGATATGTCAAGTCCATTTAAATCAGTTAATAATCAGTGAATTACAAGTTTAAGGCACACCTGTTAATCAACATCAAAAGATGAATAGAAAATATGTAATGCATATGCCTGTATATCATTTATAATAATACAAATAATGATGATAATAATAATAATAATATTTTCATTTATAAAGTACTGTAACACATGGTGCAAGATTTCTTTGCCATTTATTGAAAACTCAGGGAAACACATCAGAAAGCTTAGAGAGAATGCAGGGAAGGCAGAGGGTCTTGACACGTCATGTCACATCACAATAGGTAATCGTGGACAGAGACACTAATACACAAGTAAAAAACACATGGATTTACAAACAACACACAGACTTTAATACCCTAACAGAAATACACACCACCATCTACACAACAGAGGATCATCTAACTCTCAAAAATCTAACATAAAACACTGAATTTACATCAAAAGGCACACGCACAGCATTATTGGGCTTTATAAATGCACGGAAGCGCAACCTCCCTGCAGCAACAGTACCATACTGAAACACATTGTCTTTTAAAATCATATGCTAACGTGACATTGTTCAACCAGTTGTATAATTCTGTTATACACTTGAAGACATTGCATTTACAATGCTGGTGAAGCTCAATGAGCCAAACCAGGGGCATGTCCGAGTTGTTTTCAGTGCTGTGGATCAGGACTCGCACCCTTTCATGTTGTGGTCTGGTGATGCTCTGCTCTTGAAGTTGGAAGGTTTCTGTTAAAAACATATTAAGAAGAATAACACAAGAAGATGCCGTTCATGATTTAGTATAACCTTTAATTTACTGCTTTTTTGTTTTTTGCTAAAATTAACGGCACAGCCAAAGACTGTATAAAAGAAGTCCACAGAAAGAGTGTGGCAGTGTCTGTTGTACTATAACTGATGCCTCTTTATAAATCTGCTCACTAGTTTGCGTTTCATCATTTTAACGCTGTTGAACTTTTGCTGCCTGGATAAACCAGAGTGTTAAATGGAAGTTGTGAATCGTTTTTGTTTGTTTTCTCATATATTTGTGTGGGTACATTTAATCAATGCTCATCGGACTAGGAATAATGACAAGTGCCTTTGTTCAGCTATTTCCTGACTTTAAGGGCAGAGTATTGTGTTATTTCAAGTAAATCAGTGTCCCCTGGAAATGCAGCTCCTAATTCTCACAGTGGCACCTTTGATTTAGTTAATACAATATAAAGCTGGTTGAACTACTTTATTTCTCCTCAGTGTATGAAGCATCACAGTTATATACTGTTGAACCTGGGTGTGTAGGAACTGCTAGACATTAATGATAGTGCATTTGTGTTGTGATTTGCATACATAATAAGCACATCATGTCTAGAGATGCCATCAACAATTCATTAATCATCATGGCTCTATGAATTATGGGAAACTGCTCTCCAAAGCAAAAGTTATGTAGATTCTAAATTAAAAGGCTTTGTCAAGATGACACTCTTGTGAGCTGGAAATGTGCCAGTGGAGGAATACCAGTGTCATTAAACCACCATTATGGAGACTTTGCAACTTTGTCTCACATTGTAATCAATCTTCTTGTCCTAGTGTGCAGGTGTAATTTAGAAGTCTCAAATTAACTGCTGAACAGCTTTTGACTATGTGAACATCTCCAATTTCATCGAACTTTCATGACCTAGCCTAGAAAATGTGTCTATCTCTTGTTCCTATTGTTGAAGTGACCTCAGTGAATGTTAATAATCTGTAAGACTGTAAAAGTCTGTCATTCCTTGAGTATATGTCTATAAAAGCTTGTACTGTACTGTGCAGCGTTCATTTATAATAGTGTACCGGTGGGAGATTTATGCAGTATGAGGTGTTAAAGTCTTGCCAATATTCATGTGAAGAATGTTGCTGGTGTTCATATTGACAATCATCATAGATAGATATGCAGGCAAATTCTAATGTCTGTGAGTAATTACAGTTTCCCATTGATTTTCACCTATCTTTATAACAGCTGCACAGAGTTCTGCAGTAAGTTGCTGTCGTGCTGTGATACACTTTGCCACAATCGAACATGCATTGATTGCAAGAGTCATTTCTATCTTCCAGCATCGTAATGTATGCTGTGCTGTAAAAGGCCTACCAGCAATACAGGGAGGAGTAATTCACTACATTTGCAAAGAGATCATTGGAAATGAAACACAGACCACATTGTAAAGTGTTCTAATTGTATCTCTAAAGGATTCAGTAATGAAACTGCCTGTTGAAACGCTGGCCTTACATCTGCAGTGGTTGCCATTTTATGTCAGATCGCCTCTTAATATTTCTGTGTGAAGCTGAATGTGTAGTGGAGTGAGTTAGGTGCCACATCTCATAGATAAAATGAATCATTCATTTCTCTTATTATTTTTCACTGCAGCATTAGCATTTTGACTCCCGGTTGCCTGCCCATGCATCCATAACTAATCCCATCCAATACATTTATGGCACAATTGAAAATCAAGTGCTATCAGCGAGTTGGTTTTAGACAAACTTCTTTGGTACTTTGTAGTTTCGCCACTCAAACGTGACTGCTTCATGCTACTGGTTAATCAGCAGGGTCTTATTCATATTCATCAAGGCAGTAAAGCATTAGACTTGTAATTGGGTCAGCTGAGATGGTACTGTTACACCAAGCTGAGATTTCTGCCTTCAGTACATCCAGATACACAGACTGCTGTTCTAGTAGTGGTTGCTAACTATATTCGATTATATTCAACTCTAGTATTGTGCAGAGTACAGGTACAAAGACAATGGAAATCAGTTTGCATCTAACCAGAAGTACAAAAGAAATGCATTATTTACACAGATGTACAGGTATAAGTAAGTGCTACAACATAAGCGATGCTGTATCTAACAGTATAATATATAAAGGTGAAGTGGACAGTGACAGAGTTGGAAATATATATACAGTATAGACAAGACATTTGTACAGTTGGTTGTATGTACAATATAAATAATAGTATTCTGTGGTGTGAAGTTCAGCAGGTTCACAGCCTCAGGGAAGGAGCTCTGCTGGTACAGGAGTGGAGGCTCCCGTATTGCCTGCCGGATGGAAGGAGGGTAAAAAGTCCATGGCTAGGGTGGGATGCTTTCTTGATAATGATTTTCTCTCTGCCCAGCGTTGATGGTACAGTTTCTCAGTGGTAAGCAATTTGGTTGCTGGTGGGCTAGCCACTGAAGTGCTCTACGGTCTGATGCAGTTGACGACTATAAGACACATATGAGCTTTTCTTATGAGCTTAAGGCTCCACAGAAAGGCACTGTTGCACCTTTTTGATCCGGATGGAGTGGTGAGGTCCTGATGAGATTGTCAGAAATGTAGACGTGAAGGAATCTGAAGCTTGGTACATGCTCCACTACAGCATTGGGCATGTGGGTGGCTCCTAGCTCGTCTGAAGTCCACAATGATCTCCTTGGTCTTCTGGGTGTTGGCAGCCGAGTGCTGGATCTCGTCCCAACTTTGATAAGGCCTGATGTCGTCTGCAAACTTGGATACGGTGTAAGAACCACGTACATGAACACAGTCATGGGATAAGAGGGATTACAGAAGAGGGTTCAGCACACAGCCTCGTGGCTATCCGGTGCTGAGGGTTGGAGGGTGAGAGGTTGTCCAAATGAACAGATTGGGCTCTGCATGTCAGAAGGTCCAATAGCCTAGGGATGTGGTAATACCGAGCTGGCTAAGTTTAGAGATCAGCTTGGAGGGGATCACAGTGTTGAATGCTGAGTCAAGTCAATTCAGTGCCGACTTAAAAGTTGGAACGGTCAAGGTGGCTCAGGGCAGAGCGGAGTGGAGATGACGTCCTCTGTTGCCCTGTTGGTGCGTTAGGCAAACTGATTGGGATCCAGGGCAGTTGGCTGACAGGATTTCAGGTATGATAGAACCAGTCTCTTAAAGCGAGTGAGTGTTAATTGGCTGAAGTGGTTCAGGGTTGTAGTAGTGGAGTGTTCGGCAATGGTTCGGCAGTGGCAGGGTTGAAGCCTGTGGGGACAACTGCCTGGGCCAGGGACAGATTTCAAATGTCTGTGAAGACCCTGGCCAACTGCCCTCTACAGACTCTGAGCTCACGACCAGGTATTCCATTCTTGGCCAGATGCCTTCTGTACATTCACCCTGCTCAGGGTCGAAAGTGAGAGGCAGTTCACCAGGTGGGAGATCCACTTTGAGGGTGACCTCCTTGTTTCTCTGGTCAAAGTGAGCATAGACGTTAGTTGAGCAGGTTGGGGCAGGGAGGAAGACAGAGCTGGATGGGGTACAGACTACTGGGTGGTTGGTAGTCTGTGTGATGGTCTGCATGCCATGACACATGCAGGGGTCCAAGGAGTTGAAGGGCCCTTATGATCCTCTGTTTGTGTAAGCGCTTAGCCCGCAAGATTCCCCTCACACTGGCCCTGTTGCACTGGCCAATGTCATGAATATTTATAATGACCTGACCTCAAGCCAATACTTGTGGGTAGCTGGTATCATCTGGTTTACAAGTCTCTATCTTGTTATGTGATAACTGATATTTTAGATGCAGAACAAACAGTTTGTGTCTTCACAGTGTCTTCATTACATTAACATAATTTCACCACAATTGTCCTTTGGATATCTAATTTTGACAGCAAAAGTAATACATTGCCATATATATTATTTTATTTCAGAACTCATTAATGCACAAAAGTGTGTTGCCAATAATAGTATGATACTAGTGATCCCTACTTTTCTACTTTATGACCATTAACAGTGATCACTGTCTTGAGGCGTTTTACAGGAATGTAGGTCTAAATCCCCTCCAAGAGCAAGACTACTGCTCCATATCAAGAAGAGGATATAAGTCTATGCTGAGCAGGGACCTGCTCCAAATAGGCACTTTCGGCATATTCTGAAACTGTGTATTCTCAGATAGATAGATGGATTTGCTATGCTAAAAGGGGGGTTTGGGTCACAACATCCCCTATATGTGGAGTATTTGAAGGTGAGCCCTCCCCAACTCTGTGATTCCCATCAGCGTTATGAGTGCCTGCAGAGCCTCGGCTCTCAAACTGTATTTGTTTGTCTTCAGATGCTCTTGAGAGCTTGAGAAATGAAGTCAACATTTTATATTTAATTGCTGTATGTCCGATATAAACAGGCAAACATCTTTGAAAGTCACTGAATGTTTGTCTCTTTGGTAACTTCTATGTGTGTTTGTTTGTATTTGACTCCTGTACTCACATAATGGAATGAGCTGAGGGAGAGACAACTGTTTCAACTGTGCCCTTGATGCAATGATTACTGTTTGTCAACGTAAAATCCTTACATTGTTTGTCTGGGTTGCAGATTTTCTATCTATTGCAACTATACTGGGGACAGGCATCTTGGGTAAGTTATCTTTTCACATATGTATTTATTTAAGTTGTGTTAGGTTCGATAAAGTTGGCCATGTAAAGATTTATAGCTCTATGGTCAGTATATGTGATAAAGATTGTGTGCTCGTGCAATTACATGCCACTCTAGTGAGAGACATATGTGAGCATGCATGAAATAAGCCCTCTCACTAACTTATAGATTTTTCAAATATTAATGTGAATAATGACATCAAGGACAACTAGTCAAATGGAAAAGGAAGTGGAGTTCTATGGGAGAAGCTATGATGGTTTGGATGAAATATGTTTGACAGAAATATGTTAGGTGAAGTCATCCCATTTTCTTAACAGGCATTCAGCATAAGGGTATATTTATCTGGCAACTCATAAAGATGTCACCTTCAGGTATACGAACATTAGACAAAAATAAGTAAAGACAATCGCCCAGCTCTGGGAAACGCTTTCAGCAGGTCTATTGTTCCTTGCCAATGATTCCCCTGGTATGTGCTTTATGGGCTGTGTAGTTTGAGACATATATTTATGAAAGATAGCAATTACATGGTGCATTGAATTTAACTGTTCTGTTTTCAATACGATTTAATAGTTCTTAAAAAGACATTGCTCATCCCCTTTAAAACCTCTGCCAAACCACTTTACTGCTTTTATCTTACCATAAAAAAGACATTACAAGCATCAATTAATTTTAGCTTTACATTTTTCTTGACTTCCAAATTAACACTCCTTGAATGAGCAGAACAGTTCTTTCAAGGAGTGTTAAGAGTAGGCAATCGTGATCTCCTCTATTCGGGTATAGAGTGATGCCTTTTAAGCTGTACACTCAAGTGTAATTCCTTTTGTGGCACCTTCAACATAGGTCTACCAGTGTCAATAGCACAAGCAGGATTGCTGCCATTCCTGGTGTCCTTCATCATTGGGTTCTTTATGCAGGTGAGTGCTATTCAACACATAAAAGACGAGTATTTTAACAATATATACAAAAACAATCCCTGCTTTAATCATTTAAAGATCTAAGATTTAAATATCAAATTAAGAATGTTTTCTCTGATAATGATCTCTTGGATAAGAAAACACCGTAATTTCTGAAACACTCATTTCACCATCGAAAATGAGTCCCTTAGGTATTTACCCTTGACAGGATGGTTTAGCCTGAGCAATTTCCTGAAGATCAGTGGAACTTGATTTGGCTGCTTTCTGAATTCAGTTAGAAAAGGCTGTTTGGCATGTCTAAGTGGCATGCTCCATTTCGTATTGAATGTCTCCTGTGATTGGAAGAACAAAGAAACTTTGCAGTAATTCCAAAGAGTAAAATGACTTTACTTGATTGGCTGCACCCACACAAGCTACTGTTCTGTTCTCAACAGGCTCTGCTCATATATCTGTTCGTGGACTTGCTGCAACGATGCAGGGTTAACCAGATGGAATCATTCAAGGTTTGTCTTCAAAAGAAATCATTTTGAATCTAACACCGCGTAATGACTGCAGGTCTGTAATGGTGCGTTATTTTCCACACAGACTACAGAGACTGAAAGGATTTTAATGGAGGATGTCAGTGCACAGGATTCTCCTGAGGTCTGCCCTGAAGATGTGGAGGAAGGGGATGAGGGAGAGGAGGCTGGTAAGTAAGGTCCTCCCACAGTCCATTCACTGCATAGTGTGCATTTGCACAGCATTGTTTGTTACAGATGGTATCTCATCAACCTCCAAAAACAAGGTGTTTGATTTTAGAGGCATGTCTGGATTCAAATATAGTATGTGTGTATGTGGGGAAATGACTGAAGGATTGCACTGAATACAATCCTCTGTAACACCTCGAATGACATATTAGTGCTACAACTAATTCCTCTGTGGAGGGGAGGTGTGTACATAGCTTTGCTTCTCTCACTTCTGAGTCTTTCATCTCCTCACCATCGTTTGGAAAGAACTGGCTTTGCTGTTCTCAGTGTGAGCTGTAGAGACCGTGCAATTAACGGGTACCCAAATCACCAGCTATTCTCTTACTTTGTTCTCATCTGGATTATGCTGTAGTTAGTGCTTTACCAGCAGGGGCTTTCCAAATGACTATGCAGGCAGCTTTTGATAGTGGTGTGTCCAGCCCACTGGGAATGTGATGATCCGTTGGCACTTGAGGCATTCATATTCCAAGCCTGATCTGCTGATTTGGGCTAGACTGCTGACACCTCTGTCAGCTAGCTTGGGCCTGACACTTGCAAGAAGTAGACAGTGTAGACTTGCCAGATGGCATGAGAGACATTCCTAGAATGTCTAACAGTGTGCATCAAGATGTCCATACAGGCAGGTTTTCTATAGCCCAACACAGTGGCGGCGCCAGAGATTTTTTTCTGCAGGTGCTATGGGGGTGCTCAGCATTTTACAGAGGGTGCTATGAAATTAAGGTGATACTAGCATACAGCGGGTGAAATAAGTATTGAACACGTCGCCATTTTTCTCAGTTAATATATTTCCAAAGGTGCTATTGTCATGAAATTGTCACCACATGTTGGTAACAACCCAAGTAATTCATACATACAAAGAAAAAAAACAAATACATTCAGAAATTAAGTAATGTGTATTAATGTGAAATAACACAGGAAAAAAGTATTGAACACATGAAGAAAGGGAGGTGCAAAAAGGCATGGAAAGCCAAAAAAACTGCTGGAATCTTTCAGTAATTAGAAGGCAATCTGGCCCCTAGTCAGTGCAAATTAATATCCCAACTGATGGCCTATAAAAAGGTGTCTCATTACCAAGGTGTCACACAAGAAGCAACTCATGATTGGTAAAAGCAAAGAGCTCTCTCAAGACCTTTGCAACCTTATTGTTGCAAGACATACTCATGGCATTGGTTACAGATGCATTTCTAAACTTCTGAATATTCCAGTGAGCACTGTTTCGGGCCATAATCTGGAAGTGGAAAGATCATCATTTCACCATAAACTGGCCACGACCAGGTGCTCCTCGCAAGATTTCTGACAGAGGAGTGAAAAGAATTATCAGAAGAGTTGTCAAAGAGCCAAGGACCACTCGTGGAGAGCTTCAGTAAGACCTGGAATTTGCAGGTACAGTTGTTTAAAAGAAAACAATAAGTAATGCACTCAACCCCCATGGCCTGTATGCACGCTCTCCACATAAGACTCCATTGCTAAAGAAAAAGCATGTTGAAGCTCGTTTAAAGTTCGCAGCACGAAATTTGGACAAGCCTGTGAAATACTGGGAGAATATGGTCTGGTCAGATGAGAGCAAAATGGAACTCTTTGGATGACATAATGCACACCATGTTTGTAGGAGTCATGGCACTGCACATCATCCCAACAGTGAAGTTTGAAGGTGGGAACATCATAGTGTGGGACTGCTTTTCAGCATATGGTACCGGCAAATGTCACACAATTGAAGCAAGGATGAATGGAAAAAATGTATCAAGACATTCTTAATTAAAATCTGCTGCCATCTACCAGGATGATGAAGAGGTAACGAGGGTGGACATTTCAGCAAGACAATGAACAGCCAAGGAAACTCTCAATTGGTTTCAGAGAAAGAAAATAAAGCTGCTAGAATGGCCAAACCAATCACCTGACTTGAATCCAATCGAAAATCTATGGAAAGAACTGAAGATCAGAGTTCATAGAAGAGGCCCAGGGAACTTTCAAGAATTGAAGCCTTTTTGTGTTGAAGAATGGGTCAAACTCACATCTGAGCAATGCATACAAGTAGTTTCTCCATACAGGAAGCGTCTTGAAGCTGTCAAAGGCTTTTGTACAAAGTATTCAATAAATATCAGTAAGCGTGTTCAATACTTTTTTCCTGTGTCATTTCATATAATTAGACATAACTTAATTTCTGAACTAATTTGTTTTGGTTTCTTTGTATGTTTGGATTACCTGGGTTGTTACAAACATCTGGTGAACATTTCATGTCAATACCACCTTTGGAAATATATTTACTGAGAAAAATGGTGACGTGTTCAATACTTATTTCACCCGCTGTATGTGTCACATGGTTCTCTACTACAACACCTACCCACCATATCGTCATATTTGTTTAGATGTTTCCTTTCTGAAGCGTCTTTGTGGTTCATGAAAAGCACCATGGCCTACAAATCGATCGTATTATTATTATTATTATTATTATTATCATTATCATTAGGCTACTTCCGACGGACACGCACATATCTACGTTCATCTGCGACGGTCACTGACAAAATGCATGCAGCATGTTATAGATTCCACAATCCCAAGTACTTCGCTTACTTCAGTGGGGGGTTAAAGTTTGCGCCAGATGACCACCAAGCCACCACTACCATGTCTGACAAATTAAACTAAACATAAATAGTTCAATACATTCTAAACTAAAGAGGGCAAATAAGCAGAATACAGATATTTCTAGATGGCCTATAAACATGTCCGTAAAAAAGTGAGACAAATCTATTCACATATCAGTGCTAAAACAGTCAAAGAGTCAGAAATGCTTTCAAAAAGTATATAATATTTCAGGTCACAATCAATTAAAACGTAGAAGCGTATACCTGGCTAGCACAGACAGACTGCTCTTCCTAGGCTAGAATCTCTGTTTTTTTAAGGCGGATCCAGAAAACCCCAAAAAGGACCGCATTCATTAATGTTACACATCAAACAAGACCGTTCCACCTTAAATCTTAAACGGTGTAAAGATGCAATTCAACGTTCACGCATGCCACCTGTCTGTGTCGTGCTACGTGAACTATCTGTTCATTTCAATCTGTTCATTTAAATTTTCTTTTGTGAATGAAATATTATTATCACACCATAAATTAAATTAAGAACGCAGAATGATATGAAATACTAATAATACATAAACCATTATTTTCTTGGGGGTGCTATGGCTAATCCAGGGGGAGCTGTAGCACCCCCTAGCCCCTCCCTGGCGCCGCCCCTGGCCCAACACTCTGTTTGTTATGCAGGAGTGTATACAGGAGCTTGTGAGTCTGTGTGCAGCATCTACCCACATGTTTGTTGTGCCGTCACTGTTCAACAGCTGCAGCTCTGTCCTCCGTCAGTAAACCACCAGCACAGGTTCCACAGTGGAATTTACAATCAAATAGTTCAATAGTTATGTTCACTGCCTTTTGAGCCCTTGGCAAATGCTGATATTAAACAGTTCTTCTTACAAAACAGCATTTTCTGCCTGCAGTATCATCTGTGAGATGAGTAACGGAGATTGAATTGAATGTTCTGTCAGTCAACTCTCATTGTCTCAGTGGGACCTGGCTGATTTGGGTATGACTCTAAGACAGTGGTTCTTAACCTTTTTGGAGGTACTGAACCCTGCAAGCTTCATCAGTGCATTCGCCGAGCACTTCGTAATTTGAAAAATAAAATATGATTTCTTCAAAACGTAGGTATGTATAAAAACGGACCGACATTGCTAGTGTGAATCGGGCTATACTGCGTGTGTCTTGACCCCTGCCGAACCCCTGAGAGTGGCTCAACGAACCCCTGGGGTTCGAACGAACTCCGGTTAAGAACCACTGCTCTAAGACTTTAACCTGGTATTCCTGCTAATGGTTTTATCTCCTCAATATACAGTATGAATCAACCTGTTGTCCTGCTATCATTTTAATGTGATGCTTGCACAATGAAGCTGGTACGTTGCACTGAATGGTTGGCTACGTCAGAGCCCAGAGAAAGAGACATCTTTCTTTACAGTTATTGACGCAGGTGTATCTCTGTAGGGATCCTTTCCATGTTGTCAGACACTCATAACATTCATTAGCCTGTCGGTGGTGAAAACTATTTTACATATGCTTACATCATAGAAACTATCTTAAGATTTTTTAAATCTTCAGTGAATATGTACAATGACTGAGTGTGTCCAGCCTATGCAGTGGCCTCAGTAGTAAGACATTTGTTGATGTAGTAGTTAAGAGGAATGCCATATGTTCTGTCTCTGTGTCACCACAAGCAGCAGAACCTCTTTGACTATGCTGGTAGATTATGTTCAATCTATGAGACCATGGCTAAGACACATGATGATGAAATAATTCAGATTCAGATTCAGAAAACTTTATTAATCCCATCAGTGGGCAATTAAGTTTGCAGTCCCGGTCTCCATCAATCAACAATAAATAGTAAGCTTATAAATAAATATGCATATGCATCAACACACACATACAGTTAACACACACATACAGTCAAACACCCTGTGCTGTCAGTGATGAACAGCGCTCAGTAAATCAAATTGTCAGTAGTGTACTCTATCCCTACAACCTTGTTTAATAATAATCTAATGGTTGTAGGGATGAAAGATCCAGAATACCTTTTTGTGAGGCCATATAGTGTTGGAAAGCCATCTGACTCCTAGGTCACTCAGTTGTCCACAGGATGTACCTCTAATCACATTCCATTATTATTATTTCAGCTGCTTTGTCATATCTTTGATCTAGACGCTATTTCTTGCTTACACCAGACAAAGGACATAGCATTTCTGTCTGGTTGGTATTGGTTGAAAAATTGAATAGTATACCTAATGTTCCTCTTCATCTCCACACAAATTAATGGGATGTGAAGTTAGCTGTTGTTTAATTGCTAGCAACCATATCATAAACTCAGTGATATATTTGGGTCAACACCACTCTAAACGACACCAACAGACGTGGTGTATTTGCCATATATCATGGTCTCCAACAGGATTTGAGAAATTGCATAAACCTTTTATCAATATTCAGTATTTATGTTGAAATAGCAAAGTTATCTACAACCTCTATTAGAACCCCCTGTGGTTATATAGATAACCCTCTGTACAAAGAGAATCAGCATACTTTTGAAAGACAGTGACAGTTTAATTTGAAATGATGAGACCGGACCCTTTTAAAGCTGCGCGTGGGGGTGTTGTTCGCCCCGTCGGGAATTCTTTTTGGAGAATGACCTCCGGACAATACATTATGCCTTACATATAAATGCATTTACATACCTATACATTTAAGGGATAACAACAAAACATGCAATTCAAAAAAATCTTTTTGTGTGTTTACATGACATTGTTCTCCCATTTACCATTTTAAAATAGCCTAATATGTCGCTCAGTACAGTAGCAATGAAGATAAGCGTCAAGTAAGAAAGAGTATAATTTGTCTGTCTAGAAATGAGATAATTCCGTAAAAATATTTAGTTTTCACTGCTAATGAAATATGTTTCTTTGATAACTGGCCTCTGAAACATATATATTGACATTTCACAGCGGGTCTGTCCAAGTAATGTTGCTTGAATTAGTAGCACCAACCACATGAAGCTGTTTTTATGTCAAATACAACTAGAAGGGCAGTCATAGTGATAGGGTCATGCAAGATGCACCATCATCACAAAGGTAGCATACAGTCATAATTATTCAATGTCCACATGATGGATAGAGACATAGGTCAGAAACATAGAAAGCCTCGTCAGATGCTCAGCATACATTTGCTTTACCGTGTTTGCCCAACTATAAACCCCCTGAGTTCAAATGCAAAAGTAATCAATGTCTGAAAGATCTGGAGCTGAAGGAGTTCAGAATGTAGAACATAATGTAGATGGCGCTTCTTCAGACTGCATGTTTTTTTCACCTCATTGTACTTGTTAAATTAACCTTCACTTAAGTGATAAAATAACTTCTTATTCCACAAAGTCTTGATTATCTTGATGATTATAGGCATCAGATACTTTAATAAGGCCTGCATCATTCCATGCAGTAATTTAACAGTAATATTAGTAATGTTTGGTTAGTTGTTCTGAGCTTTGATTTAGATTGGCCAAGAACCACTACTTCTCTCTAATTGTATCAAGCCTTTATAAAAGTGGATGGTGGTCATAATTCCTTAATATACTGCTTGTGAAGCTCTTTTCCTGATGTCCTTAATAGCATAGCAGAGTTAATAGGAAACACTAGAGGAAAACGGAATGGCAACAGCAATTAATAAGGTTGTTCAACGCTGATTTTTATGTTTAATTAAAAACGTATGTGTTTTTATTATTGTTGATTTCCCCTCGACCATCAGCACAGCATCCTACTGCAGGGCGACCCATATCCGTAAATGTAACGGCAACAGCTCATCTTGTAAAATGTATGTTATGTACTGTACAGTATATATATATTTTGTATTTGTCTGCACACTTGCTGTTCTCCCTACTGTTTCATTAGTTAGCAAGTAAAACAGTGCCACATGAAAACAGTTGGGTTTCAGACGGGCAAACAGATGGCGGCTGGATTGTTTTTTTTTGTGTGGAGTACCACAGGGACGGTTAGCAGTGGGGATAAAAAGCAGGAGCAGTGCTGGATTCCATTGGTATCAGCACTAACTAAGCAGGGTCGGTCCAAGTCCCACAGACAAGAGGCATTAAGTATTTTTGACAAGAGATGGAGGGAATAGCCCGCTAATGAAGATGAATGTAGCGGGGGTAAAGGGGGCTGCCCTGTCAAGAGGAGAAAAAAATGAAAAGGTGTGAGGGAGAGGAGAAAGCCGCTGTTTATGAAAGCTGTTTGGAATCTCTGTGTTTCTCTCCAATAGATAAAACATATGAACAAAGGCTTAATTATACCTTGGAGGTAGTAAGACACAGATCTACATTTAGCAAATGAGGAATATTTTAGTGTAACAGTGAAGGCTATTATTTAATTGAAGTCATGGGGCTTTAGTTAGTTTGGTTTTAATGAATCACTGCTGGTTTCATTGAGTCACTGTTATATTATTTTTATTTTATTCTGGTTGTAGAGTTTTCAGCATGATGTTCAGCTACTATAAAAGCTTCTGTGCAATTCATCTTATATCTTATGGCAAATATGTATCATTGTTTCCCACCAATACAGCCATAGTGAAAGATTATGTCTGATTTTGGCATTTCTATCCATTACATGATAAGAGCGGCCTGATCATTAGATCTCTCATTTTGCTGGTGTCTAAATGGATGTCAACCATAGCCTAATGTGCTGTCATGTTAATTGAACTCCATGTTTTCAAATTGTAGATTTGAGGTACAACACCTTTTGGCTCTTAATCTGGGGTGCGTTTTTCCAAAGCGTCATTGTCTAACCACCATCGCAATATCCTCGTTACAACCGTAGTTCACCAATTTGGTTTCTTGAAAGTGTAGTTCCAAAGATTAACTGTGAACATGGTCGCAAAGTCAGGTGGTTGGAACTACTGTTGTTAGAAGCGTAATTATTGGAAAGTTGCTGTTGTCAATGTTTTAATTGTGTTTGACCAATTCCCTGTCTAATTGAACACCTACCAACTGAGAAATTCACTTACATTTTAAAATTAATACTCATTCATCGTAACTGTTAAGATAATTGTAATAATTACAAACAGCTTATCTGTGGCAAATAGCCCGGACACAACGGGAACATCAGGATTTTAATAGTTTGAGAGAAGGAAGTAGGCCAATGACCTGTTACTGGATCTTCTTAGCAATTGCACATGTGTAGATAGCTGATAGGTGGTAATTTATACTTTATTAAGTACGAGGCTGCTCAGTCTGCTGCTCTAGCACATGCTCCTCTACATGCTGCATCATGTCATTAACAACGATGTTGGGACTACAGTGGTATGAACAACAGAAGTGACGATTTGTGACGTAGCTGCTACAATTTAGATGAACAGTTGTAAGTAGGCGGTATTTCAACCAATGATGCTGCGCTCCTCGGTGGTTTAGCAGTTCTGTCACTATTGAAGAAACAAACCCCTGAGCAACAGATTCCTACTTGGCTTCACACAAACACACTTGCACAAGTGCCCATTCACACAAAGCACACTTGCACAAGTGCACATTCACACAAAATACACAAATACTTGTGTGATTGTTACCATATGCAGCAGACCTAAACTAATCAGTGTGTTTGTCTTTTGCAAAAACAAACAAACTAAAACATTAAGAGAAAATACATTTAGTTTAAATGTAGTTCTTTTTAATTTTTGTAATATCCTGGTTTCTTAGGGTCATGTCTTTAAGGTTATTTCCATAGGTGTTGGATTTTCAGCCAATAAATGCTCTCATCCACATTTAGATTTGCTTATATTTTTAATATTGGAAAATATACTCAGCTCTATAAAATGATTCAATGAAAGTGTAGAGCAATTGCTTGGAGTTGCCTTTAAAGAGAATCTAATTCATGAAATGCACTCTATATTATCTCATCAGTCAGCTAATCATCTTAGTTGAACTAAATGTAGCTTAAATCAACCATGAGTTACATTTGAGAAGTTATGTTCATGATTCTTTTAAAGTATGTTGGTGATGTAGAGTGATTGAAATGTGTTTGATAGCAAGTGGTAGCAAACCACTTGAGCACTTGTGATTACTGATTGTATATATTTTGTTGGAGAGTACTGCTGTGGACAGTGACGAGAAGGTATTCACGTCCTTGAGAAAAGCCATACTTTTGTGCACTTGGTGTCCTCAAGTACCCTGCAACTGCTGGTAAGCTTAATAATGAATTGCCTTACTAGATTGGTACTTACCCAGAAGGGAACTGACATTCTTGCACACAACAGAAAATAGTCACAGCGGAAAGGAAGGTGAACTCTACTTTAGGTATTAACCAGTGCCATGCCCAGGGGACTGTAAAATGGCATCCTATGGTTACTCTGACTCCAAACCAAGAAAACTTTTCAATGTGTCCCATCATTTTCTAAAAATGAATATAGACATAACTGCTATAAGTGTGGATGGGTGTAGATGAGAAAAACATACAATAGCACTTAGCTAGAGGGACACATCTCCAGCATACAGGCTAGTGCATAACCCCTGTGCTGGACAGGATTGTCACTGAGTGTAGTTCATGCATTAGATCGGTGAGCTGCACTAATGTCAAATGGTTATAATAAAAAAAGTGAATGTAATTTTATGTACATATTTACCACAGAATATTCACCTCAAAACAGATTAGATGTTTGTTATGGAACTTTATTTTTGTTTACACTTTATATTTTTGCAAATCAGCACATTTAAATGGTGTAGAAAAATATCATTTTCAAATTGCATGGTACTTAGCATATTCTCCGATTTGCCTAATGAATAACTTCAAGCATGAGGGAGTTGGCAATCCATCCAGGAAAATAATTTCTGAAAGATAAGCATTTTTCGACATGCATGTGTGACTGTACCAAATGAAGAGTTTAGCACACACTTTCTTTGGGCGCTTGGAGCAGACTTCATCATTTAGCTCTGCAGTGTTTAAGCAATTTGCTTGAATGGGTGTATAACTGATTTAGTGACAGGATTGGTGAATCCATTACTATTCCATTCTGAATCAGGTTGTTTTGAGTTGATTGGGGCTTTGTTCTAAATCTCTCTTCTGAATTGCAGGCGGTGTAAGAAACTCGGCGTAATGGAAAATGTTGTTTCAGTGTAAATCAATAGACCATCCTCTACGATTTCTTGATTATCTTTTTCTCTGAGCTGTCATACGCTGTCAGGTGGCTATTGTTGAATTATACCCTGTACAAGGGGCCCGAAAGGATGGCAAAATGAAGCTGAAACGAGAGAAGTAATGCTATCTGTGACAGCTCGGAGGTTCTCTGGCTGAACCGCCTTTCCTGACGTTTCTGCATTTAACGCATGATCAAGGTGCCTTTCATGCCAGCCAGCGTATTATGTCCATAAAATGCTTGAAATTGATCACCTATCACTGTTAATGCATTTTTAAATAAAACCTTAATGCTAAAGAATTGGTTTATTACTGTCACTTGTGTCTGTGGAACACTATTTTCTATGGTTAGATACTGTTTAATTTATATGCCAAGTTGACTGTGTCATCAGATAGGGTTTTAGCAGTGCCCTGATATTCTACGATTCAATTAGGCTTTCACGGTCAGTGTATACTGGCTGGCTTGTTGGGTTTTGATAAGAAGGCTATTAAAAAGATGGATTTCCCTGAGCAGAAAATGTGCAGCTGCTATCTGTTTTCTATTGTCTGCTAAAATGTGGATTCCAATAAGCAAGATATAGATATCCCATTCATCACGGAGAGACAGGGCATATAACATCAAAATATATATATTTTTTTACAGAGAATAAACCATTTTATACGGCGCTGCTCACCCAGGAATGTCACCCACACACCATGCATCCTTTTCAACCCATGACATGATATCAGATTACATCTTTGATTTATTTAGATAATAACTCAAAATGTAATAAAGAATTATGATGTGTAAGGAAAAACAGTTCCAACGTAGAATATTTAAATTATGCACTGAGGGAGGTCTTGTTCAATTAAGACCCTTAGCTGTAAAAAATTATATCACAATTTGCAATTTGCACAATGCAAACAATGCTCCTTTCTCATTGCAATGCAGTTGTTAAGTATTTCAAAAGTCAGTATTCCAGTCAGTTTTAGTTCAGTAGGGTTTAGTGTTTTAAAGGTTTTTCATTCAAGTCATTTGTAATTGGATAATCCTGAGAATATTTCTGTGACCAGATATGACATAACAACTTCACAAGAGTGAATATAACTCTGGCCAGTAATAACCTTCCTACTTCTTTTTGGAAACCATCCGAACCACACCACCAGATGTCATGGTCAATGCATTCGCAGTGTGAAAACATTTCAATTCAAATGAGTTTTGAACTCAGAGAGCAGCTTCTCTATGAAGTTCAGTCTTTGAATGTATGGGTGAGATGTCAGAAACCAGCCTTTGAGAGATATCAACAAAAGTACAGACAAAAATGTCAAAATAATGGGTTGTTTACTTTGTTTGCAAAGAAAAATGCTTGGTAATTTGTGTGACAAGAGCGAATGTCTTTGTGTGAGACTTACTTTGGTAATATTTCAAAGTGCCATTGTTTAGAGTACCTTCCTGCAAAACTACAGCTCATTTGATCAGGGGATCATTTCCCTTCATGTTTACATTGGTAGAAGATGTGCTGACAGGTAAAACAGGTGCATAACGGAAGCCACCACACAAGACTCACAGATGCTGTTGTTAACATGTTGTTTCATGTGCTGGGCACATTAGACCTTCTAAAACATTTCGCCATATGCTGTTTAGAAACATCTTTTACTCTTGAACGTATCTGAGGTCATTTTATCCATTCAAACATGTAAGTCCTAAACTGTGTAAGAGTAAAATAGTTGTTATGAATCAGTAGTCTACTGGCTGGGACACAATGAAGACACACACAGTCTTTATTTCTAACACAGAACAATCTAAAAAGGTTTGATACTAACCGTGAGAACGAATGGAGCAATCCAGTTAGTAAGTACAATGGAAGGAAGAACGTAGCAGCTCGAGGACCATGTGGAGCGATTCGCTGAATTTGACAAAATGTGTTTGAGAGTAGAATCGCCTAATGCACCTTTCAGGATGAATATGAAACATGACAGTGTGTGCTATTAAAAAGTAAGCAATTGTGGTTTTTGAAGAATGCTTTTTCCATTTAAGTTTTCAAAATTGAGTTTGCTGCCCCAGCTTGTTATATTATTCTTTAAGTTGTAGTACATATAAAGCCGGAGACATGTTTTTTTGTCAGGGCATAGGTAGTGGTGGGCACGGTGCTGTGCCACCTGGGCAGCTGCCAGTCTAATTGTTATTTAATGGGAGGAAGCACCTCTGACCAGACCGGCAGAAGCCGTGAGGCTTGTTATTACACCTCCTCGGCTTTGGTGTCTGGAGCTCATTAAGGGAAAGTTTATAGGGGGGCGTTATACCTTCTCTTTTTTGTTCTGTCCCTCTTTTGGTTTCTCTTTTTGATCTTCATCTTTCCCGCTGTCTTTCCCCTCACTCCGCACCCCTCTCTCTCTCCATTCCTCTTGCTCTCTCACTTTGTCACTTTATCTTTCCCTTCCTCTCTTTCCCTCCCTCCCTCGCTCATTCGCTCTGTCTGTTTGAGGGTGATCCTCAAAGAAGGGAGCTGTGACAGGTGTGGGGATCTAGCATCTCTCCATCCTAATTACTTGGCTGTCCCTTTCCTTAGCAGATGGGCCCCCCTCAGAAATTAATGATTCTGCCGTCTTCTTTCAACGACATATTCCCCTGTCATTCGTACACTCAAGGTGCAGTAGTCTTAACTGCGCGCAAACATTTAATTTGATTTCTCTGCCAATGTGTCATTACAGAGATTGCTGGCTGACTGACACAACTGATTTGGAGAGTTATTTGTCATTTTAATAGAAAGGACAAACTTGGTTGCCATTAGAAATTAGGCTTCTGCTTATGTGGTCTGTGTTCCTCATAGTTTCAGATGAAGTGGAAAAGACATGCTGATTAGTCTAGTTTGGATTGCTATAGCTAAATATTTCACTCAAGCTTACACCAAAGCTGATACCTCCAGGAATCTGTCTCTATAATAAGCCTTGTCTGCACACATTCAGAATTTATTTGGATTGCAAGTTGGTTTTCTCATACCCACAATAAATGTGCAATACACAGGCATCCATTTATAATGGAGGCTGAGCTCTACTGAGCATCCACCTACTTTCTTTCCTCACTCCCTCTCTCCTTTCTTCTCTCTCTCTCTCTCTCTCTTGCTCCCTTTGCACTTCAAATATATATATGATGCGGTTTCTGCCTCCTAAAGTCAATGTTTAGGCCTGGAGCATATGGGTGGAGTTCCCGGTGAGCATAGGAGTGAATATTTTCAAGGAAAGGAGACACACACTTAACAGGCGATAAATAACACAAGCTCTAGACACGTCCCACTGAACCAGCTCAGGGAGAGGAGGAGAACGCTGACAGAGCTGTGGGACAAGACCAAGGCGTTTGTAGGGCGGTTAGTTAGTTTTAGACGCCGGCGTGGAGCAGGGCGTTGTTGTGAGTCTGTCAGTCGGTGTCTGTCAGTGCTTTCTTTATCTCTGCCTTTTTCTTCCCTCTATCTGCTATCTGTCTGTGTATCCTTTTCCTTTCTCTCCCTCACTTCTCCTTCTTCCTCCCTCCCATAGTTTGTCATTGCTCCCTTTCACCCTGTGCCGTTCATCTCGTCTTCTCCTCCTTGCTTTTCCTCCGGGTCCCTGCTACACTCCAGACAGTTGTGATGGAGCAGAAGTAGTGAGTTATTCCTGCCGTTCCGATACCCACCCAGCTCCTACACCTCTCTTATCTCTGTCCATATTCATCTCTCTATGTTCTTTCTCTCTCACACATTCATCTCCTGGAGTCCTCTCTCTTCTTCCCCCTACTCCCCCCCGGCCCAGCTCATTATTTACTGTATAAAAGTCCCATAAAGGACCCGACGTACGGTGGGGGGCAGCAATGATGCGCACCTCTCTGGTGAGTGTGTGTGTGCGTACGTCCATCCATCCGTCCGTCTGTCCACGGACGTAGGCACAGAAGGGAGGGAGAGTGATGCGTTGGCGTGTGGCGGACCTCCGCGCTGCTGAGGGATGGCGCTCTTTATCCATTAGAGCGCTGAGGAGCTGACGAGGCTCTATCATCCTTCACGCCATTCATCCCCGCCGCTTATTGACTAAAATGTCCCTGTCACCAGGGAGAGGTGTTTGGGGAGGGGAGAGGGGGAGGTGGGGAGAGTCAGGCTGGAGGCACGGGTGATGGAGGGGGACGGTTATGGAGTTTGAGCGAGGATGGGGAAAAGCACTTTGTGTGTGTGTGTATGTGTGTGTGGGGTAGGGTATGAACAAGTGTAAGGAGGAGGGAAGTCACTCTGATCACCTACGGTTCTGACTGTGCAGACACAAGCTGCATTTTCATCTCTTGTTATATCTTACATTGTAAAAACACAATCGAGAACACAAACTCGTATTGTCAGCTGCAGTATGTTATGTTGTGTTGGATGGTAGATTGGTTCTTAAACTCAGTCATAACCTTCCATTACCATGCTTCATCTGTCCCTTGTAAATGCAGTGGTAACTTCTTATAATAGACTAATGTTGGTTGTTTCAGGACATACTCTTGGCTTTGAACAAATTCACTTTCTATTAAGGTGCAGAACTGCATTTACGGTGCTTTTTATCCTTTGATCCCTGTTCATTTTAGTGAGTAGAAGTTTTCTGAATTAATTTGCTTGAACGGATCCCATCTGCAGACATCTTTTAAGGCCTTCTTCTCTCCTTTCTGCTGTTCCAGACACTGGCCTCCTTCACAGAGACCCCACAGCCCAAGAGCTGCAGGAGAAACTGGAGCCCAACCTACACATCATGGGCGTCCTGTTTCTCAGCAAGAACATGAGTCGCTCCTTCAACTTCATCCTCCTCTTTCAGTTGTAAGTGTGTCTACCTGGGTTATTTGTGTATTTGGTGTTTTTATTTAGTATTGAACAACAAACAATGCACGTGTTATGCAAGTGAAGATTAACTGACTTATTTTACGGTCATGCATAACAGCCCAGGACCTCTTTGAAACTGACTACCAAAGAATGATTTCTGTGTCCTCCCCAAAAGACTATTGATTTGCACCAATTGTAGGCGAAAATCATCATTTATCTTCCCGAAGCTTGGGCTGTGTAAAGTTAAAAGTTGAAAGGCCTCAACTTTCTCAGGTCAGCACCTCTGCAGCGCTTGAACACCCTCTGGGAGAGGCTCTCCTTCTGTCTCCCTTTTTCCCCTCCCATAGGGCAACTTTCAGCCACTGCCACTTAGTGATTTTCTAAAACAAATGGAGTGTCGAGCCCTTTTAGCCCAAATGAATCATCTGCAGGTAGCCAAAGCATTTTTCTCAGCAGCAGCGGCCCATATGTTATCTCCTCGCACTTCAGTGCGGTGAACAATGCGAAGGTCAGATGGGTGGGCAGAGTTTTCCAACAAAGAGCCGCTCGGGGACTCAGGCGCCTAATCTACTGCAGACAGACCACAGCGCTGTGCAACTGATCTGGGACCTGAATGCAAAAAAGCATGACCGAACATCTCGATCAGTGCAATACTGAAGTACACTCAGTTAGCATTTCATTCTTTACAAAAAGCTCTCAGGCAGGATCGCTATACATGTGGGTGTCCAGTGACTGGAGTGTACTCCATTTCCATTAATATGGTATTCAGATGAATCGACTTAGTTACATTTCAGCATGGCTCTCCAGTATACCTCATTGGCACCTGTCATCTCAGCATGGTACTCCAGTTTACCTCATCTGCACATGTGATTTTATACTCCAGTTCATTTAGCACTCAATACTAGATGAGTGCTTGAAGACAACATTTAGTATTGTGCTCTGAGGTGCTGGTAGTATTTAGAATTCATTATTATATATTAATTATATTAATATTTGGGAGATTATAGAGATTGAGAACAGCATAGTATCCCCTTTAATCAGAGAATGCATTCATATTATTGATCCCCATATAATGGTGTGTTTTGCACTTCTGTGTTATAATTTAAAATCGGACCGCCTCTTCCATTTCATGGCCGTTAGGCTCTCTAAACTGACCTGGGTTTTCATCTTTTTAGCGGTTGGACAGGCCCTCTCTGGCTTCATTGATCATTTGTGTGAGTGTTGATACTGTTAGTGGTGGTAGCATGTCCTCTCTATGTCTTCTCTTTGCTGTGTCTTGACCTAAGGACAAGCCTACCAAACGCATCTTCAGAATAGGAGGCAGAATCAGATACATTAGATTCACATTCAGTCATTCTGGCTCTCTCACAGTGGCCTGAATGCTTTTCTCAGAGATAAACCTACACAGGTTCTTTCACACTAGAGCTTTTGGTGGCGGTCCGCTTGAGTCGTGAGTTTGGATGGTTTTGTGGATGTGAAAGCTATTTTCCAAACTCGTGGGCATGCCAAGGGACCATACCCAAGTCAGGGGTCTGGGTTACGATTCACATGATCTCCAGTGCAGTTCATATTTGGTGTGAAAGCGCTATTTATGACCGCTGATGGATCCAAACTGTCTCACAATAAATAAATCACTGTTAAATGTGAAATTATTTATTAACATGCAATTTTCTAAAATGGTAACAGTCTTGAAAAAAGTGACTAAAGGTCAGCTAATGTTACGTGGCAATTTATGCTTGAGTGTATATATGCTCTGCTTGAGGGTATAGATGCTCTGCTTGAGGGTATAGATGCTCTGCTTGAGGGTATACATGCTCTGCTTCAGGGTATAGATGCTCTGCTTGATGGTATAGATGCTCTGCTTGAGGGTATAGATGCTCTGCTTGAGGGTATAGATGCTCTGCTTGATGGTATAGATGCTCTGCTTGAGGGTATAGATGCTCTGCTTGAGGGTATAGATGCTCTGCTTGATGGTATAGATGCTCTGCTTGAGGGTATACATGCTCTGCTTGAGGGTATAGATGCTCTGCTTGATGGTATAGATGCTCTGCTTGAGGGTATACATGCTCTGCTTGAGGGTATAGATGCTCTGCTTGATGGTATAGATGCTCTGCTTGAGGGTATAGATGCTCTGCTTGAGGGTATAGATGCTCTGCTTGATGGTATAGATGATCTACTTGAGGGTATAGATGCTCTGCTTGAGGGTATAGATGCTCTGCTTGATGGTATAGATGATCTACTTGAGGGTATAGATGCTCTGCTTGATGGTATAGATGCTCTGCTTGATGGTATAGATGATCTGCTTGAGGGTATACATGCTCTGCTTGAGGGTATAGATGCTCTGCTTGATGGTATAGATGCTCTGCTTGAGGGTATAGATGCTCTGCTTGAGGGTATAGATGCTCTGCTTGATGGTATAGATGCTCTGCTTGAGGGTATACATGCTCTGCTTGAGGGTATAGATGCTCTGCTTGAGGGTATAGATGCTCTGCTTGATGGTATAGATGCTCTGCTTGAGGGTATAGATGCTCTGCTTGAGGGTATAGATGCTCTGCTTGATGGTATAGATGCTCTGCTTGAGGGTATATATGCTCTGCTTGAGGGTATATATGCTCTGCTTGAGGGTATAGATGCTCTGCTTGAGGGTATAGATGCTCTGCTTGATGGTATAGATGCTCTGCTTGAGGGTATAGATGCTCTGCTTGAGGGTATAGATGCTCTGCTTGAGGGTATAGATGCTCTGCTTGAGGGTATAGATGCTCTGCTTGAGGGTATAGATGCTCTGCTTGATGGTATAGATGCTCTGCTTGAAACATCTATACAGAAGCTGCATCTTGCTTTGCCTCCTGTTTCCGAAAAACCTTCTTATCTGAGCAGCTTGCATCATTTATGGCAGAGTGAAAATAAAATTAACCAAAAATAACAGAAGAAACAAATGTAGTGCAGCTTTTCGTTTGGCCTTCCTTACTTTGTGTCGTTTGCTTAGCAATATTGATGAATAAAAGCTGCATGTTGCTTACATGTTGATGACAGGAACAGGCCATGGTTTGCAACTAACTAATGTGAAAAGAAACCAGCACCATATCACAATTCCTTGATAATGACCGCCTACAGTAACTATTTCAGAATCTGAATTCCACATATTCCCTACTTATTATATAGTCTCCATCACCAAAATTGTAAATTTCATGATTTTTAATCAGGAACTGTTTTGCATTCGAAATTCATTGTAATTTCCCTCCATTTTGCAGAAATGACATGACTCATCCTTCTAGTAAGCAGTGTGTGTGTGTGTGTGTGTGTGTGTGTGTGTGTGTGTGTGTGTGTGTGTGTGTGTGTGTGTGTGTGTGTACTCATTCTACTCAGCGCCCCCCTGGGTGTTCGAATGTTGCCTTTAATTAGGGCCATGTTTTGTCATTTAATGTCATTTAGTCTCAAGTCCTATTTTAATATTTAATGATTGGCACCCAGTAGGGCTTTCCTGATGACTTCTAATAGGCAATGTTTAGCTGATGGGCACAGCAGTGTGTTCTGTGAGGCCAGGCCCACATCTGCCAGCCACTTCTGAGCTATTAGTCACCCCAAACAAAAGCCTACTGAAACATGTGTGTCTCCATTTTGAAAATGTTCAAAACGGAACGGAATATAGCACAGATGAACGCTGATAACTTGAGTGCTTTGGGTATTCAACCAATATTTCAAGCTCACTTTACCTCCATCAAAGGTCATTTAAGGTCCATAGGCAGATTTAATGCAAGCTGTAATGCAAAAATTGATGTTGCAACATTTTGAGGTTGTAACACCATGCACATAGCAACACAACAACCTATAATGGGGTAATTTGGCTAGAGACAGGGGAGACAGCCTTGCCTGCAGGTTCACCACTACACTTTCAGCAAGTTGTCCCCAGATGTATTCCCTCACAAAGTGCTGATGTCACGTCTGGCCAGACTTGGCCTGGCAGAGAGTGGGACTTGTGCTTATGTTTCACACAGTGAACATGTGTATTGACCTGTTTTTATTAAAGGGCAGGGGAGGAAATATGAGATCACATGGAAACTGCACAAATTCATGCAAGGATTAGTTTGCTGGGGTCGAGGGAGAAGGGTAGGAATGAGTATGCTGGGCTGAGGGAGAAGGGTAAGAATGAGTATGCTGGGCCGAGGGAGAAGGGTAAGAATGAGTATGCTGGGCCGAGGGAGAAGGGTAAGAATGAGTATGCTGGGCCGAGGGAGCTTTTTAAGAGCTTTTCTCTACTGGAGAGTTCTTGCCTGTATCATTCAGACCTCTTAACGCTGTCGAGTTTGCCAGTTATGATCACAGTTTTTTTCTTTTCATTCTACTTCAAAACTTCAGATGACACAGGTTAAATCACTCACAGGGAAGACACTGCTACATATTCAAAGTATTCTAGTCTTGGGCTATCTTAATGGTTTTACTCACATTAAATGGCTGATGCTCTCCCTTCTCTGTGTTATAGTGGGAGTTCTCCCTTCAAAGCCATGGTCTCAATGTCTCACTAATATCAGATGTATTCAGAAGGATATGGTATTTATTGCAACACAAGAGACAATCCTCAGAAAGGCAAGTCATGCTCTTGCTCATTTAGTATGATTCGTCTGACAGAGGTGGTGAAATCAGTAGACTGCATAAAATGCCTGTCAGGACACACTGTAACACACGGCAGGCCTGGAAATGGAATCATTTGGAAAGGGAATATCAGTATGCAGGGTAGTTTGTTCTGGATATTCTATACGGAGTTGAATGCAGGTATTGTTTTTTCCATTACCCATATCGGCCACAAGTCAGTTTTGTTTGTTTGTTGATAAATATGTGAGAGGAAAAATGTTTAGAGCCTATCAGTGATGACCTTGAGATTTGCAAGCAGCACCGTACATTACAGGCATACAAATAGGACGCCATAAAGACCTTTGGCATTCTCTGCTGTGCTTAACATGCTGATTATGATTCTCCATTTCAGCTCATTTCAATTAAGCTTCATTTATATTGCGCTAATATCAACTGAAAGTGTCTAAAGGCGCTTTACAGAGCAGAACCTGAACCTCCTAGAACAAGCACTAAGGTGAGGAAAGGTAAAACTCCCTTTTAACAGGAAGAAACCTTGAACAGAACCCCTCTATAGCCAGGTAGAGAGATATAAAGGGGATGGGGGAAGAAAGGAGGAGGAGAAGAAAGAATCAGAAGCAAGCAGAAGAATTTATACATGCATCAGGAAAAATATATTAGCTTATGTGCAGCATATATACATGATACACACAAGATTACAAATTAAACATACAAAATGGTATATGCATGAAACTCACAAGTTTACAAGGTATACATACAAGATGGTATATGCATGATACACACACGGTTTCAAGGTATTCATACAAGTTGGTATATGCATGATACACACAATATTACAAGGTCTACATACAAGTTGGTCAGTGGCGGCTCGCCCATAGGGTGCGCTGGGGCTCCGCCCCCCCGCTGACCTGACTGCCTGTTTTTCTTTTCTTTTCTTTTTTAAATAATCTCTCATTTTGAAAAAATAACCTGTGTAAATACAATGATATTGATGATTTTGCTTTAGAATGGGTTTAGAACTCTCCAAAATTATATTTACATTACATTCACTTTCAAGTTCCACGTTTAAAACGTGAACGTTTATCATTTTTGGTGTAGTAGCCAATAGGATGTCTTGCCGGGGCTCCTGGTCGATCAGCCCGTGTGTGCTGTATTTAAGCCAATGGCTCCCCTGTTGCTAGGCAAAAAAGAATACACATCCGCCAATCATCGTCGAGGAATTTTATGGGTTACGGGCGCTGAAGGCTGGAGCCCCTACCAAGATGCACCCCTGCTTGTTAACAGGTATTTTCCATTCTAGCAGAGAAGTGTTAAGCATGGCGACGTCGGATGTAGTTGTGGGAGCTCAGCTAGCCCCAAATTCAGTCAAATCCTTACATCTGCATCCCTTTGGAAGAAGAACTTTTGCGGAAAAGCTAATTGTTAAACAACTCGGACCAGACAAGCCAGAAGTGAAAATAACCCAACTGACGCGAGAAAAGGGGAAAACATACACCAGAAGCTTTTCCCGAGATTGGTTCGATCAAAAGGCATGGCTAGCTGTGGGTATGTCAATACCATCTTTTGTTTTCTTTGCCTGCTGTTTAAAACAAGTGCGTGTGATAGACAGTTCGTGGACACAGACAGGAATGACAGAACTGAAGCATTGGTCAGAACGCGTTTAAAAACATGTGCGGTCAAGAGTGCAATTTGTTGTTTCTAAGTTGTGAGCTGTTACTGTTTCATACCAGTTAAAATAATCTTTCTTCTCATACTCATACAGCTGCAGTATACATGTCTTTAAAAAAACTAAATTGTTGTAGTAGTTGTAGTAACAAAAAACTGTTGTTCCCTAGTATAATTTATCGTTATGTGTTGGCACTTTCTATCTGGACATGGACCATAATAAACATGTAACTTGTTCATTATCATTACCTGTGAAACAGTTGATTTCTACATGGCAGATATATTAATATTGTCTTTAGACCATTGGTATTGACTGGTTTGAGTTATTTTATTGGTATAGGCAAGGGGCTGTTTTAAAACTGAGCAGCACTTCTCTGCATCAACAGCTTACGTCTCGTTTTTAATTTATTGGCCTACATGAAATAGCGAACAACAAATTTATCATTGTGAATGATTTGGGATCTCCGGCTGGCCACCCGAAAATGCACCAGAATGCAGGAAATCACATCTACGAAATTCAAAAATTTCTGGGGGAGAACCCCCAGACCCCCCGCTCAAATAGCCCCACCAAAAAAAAAAATCACCAGCCGCCACTGAAGTTGGTATATGCATGATACACACAATATTACAAGGTCTACATACAAGATGGTATATGCATGATACATACAAGAACGATGGTAGATAGAAATGAAGAGAGAACCAGCATTCACAGTAGTGGTTGAAAAACAGCTTAGTGGGTGTTCACACTGCCAGCACGCATATATAATGGTCATACCACATATTGAGGGTCTTAATGCACTCAAAGGGTATTAATAGAACGAGTGTGATGAATGTGATCATATTAGCACAGAAATGGGTAGTTACGCTTGCAGTCTGAATATGCGTGTGATGCATTGTAGGCAATGTATAGAAGAACTTTGGGCACGATTGTTGGGTTGGAATGGGCAGCAGGGGGAAGCAGGGGACAGCAACACCTCGTAGTGGAGAGTCTTAAGTGAGAGGGAAAGGAGGAAGACACAATGAGAGAATGTTAGGTATTCTTATAGATTGTCTTATATATATTTATGTTAACATTATTATTATGGTAGAGATGGTGCAATGATGGTATAATGGTGGATGATCTCCTGTGTAGTCTCAATACATGTTGAGAGGGCTTCTAATGGGTGAGAATGTTGTTAACCTTATCTCTGATTGTCTCAATTATAATCATAAAGTCATTACTAATACAGGTTTAATAATGTCATTACTAATACAGGTTTAATAAAGTCATTACTAATACAGGTTTTATAAAGTTATTACTAAAACAGGTTTTAGGGATAAAATGGTCAACTGCATTGTGGCTCCTTGTTAGTCAGGAAGTTGTGTTGAAGAAGAACCTTGGATTGTTTTTATTGTCGGTTGGGGTCAGTTAGGAAGAAATAATAGGCCAATTTAGCATCAAAGAGTTCCTTTTTTGAGGTTACAGGGTTGTCTGTCCATGCCAGGCGAAATACTTCTAGTTCAGAGGTGTGCCATTTTCTTTCAAGTCTATGTGTTGTTTGTTTAAGTGCTTAAGTCTGGGCAGTATACCAAAGAGCTAGACTTTTCTGTTTTCTTATCTACTTCTTAAGCGGTGCAATGGAATATAATGCAGTACCGGTCAGAACTGGAGCAACTCTGCTGCAGTCTTGTCAGATAAGCAATGGCTGTAGTAGTGGATTGAGTTTGGTTGCACAAAATCAAATGGCTTATTAAAACTAGCTAAGTGATTTGTTTTGGTGATGTAATAGTCACATTTTGGCTTTCAAAAGACACATTGTAGGGGTTGATAACACACCGCCGGCGAGTGTAAATCTCTTGCCTCACAGTCATGCGGATGAAGGTCAACACGTGTGTGATGTACTGCACTACACGTATAGTCCACATACGATAGCGATATGCACCTCCAAGGCCACCAGTAGTCACCTTCGCGGGTGGTGGACAAGGACTCCCAAGTGCAGGGTGACTCATCAATTTTTTAAGAACGCAAAGGTTAATGAAAGCTGGGAGATTGAGTGCATTATCAGTCCTTAGCCTGCGTTGTCTACCGTGGAGGTAGGACACAACCTTGGAGGACGCAGGCACTAAGTAGGTTTTTAATCCTCTCCATGCCCCCCAAGACTGTCAGGTAGTTGAATGTTATTTATATGTGAAATGTCATTGCTATCGTAACCAAAGATTTTTTTCCCCTCCAACCTTTCTGTCTTTCTTTTTGCCACAAAAAAAATAATGGCCCAGCCAGTCAAATGCATTCTGCAGGGATGACGAATGGAGCATTACTCTGCTGACTCCATTTTGTAGGTGGCATTATTTATAACATAGGCATTTGCATAATGAGTTCTCTCCTTCCTCTGATGAAGGTTGCCCTAACTTATTCGCTCTTATGCTCCTTTTTGAAGAACATTTCAGCCTTTTGCGCCAACATCTAATTGCTTCAAAAATGACAATTTCATAATCTCCCTGTCTCTCTCAGAAATGGTCACAAAGAAACTGTCTGCATTACTTTGACATTTTTGTGTAGTGCTTTTTTTGTGTAGTGCTCAGATCCTAGAAAGTGGTGAGAAAAAAAGGTGGATTTCACAGGGTTGAAGTAGTTAAAGACCTTACAGAAGGTAGAATGCTCTCACTAAAAGGTATTTAGTGATCTGCAGAGTAATGTTAGCCATATCACCCTGCATCACTGGTCAAGTCTGCCAATGGATCGGGCCTTGTTATCAGCATTTAGACAGGTTTCACTAACATATAGCCAATCGATGCTCTCTTCATTGTGTTCAAGTGGCCAGGCAATCGATCAGAGGGCCCGTCCGTAAAGTCTCTTTCCATCTAGCCGTCCACGACGCCGCAGCCACGGTGTCCATCAGATGGACCTCTGCTGTCGGCTCCGGGGCAGACACAAGCCCGGCTCAGTGGTCGATCGAGAAGACAGTCTGCTCAAATCTTTAGCTGTTAAGGGCTGTCATTTTTTTCTTCCTTTTGTGAATGATCCAGCTGCCGTATTGCAGTCACAGACTTTGAAGGGTTACCTTACGTCGGCAGTGAAATGACTGGATTGGGAACACGTGTGTTCCTCCTCTCTGGCTCAAGGGTGTGTGGGAGGTGTTAGATGTGCATCAGGAGCAGGAGAGGTGTGAGGGAGAATAATCATCAAGGGCTTTTTTTTCTTCTTCTTCTTCTTCTTCTTCTCTCCTGTGTCCCTTCTCACTCATGGAAAATATTATTGAGAGGATGTGTGTGTGTTTCCTGTAACATCTACTATGTCAGTGTGGTGTGAATCCAATGTATTTAATGTTCTAGTCCGCTTCAGTCATTTAACTGAATATATGGTTTTAGTTTGAGGAGAAAAGCTTTGTCAAATCCCCCATCTTTATTGCAATCTGCAATTTCCTTCTAAATCTTAACTGTTGGTGTTCTGTAACGAATATATGTACACACTTGTTTAGGTCATTTAAATGTTAGATAAATAGATAGATACATAGTTTAAAATATAGTACATCTTTCTGCACACTTTTCTGGTTAATGTCCCATGAGCTGCTATCTGTGCTTAATACAAGTATTAATAAAAAGCTTATGAATTGATGTCCCATCTTTCCATTCCACTGATATTTGAATAATGAAATATTCTCTTCTTCCAGCATTTCTATTGGAATCAGCTATGTCCTGGCAGGCAGTGAGGCCTATGCTGCTCTCTTTCACATCAGGTGAGCCCACATTACATTAAGATTAAGTCACAAAGGGTACTCAATCACAACAGAGAGAACAGTCCTGTTTAGAACTCTGATTTGAAGGTTATTTGAAGGACTATTTCGTTATTGGGTTTTTAATTAATAATTGTTTGTGTAAGTGATTCTGGTCCAACTTTGTTCTGCTGGAAGTAATAAAGTGTAGCCTTAATAACAGTGTCTGCTCGTCATGGGTTTATTTTTAATCTGTCGCTAATTCAAAATACTTTGGATGGGAAATATCTCAATATATACAAAGGCTAATACATTAGGTATGCTAACTGCTGTTTGGGAATAAATCATATGACCTTGAGGCTCAGAGGAAACTCTGAGTTCAGCTCCCGGAACGAGAGACCCTCAAAACACGGGGTGCAAGAAAGGACTGGCAATTACCTAAATGAGCTCTCAGGAGGGAGATTCAATTAAGCCTTTAAGTAGCAAATTAGGCATTTAGTTCTAATGAAATTTAGAAGTTACATACCTTCGTTTCAGTCTGGTAAACTTAAGTCATGGTTACAGGTAAGGTCTAATAGAAGATACATTTGGTTAATTTTAATAGTATTCCAAAACTTAAGTATACGTTTGAATTTCAATGAAGGTCTTAGCTTCACTCATTAATTAATGTCAACATATTTAACATGAGTGCTAGACTCCTTAGATTCATAATACGTTGAGAAACCTTACATACTTGAAATTGAAAATGATAACATATCAAACATATCAAATTACCGACACTAACATGTGCTACATTGAGTTTATGTTTTGTGCGATTTATTATACATTCTGTTTGTGGCACCAGGAACTGTGGCAACCTCAAAACCATTTCCTCTTTCAGTCATATAAATCTTACAAAAGCATTGGCCTCTCTGTAGTGTCATTTCATAGCATCAGGTTTCCTAAAAGTTCCCATTTAATTGAACAATTTTTGTGTTGGCCCCTGAACATTGTATTGAAAGATACAGGGACTCATTACCGGAAATGTGCTCATTATATCTTGCCCAAAGGGTATAAGACACAGTTGCATTTCTTTTCCTGAAAAAGCAACAAATGTAGTCTCCGGTGGTTTTGACAAGATGGGGAAAAAAACACTATAAACTTTAAAGAAGCGAATACTGCTGAAGGACATGGTTCAGACTGAGGTCAAAGTCAAGCTGTTTTTTCTATCTTATGCAAGGGATTGATATCATGTATTTATATCTGTTTCCAACCGCCTTCCCAGAGAACAGCTGACTCTGTTGCTGATCCACCGGTGTCTTGGTAACCTCAAACATTCAAATCAGTTCCCTTTTAATTCACCAAAACCTCAAGGCCGATAACTTGTCAACAACCCAAAGGTTCTTGTTACCTGTTAACGTCCGCGCTGGCCATGCAGGCAGGAGGCTCTTTTGAAACCAAAACAATCATCTCGCAGGTTTTTGATTGCCATCAGCATTCTGTCCAAGTCCAAGATGTAAACAGGGAAATTGAATAAACCCAATTCTGGTATCCTCTCCAAGACGAACATACGGTGGGGTAATTCAATTAGGGAGCTGCTCTAATTGCAACCTGTGCCAGCTTCTCTGCTGTTGATTTGAGTCTGTCCTTCAGTGAGTCGTACATCTTCATTCCTGCTGCTGTGTTTATCCTCGCCACCGATGCGGCTTTATTACCGCTGCTTAAGCAGGCAAACCGGCAATATGGCAAAACCGCAGGAAAACAGTACTGAAAGCTTCAGCTGGGGAGAAATGGAAAGAATTTTTTTACTTTGTTTATGGCAAATTATTGCCGTGTAAAACAATGTCAACGTAAAGTTTTCAGCGCCTGCCTCTGCAGCCTTTCACAGCTTAATCTGTCAGTAAGAATTTGTGTTGAAAGATTCAGATTTTTTTTTTTTACTGTTTCTGACACCGTTAGCACATTTTTACAAACGATCACATTGTTCCTTTGCCCTTGAATTACATGTAGCTCATAATGCTGCAGTTTTTCATTTTAATTAAAGTACTCCCAGCCTCTCCACAGAAGGAGCTCTCTTAAGGCAAACTCATCGATGAGAAATAGTGCTCAATTATAAGGCGAGGCAGATCCATTTTTATACTCGATAGCAAAATCATTTCAAAAGATACCTTGCTAGGAATAATGAAAGACTTTATTTATTGTACATTATGATCTATCACAGCTTTGAGCTTGGTTGTTGTCAATAACCCTCCCTGTCTTATTTCTTCAGATATCATTTGAGGAAGGCTGTGTTTAATGCAGTTCTGGGACGTAATGCTGAAGGGGCCGATATTACTCCCAAACCAAACAATCCTTATCGAGCCCAGCGCCACTTGTGTACCTGAATCTCACTGTTGGCTATTTGACAAATGTTCAGACTTTTTTGTTCTTTGAATTTGTTATCAGAGAAGGCAACACAATAAGTCCATAGCATAAAACCTGTTCAGCAGGCCTTATAATCAAGTCACGCCATAACACAAACTGACCATGCCATTATGACAATAGCACAATAGTAGGATCTGTAGCAAAAGAGTTTTGAATATGACATTGTTTAATCTCCTCAGGACTCTAGGAATTAAAAGTAAATCTAACAGTTAAAGTAAATGTAGACCTGTGTAAGCAATTGTAACTAGGCTCAATGCAATACATATTTGTAAGGCCATAAATATGCCCTTTCTAACGAACATGGGAGTGTGCAATTATCTCAAATCAATTAAATCCTGCTGCTGTAATAATGGCTCACTCTTAGGTAGATCTGCAGAATGAACTGATGTGGTATTTGTCATATTATTCCATATTTGTAAAGCAAATTACACTAAACAGGGCCTAGCTCAGTGTACAAGTAACCCGCTGAACGGAGCTTTGTGTTTTTGTGGCTCACTTGATAAAAGAAAGTGCTTGCAGAGTCAAGAGAATGGCACTTATTTTCCAAGAGCACACACATGGGTAAAAATATGTGCCTCTAAAAGTGTTCCTCTTGTGCAGCGAGTCGCTTTAAATATTTAAATTTGTGGGTGTTGAGGTAATGGAAGTATACTTGGGATTTTGTTTCTGTAACATCTGTGGTCTGAATGCAATATGCATGATGTTTGCCTTTATATTACACTATAATGTATTTATAAACACCATAAACAGTATAATAGAATCATATTGTGCTGTTATTTATTTATAATGCCGAACAGAATGTAATGTTTTCAGCATCTGCTTACAGTTATCTGTCTAAAGTTGATAGTTTGACACACTATGCTATGACTTTATGAGCTCATGTGAAAACATTGCTTGGGCATTACGGCGCTCGGGTATGCGACTGTGTTTAGTGCATTGACATTTACACTCTGACTTTATAATGGAATACTCTCATGATATTGTAATATGTGAAATGAATTTGACCATTTCCTGTGGTCAACACCCTGCACTAAGTTGGTGCAGGTTTGTGCAGGTTTTACATCGGCTTGTGAGAAGTGTAGGATTTTTCTGTTGTTGTTGTTATGGTTGGCTATTAATGTGCATTTGAATGGGTGATGAGGGATCCTGATGAAGCCATGATGACTGGAAGCTTGTCTTCCCCCTTGTGATGTCACTTTGGTGTGGCGGCGTCTCGAGCGTGGGGCGATTGGGTTGTCACAGACAAATGTGTGCTGTCACAGTTCCCATCTGGCCTGGGACACTCTCATTTCACAGTGCTCTCTCTCTCTCTCTCTCTCTCTCTCTCTGTCCCTCCCTTTCACTCTCACCCTCTTGTCTTGCTCTCAGTCTCTTTCTGTACTCTTTTCCAGTCTTTTTCTCATCTTCTCTGACCAGTTTTCTTTCTTTCATCCTCTTTTTCTCTCTGTGTTTTTGCTTCCTCGTGTCCTTCTGTCTCTCTCTTCTTGCGTCCTTCTTTCTTTCTAAGCTCTTCTCTTCCTCCCCCTCATTCTTCACACTTTCCTCTTTTTGTCTTTTTCTCCATCTCTCTCCTTATCGTGACCACCAGACAAATGAGAGAAAGAGATGTATGTAGATTCAAGTGTGGTGGATTTCATTAACTTCTCGCTGCTTTCTGTGACTTATTTAGGATGGTGGCCGGGGTCAGAGAGGTCCCCTCCTGTATGGAAGCAGATAGTGAGGATGATGTTAGCAGGGGATATGAATTATCACTGGGTAGAACTGATCTGTGTCAGAATTGAAACCATTAAATATTCATGTGGCATTCCGAGATATTTATTTATGGATGTTTTTTTTTGCAGGAAGGAGCACTTTGATGTGGTTGCTAAATGTGGCGCTGTCATCAGTGAAATAAAAAAGTGTACTCGATACGATGTTTATGATGTTCAGTAGGTTTCTATTTTTGATGGTTACTTTGAAATGTGCATTCATTAAATTAGGCCACCTCATCCCACCCACTGCACATTGGGCTTGTGCACATTGGGGTGTTGTTGAAGGGATGTTTCTATGCATCAGTTACTGTCATGTCATACAGGCTATTGGGCTCACCACTTCAAAAGAATGATCAAAGTAAAACAGCAACGTTAATCACAGCGTCCCAAAAATAATCTCATAATATGAAGTTGTTATGGGCAGATTATTTGTATTCAATGCACTGCAGAGGACACAACTTGTAATAAAATGTAAATTGAGTGGATGATTTTTAATTAATGCACTTCAATTGTTTTAATTAATTCACAGGAAATAGGAAATTGTGCCAATGATTCGATTGCTGTTGTTTATACTTGTGGGCATATTTTAACTCCATTTTGTGGATGCAAGACTAGAGTATGTTTTATCACATGTTAACCCATTGGCATGAATAAGAAATCAGAAGAAAAAATGATTCACATGAATATATTTAAAAAATACATACGAATTACAGAAAACAAGGGAACAAACTATAGATTTAGAGCACAATTTCCTAATTTCTAAAACACAATTTAAAGAAATAGTACGTCACAATAATAAACCATTCCCTTGATTTGTTCCCCAGTTTATTTCTGCTGCTGTCCCCTGCAGGGCTTCATATTTGTGATCTTCCTCTGCCGTGTGTGTGTCTAGTGAAATCACTTGTGTCTGTCCTCTGGCTGTCCTCTGGGCGAATTTGAGATATGCAAAATACTGTAGCAGTCTCCTTCTCATTTCCATATCAAATCACACCTGGCAGTTTGTTCATGAATGCCTGTGTTTTTATTTCCCCTGAACTCTTCTCCTCTGTGCCACTGACATTTCCTTCAAGCTGAAACACGCGTACAGATGGCCACAGCTGTTTCATCCCTGTGTTTGAATCCAATCAAAAGACACAAGTAAAGATGACATTCAGTTCAATCAAAAACAACTTTTGTTATCTTTTGGTGTTACTTAATGAATCCATTTCACAATCACAGGAGATTTTCAAACCTATAGAAGGAAATATAGCAAGACATTGTAGCAGTATTTCTGAAACTATGGCGGTTAACAGCTAATACAGGAAAATGTACTAAATTATAAAAGAAAAATGACATGGCTTGATTAGTATTCAACTTGTGATCCCCAAGAATGCTCATATAAAGTAAAAAAAAAAAAAAGTAGCTCTCAGTGCTGTTGTTTCTCCCAGCTTATATAACTGAACATCCTGTAAGTTATTTGAGATGAATATGAGTCAGAAATCCTTGTTTTCTAGTTCTTGTTTGTGCGTTGTGGCCATGAAAGGTCAGACCAAGAGTATTATGAAACATTTAGTGTCACCACATATATGGGGTTTGGCTTTGGTTGAAACAAACATTGATTGGAACAAATGCCCTCAGGGAAATCTATCTACGTTCCAAGTGTTTCTAGTGCCCTTGATACTTTGCCCTATGTGAGTGTGAATATTGAGCGGACATCTTATGAGAAGATTTTGCTATAACATTTGGAGCAGTCAGACTGCAGTCTGATCACAAATCTTTAGCCTTTACCTTTACCCTTAGTCATTTAGCAGACAGTTTTATCCAAAGCGACTTACAAGGATGTATACACATTCTACATTTACACTGATGGCACACTGCCCATCAGGAGCAATTAGGGGTTCAGTGTCTTGCTCATGGACGCTTCGACAGGGAATTGAACTACAAACCATCTGATTACTAAATTACTTCTCTACCTCCTGTAATCCTGTCGCCCCTGTGTGTGCAGGGAAGTATGGAATCAGTTGAGCTGAATAAGTATGCCACTCTGTGTTGTAATGTAAAAGTAACTTGAGTGCAGGGGAGTAAGTAATCGGTTGAGCTGTATGAGTATGCCCTCTGTTTTGTAATGTTATAGTAACTCGAGTGCAGTGGCACTAGTCCCATGAGCACTCGTACTATACTCTGCATTACTCTACGGTCCCCAAACAGGAAAATACATAAGAAGATTATTTTATTATCATTTATTATTATTTATATATCATTCCGCTTAAGAGTTGGAATACACTATAATTAGTGTATTTTCTAAACAGTGGTCCATTCCAGCCAGGCATACTACTAAGTTTTAGGCAGGTGTGAAAAAATGCTGTAAACTAAGAATGCTTTCAAAAATGGAAGTGTTAACAGTTTATTTTCATCAATTCTTCATACATTAACAAAATGCAGTGAAGGAACAGAAGAAAATTCTAAATTAAATCAATATTTGGTGTTACCACCCTTTGCCTTCAAAATAGCATCAATTCTTCCAGATACACTTGCGCACAGTTTTTGAAGGAACTCGGCCGGTAAATTGTTCCAAACATCTTGGAGAACTAACCACAGATCTTCTGTGGATGTAGGCTTCCTAAAATTCTTCATGTAAACCCAGACAGACTCGATGATGTAGAGATCAGGGCTCTGTGGGGGTCATACCATCACTTGCAGGACTTTCTGTTCTTCTTTAAGCTGAAGATAGTTGTTAATGGCATTGGCAGTATGTTTGGGGTTATGTTCCTGCTGCAGAATACATTTGGTGGCAATCATACGCCTCCCTGATAGTATTGCATGATGGATTAGTACCTGCCTGTATTTCTCAGCATTGAGGACACCATTCATCCTGACCAAATCCCCAATTCCACTTGCAGAAATGCAGCCCCAAACTTGAAAGGAACCTCTACCATGCTTCACTGTTGCCTGCAGACTCTCATTATTGTACCTCTCTCTAGCCCTTCGGCGAACAAACTGCCTTCTTCTACAGCCAAATATTTCTAATTTTGACTCATCAGTCCAGAGCACCTTATGCCATGTTTCTGCACCCCAGTTTCTATGTTTTCGTGCTTAGTTCAGTCACTTGGCCTTGTTTCCTTGTCGGGGTAGAGCTTTTTGGCTGCAACTCTTCCATGAAGACCACTTCTGGCCAGACTTCCCCGGACAGTAAATGTCTGTACCTGGGTACCACTGGTTTCTGCCAGTTCTGAGCTGATGCCACTGCTTGAAATCTTCCGATTTCGAAGGTAAATAAGCTTGATGTGTTTTTCATCAGCTGCATTAAGTTTCCTTGGCTGACCACTGCGTCTACGATCCTCAACGTCTTCTTCAAAAGAGCTTGAACTGCACATTTCGAAACCCCTGTCTGCTTTGAAATCTTTGTCTGGGAGAGACCCTGCTGATGCAGTATAACTACGTTGTGTCTTGTTGCTGTGCTCAGTCTTACCATGTAAATGGATACAAAATAAACATTTATTGTTTACATTTTTCAAAGCATTCTTAGTTCATAGCATTTTTTCACACCTGCCTAAAACTTTTGCACAGTACTGTATCTACAAGACATAGTGTGATCTTCGTGATTGTAATTCAAATCAGGTTTAAAACCAAATGAATCACGTCATGTCTACACGATTCAGTTTTAAAATATGAACACATCTTAAAATGGCATGGAGCAGGAACAGTGAGTGGATATCATTAGCGGTGATTGTTGAAAACTGAATCGCTCCATAATGAGCCTCGCTGGTGTAAAATTAGACATCTGAACATGGAACTGCTGTTCATGATCAATTATGTCTCACTGGTTGCTGTTTCCATACTAGTTCACGTCCACTGTTCGTTTTTCCCTCTGCACAAATGCCTGACGTAGAATGTGGTGATATTTCATACTGATGTAACACAGCAACCCTCCACAAGGCTGTTGTGAATCAACCAGACAGAATGAACTGCACTGAAACAAGGACAAAGTATCAGGAAAGAAGTCGGAAAGCAGAGAGAGAATACTTCTTGGCAACCCCCCCCCCCCTGCTGTAGAAGGTGCCAGAATCAACAGCTCAAGTGTAAATTCGTTGTGAGCGCTGCTACCTGTGCAGCTAATCCCAGCAGTTTTTCCTCTGTAATTGCACTGATTGCATTGGATAGGTAATTTAGTTTGTTACACCCCAGTAAATACTTAACCTGAATGATATTCACAGCTTCCTCTTGGGCAGGGTGGGGTTTCTGCCCTGCACATATGTGCTTGAATGCTTCATTAGCAACACATTAAAGGTAGACACAGACTTTGAAATCAGGTCAGGTTAAAGAAGAGGAGAGGAAAGGATAGAAAGATAGAAGGTAGAGATTCCAGGGTGATCCCCACAGATTGGCAATCAATAAGTTATTTCATCCCTCCAAGAGTATTCACACCCTCACAATGACAATCCATTAGAGGATAACTAAATTATCTTGAACAGTGGTGTTTCACGCCAAATCGCAGTTTATGAGCTGCAGAAGAGGCATCTAGTGTTGAGGTTTCTCCTATTTAGTTTTTTATTTAGCCAATAGATTGGTTGTATACGTTCTTGATTCACCACTTTTAAGTTTCATAGGTCTGGTGTAAGCTGTTTAAGGAACATTGATTCGTAATGCCTCAGACGAGATTCATGTGGTGTGCATATTGAATGCTAAACACCTACGAATCATCCAAGCCATACTCATATACAGGTAGAGATATTTAAGATTTTAAGATGATTTGAAGAGGACCTAAACAAATAGTCATACTTATATATGGGTAGAGATAATTAGGTTTTAAAATGTTTGTTGTTTTTAAGAGGACCTAAATAAATGCTTTGGTACCATTGTCCACTCTCTCAATGACGTGAGAAAAGACCATTCTGAAGTAAATATCAGCTTTTTGCTTGACAGTCCTATCTGATGTTCTCATTGAGCCAAACAGCTACATTTTAACGCTCCCTGTCGCCCATTTACAGTCACGTCTACGTCATCCCGGCCTTCACGTGGATACTGGCTTTGGGAATCGTACTGGCTCAGTTTGTCATCCAGCCAATCACATCACTGCTGACACTGCTGAAAGGCATCCTGCTCATCATCACTGTAAGTAGACCTTCAAGCTCGCTGTTCAAAGCAGCTCTTGGCATGTTTAATACAGTGTGCATTTATAAAACATGGCTAAATCACTGCAACTCTACTCAGTATTCTATGAGCATACACTGATAAAATGATACAGATATGCAGATACAGACATGATTCAAAGGAAATATGTATACATTGCACCTCTCAAGGCACTGAAATCCCCTGGGTGTGTACAAATATCCCTTGAGTGAAACTGAGCCACCTTATGACTATCGCCTGCTTTTATTGATCTGCATTCATTTCTGGTCTTCTGAATATGAATTCAATTTGAGTGTGCCAGTCAGCAAAACACTTATACTCTCCAGTGTGTTGGTACAAGAGGAGAACTGGGACACTGAAGGCATATTAACTCAAAATACAGCCCTTCGTGTAGCAGCACTTCTATCAAGGTTGATTCCTTTATAAGCTGTGTTCCTAGCTTCAATTGTGCCCACTTGGAAGTTTTTGTTTTCAATAAAAGTGTCTGGCAGACTGCACAGTTGCTAATAGTGAGGTTTCTGCTGCTGCTGTTGCTGCTGCTGATGCGGTTCTCTAACTCTGTGCTGAGCTCCTCAGATCGGGGTGTGGAAGGAAAACGTGCTAAGTAGGTCCACAAGTACTGAGTGCCAGACCTGGCTTAATGATTGATCGCATTCCATTCTCATTAGCCAATTTGCTGTGCCATCGAGAATCTCTGGTGAATTCCAATCATGAAAAATGGACATTTTCTAATGCCAGGCAAATATGTTGTCTGTTTTAATGCCAGAAAAACAAGCTGTGGCAGATTTAAATGTCTCAAATACAAATAATTCTTAATCTTTGGTTCATTTTAGTTTATGGTCGATATTCCATAACAGAATATGTATAAACAATAACCAGCACAGGGTAGTTTACCATAGTTGGCCAACAAAAACACTAAGATTACATACTCTAACCTTCCATGCACAAAACGCCTTACCTAATGGGAATAGTGTAACTGTAATAGAAAAAGTCATATGTGTTTTTTTTTCATATGAGGCCTGTTTTACTTCGAAACTTTACCTGCTTGGATATTCCCTCCCTGTTGCACTTCATTCTTTATAAGTGAGGTGTTATTTGCTTGGGCCGACCTGCGGGCTTGACTTAAAGCGCTGTGCATTTGGGATATGTCCCATTTCCACCCTGTTTGCTCTGTAGTTCCACATCAATTATGCCAACCAGGAGAACGCTTCATTAATCTGCGTTAGATCCACCAAGATGGATAGAAATTAATAAATAGAAGTGAAGGCAAGAATATGACACTGCCGCAATAATGAATCGCAATTATGAAATAATAATGGTTTCTGACGGGTGATTTATGAAGGTAAAGTGACTGGCCCTCTTGGTTCCCCACCCAGTTTAAATACTGTAATAGAAGAAAAACACAATGGCACACATACACACACACACACACTCTCTAATACACACATGCACACACACAGACACACACTAGTTGCCCCAAATGAAAATGCCACAGACTTGAGTGACAGCTAGCTCTTTGAGTCGTTAAATGCAAATGCAGCATTGCAATAAAAAAGCGATATTAAAACTGCCAGTATAGATGGAGATGGTGATGGATATAGTTGTGCATGATTATACGACTGTATTACCCTCTGAGCTGTAGAGTTTAGTTTTAAATATTTAATATTCCTTAGAATTTATGCTTAGGTAAAATCATGTCCATATTTCTCTGAAAATCCACTTCACAAAGTTATATATCCGTGTTGAGACAAATAATTTTTTGCTTCAGTGTCTTCTTCTCCTAGCTCTATGGGTACCCAAGGCCTTTTCATCCCAGTTACATTTTCAATTTTTATATTTTTTAACATAAAATACATTAACCATAAAATGTGCATTGTGTCGGTCGTCACCAAAAAATGGATGGACTGATTTGCAACTGATTCTATATTGGATTACATTTATAATCTCATTTCACTCTTGCAATAATATAATGTAGTATCATGTTATTTTGAACAATGTGTTGTTTATTCCTCACAGATCTACCACAAACTGTCATGGAATGACCTACTATAAGTAATATGTAAATGTGTTACCATTAAGATATGGCATTTGAGGTGAGCGGCTCGGTGCATCACCTTGGCCTTGCGCTCTCCAGGGAGTCCGTGAATAATCACCTGCGGTCATCTATCAAGCGGGTGGCCTTGTCCCTGCTCTCCAATGGACACTTCACATGCTTGACAGTCATTCTCAACTTTGTCTCATCAGTGGGCAAATCAGGCTCATCAATCTCACTCAGAGGGCCATCAGCCCCCGTGTGGCCCTTCTGGGCTCCTCTGTAATCTGAGCGCTGACATTTGAGTATGGTGGCCCTTCTGGGATCCTCTGTAATCTGAGCGCTGAGTGTTTGAGTATGGTGGCCCTTCGTGGAGCAGAGCCAAGCCAATGTGTGTCATGCTGGGAATCGTGCCTCCTTGATCGCCTGGGCAGTGCTCCTGTGTCCCACTGACACTTGAGAGTCTGTGTTGAGGATTCCCTAACACACACACACACACACACACACACACACACACACAAACACACAGAGAGAGAGAGGATGACGAGGCACACAAATGTGCATACATGCATAGAGGGAAAAAATGAATATATGAATGCAATTGTAAATGTAACTGCCATGCATGCTTGCATGTAAAAGCGTGCAAACACACAGATACATACACTGACAATGTCAGCATTGTCTGGCATTCCTCTGACGTTCAGTTCACAATACCCTTGTCTTTTTACATGGCCTACAGCAAAATCTGACTTGTGCGCCATGATGTTTTAAACCTGACACTCGTGTGGTTAGGCTAGCAGTGCTTATTTGGGGCTCACTGAGCCGTCCTGACAAGCATTAAACTCTCTGCATCGCATGCTCTTTGACCGTCCGCACACGCATCCTCTTTCATGCTGGTCGAGTCTCCTCCCCCCCGCCCCCTCAGACAGGCCAGTCTGACTCCTTCCCCGTTCCCCTGTGGCTCCATTCTGTTTGGGTCAGCAGTAATGTTAAACAGTCTGAGGAGCCGCCTGCCAAGCCTCCAATTGAATATGCAGATGAGTTCAATGGCTGCCTGGAAGTAATTAGCAGGAGAACTGGACAGGAAGCATGTCAGATGCTGGCTTGATAATTGCCAGAATTTTCGGCGATTTATTGTCAAGTCTGGCATGGCAGCTGCCTTAACTCTAAAGGGAGAATTAGTAATCTGAAATGTAGATCCATTAAAAATGCATATGGCCGCAGTTTTGGAAATGTGCTGTGAATATATTCCCATGGCAAGACAATGTCTGGCCTGCCCCTGCTGCTCGTAAAAATCAGGTTGTCAAATGATGTGAAAATGCCTCCTCTCTCTCGGTACCGGTTGCAGTTAAACTGAAGGAACGGGCTGTTGTGAACATAGAGATCAAATCAGATGCAGAGAGCTGTTAGTAATGTTTACTGTTACCTACTAAAGTGGAAGTCAAGCTGAAGAATTGGTACCTTAGGCTGTGTGATCTCGGCTGTTAGCCTCAGCTTTAGTGCAACAGTGTAGCCAAATTGCATTGGTCTGGGTTACACACACGTACACACACGATCCCACACACACACATGCACGCACGTTCCCACACACACACAAGCACGCACGCATACCGACACACAAACACACACATACGCACACATACGCACACACACAAAAAAAAGAGTGTGTGTGTACATGTTTAAACTTTCAAATTTGTGAATGACGCACAAATAATGTCCAGACATTATGCCTATTCTTAACGTAAGCAATTATCTCGACACTTTTAGATAATGACTACTGAAGTGACAGCAAAGTCACTCTCCAGAATGGAAATGGAAAAACGGCAAAATGAATTATAGGAGTTGTGTACATTGTGTAAGCTTAACACTTTCAGAAAGCATGACTTTCAGCTGAATAGAGTGGTGTGCAGTAAGCATGACAGGTTCACACAGAGGACATTGTCTGTACTGACAAATCGTATACATAACATATATCATACTACTGAGATAAGTGAAGGTGTAATTATTCAGCATTTTCAAACAAATAACTCTTTAGAAATGTTATATATAGATAATAATTAGGAATATAACATGATTATGGCGCTCAGGTAGTGCTGGTGTGGAGTGAACAAAAACAGATGCCAGTGCTCCAATCCATTCGGCATGTACTGTATGTCTGTTGTGCTTTCTGACACACAGAGGGTGCAGAGCATGTGTGTGGCACAGCCTTTTTTTTTTTTTTTGTTTTTTTTCCTTCCCCACTCCATGCAGATGGCGGGGAGGAGGCCCGTTGCGTGTAGCCTTTGGAGCGGTTTCAGGTCAGCGAGTCTCCGTGTCACACGCTGGGTCAAGTGCACGGGAAACAATCCTCTCTTCATTTGGCAGCTCTGGCGTCCATGACAGGGGCATGTGGAAAAGCACATATTGCCGGGTTGCGTGGGCCGTATGGCTCTCTGTGAGCGCCACCAGTGCAGGCAGTCTGACATTTCAGTCTTCTCAGGGGTGGTGCTTCCAGCACATGGAGGGGGGTTCTTTGTTCCGGGCAGGACAAAAAGATCACAGGATTTCTCTTGCTAAGTGCTTCCAGTGTAATCTTAACTTTAATAAATGCATAAAACATTCAATTTGAAGTTTTTTATGATAGAATTCGATTTTGTTATTGTCATTTTCTTGTTTGGCTTTAAGGTTGCACAGTATGAAACATTTTCACAGAAGATTGATTTGTTTTTTACACCAGCAGTGGCACCAAATATAATTTGAATTTACTAACGTCCCTGAATACAACTGTTAAGTCTCGATCATTTTAGTATTGATTGCACTGAAATGACTTCAGGTATCCATACTGCCATTTGCTGTTGCTAATATGCTTGCTTGACTGGTGTTAAACCTTACTGTAAGGATTTATTACAGCAACCGTTTGGAAAGTGGTACTCTGACAGTGAAATGCTCCATCGTCATTCATTTAGATACACAGCCTGCATACACTTGCTTCATTCAGTCTTGTGTCTGCAACAAAACAAGCACTATGTTCCTCTCCACTCTGGTCTGTGTAATATCCTCTGTCTAGACCTCTCTGTCTTCTCTCTCTCTCTCAGTATGTGAATGCAGGGTCCCCAATGATGCTTATAAAGTCTTAAAAGGCATTGAATTCATTAATCAAAAAACAAGGCCTTAATTGTCACTAAAATGTCTTCAATTCATCAATCTTTCAAAAGTCTTAAAAATGCTAAGACACAAAGTAGGATTGTATGAATGGTTTGTTTTCTGACAAAGGAATTTAAACCTCGAAATAATTGGTCAAATCTATTCTTAAAACAATTTACCTAATGCCTTCCGCATTAACGTCACACAGATCATGGAAGCAGACCCATCGACACTCGTCATATTTTGTTTGTGGCTGACATGCTCAGAGCATTTCGCTGTCCGCTAGCATGCGACAATATGGGAAAGTGTAAATTCAATAAAAATTGATTATTAAACCTAGATTCCACAACATGGCTTCAACCAGGCAATGCATACAATGCACGGTGTATTTTGTACAGTTTCTGTATTTTTCATTCGCTGTTGTGTCACGCTTGGAATCGTGCCTGCTTAATCGCCTGGGCAGTGCTCCCAAAACTTCCTGATCAAACCTAAAAGTAATTTCAGGTTAGTCTAATAATTGTGAGCAGTATTTAATATGAAACATGGGCATGTATTAAACTGTGCGACTAGGAACATCTGTAGTTATAGCTTTAGATTATATAGTTCATAAACACCAGAGAAACCAGTGGCGATGGATTGAACAGCTATAGTTATAGCTATAGTTCATATTGTTACCCTTCTTTCTGTCAGTTGTCCAGTCCACAACAGTGGTGATTTTCAAGCTGACCTCATTTCCTGAAAACAAATAAAGGGCAAATAAATCTTGTATGTTTTATTCATCTGGCTTGCATGGCTGCATCCCCCTCATAAACAGGCTCAAGAGGAGTCTATAACACTGACCCCCCCTCACAAACAGGCACAAGACGAGTCTATAACACTGAAGCCTCATCATGGCAATCCTCAGGAACGCTGCTCAGGGAGTCCTATAGGCCTGCTTTGACAGGGCTAATAGGGGATCAGAAATCTCCCTCTAGTTCCCTCCCTCAATCAGACTGTTCTGTCTGTTCAGGGTCAGTTGATTGCTATGTGATGCCTGACTGTTCAGGGTCAGTTGATTGCTATGTGATGCCTGAGTGTTTGAGTCAGTTGATTGCTATGTGATGCCTGACTGTGTTTGAGTGCAGTGCAGTTGCATTGGTGGCTTTTAGAATTTAGTTTTCAAGTATAAGTTGGTTAGCATTCACCACTCCTGTTTAAGGCATGCTTCTTTAAAACAGACACATTTTGGAGACCTCCACCTCCTTTGCTCACACTCACAGGTGAGCCTCCTATTCCGTGCGCAACCACCAAAACCCTCTCTAAGCCAAGCCACATCCATGGGTGCACCTCTATGTGAGGAAGCCCCTGAAACCACCCCAGACCCTGTGATGCATCTAGCGCGACAGCAGCAACCGTGGTAAGCACCACGACCACAGCTGTCCTGCGGTAATTGTGAATCAAGCTCACATGCTCCCAGAAGCCAGAACTGTCCAGCCGTTGAGCAAACATGCCGTTACTGCTGAAAAAAATAATTTTGCCAAAATGTGCCACTCGGCTCTCTCTTGGTCTGATGGACACACTTTCCCAGGCCTCATAGTCCATAATGGAACAGCAGGGCCTATGCCACTCAAAGCTTGACGCACGGTTAACAAACAGGTTAGCATGCCCCTGCTACTGGCCACAGAAACAAGTGTTCCGCTCATAAGTGCTAGTCCCCAATGGGAAGGGAGACTCCAGAAGGGACCTGCTGGGTTCTCTGAAAGTGCCTTCGCTGTGGCACCAGCGTTTGGCCTACCTTTGTCCTCCGCTGTGTGCTACTCCATCACAATATCGCACAAAACTTCTCAAGGTGCACTTTTGTGTTTTTTTTTGTGTGACTTTTTGCTCCAGGACAATTGTCTGTTTTCATTATCTTAGGCATCTGAAATCAATCTCCACAATCTCTCAGCGAGTGAGAGAGAGAGCGGTTCAAGGACAAGGGATCCTTAAGGGTTTCCGCATGTGATAATAACTTTCTATGCTGCCACAGCAATTGTCCAAAATAGATCCCTCTGCCCGAGAGCAGAAACAACTAAGTCTTAGTCATTTTCTGCTGTTATGTGTTAGAGGTAGCTCTACTGAAGAGATAACATTTTCTATTTGGCTTGTTCGTGATCTGACAGAACTATTAAACCAGGGGCGAAAAATCATTTTTTGTGAAGACAGAACAGTGTCTGTATTGGAAGAAATACATGGAGATATAGGTGGTATTTTGCCATATCAGTAGCTGAATAGGTGAAATCTTGAGTAGTCCTCATCTAATTATGACTGAAAGGCCCAAACTGTTGCCATAACACATAGCCTTAAATCTCCCCCTTTTAGCCATGTGAAGTGGCCTCTATCACTGCTTCCTCTGGCTAGATAGAACAGTTGCTCTGGATTCATTAATACTCTGCAGTCACCCTAATCACCTACTTTGTTATAACCAAGAACATTTTGTTCATCCCACGGTATAACGTGTCAGGGCTCCACGATTGGTGGAAATAATTGTCTACATGGTAATTCCAAACCTTTTGCATAGTAGCAGGATTCCTGACAGTGTATGAGTAGGCCCGGTTTCACCAACACAGCACTGTTTTTAAGCAACTGCAAAACTGCTTGAGCGGCACTTCTCTGCTGACCCTGTGCTTATGAACAATTATCAGACATGGTGTTGGCTGACGATGAATAATGCACACTCTCCACGTGCTGACCCCTTTGTGAATCTGGCTGTGAATTGATTCTCTGTAAGAGATTCTACTCTCCCCAGCCCTGAAGAGAACCATATAAATTAGTAAATACAGGAGGGAAACCTGACTGGGGTGATGGACACTTTCACTCGGCTACTCCCGAATGTCCATTAACAGTAACTAAAACGTAGTAGTAATGCACTTGATGCACAGCGCTCCCTAGTGGTAAGGTAAGAACTGCAGTCAGCTCCTACAGTGATGTAGTGAAGTCCTACCTCCCTGTGCAGCGTGCACACTCTCAGTAGAAGCCAAGTAGTGTGGACAGGGGCAGTAAAAACATAAAAACAGAATAATGAATGTATTTATGGAGATGTCGGGGTAATTAAAGACAATTGGAAAAGCCCTGGACAGGCAGAGTGAACAATGTGTGGCCAGGGGGAGCCGACTGGACACTTTGATCGATCGTGGAAAGACAAAGAGCAGTGTAAGCAAAATAAATAATCGTGGAGAGAGAGAGGTGAATCTCTGTGGTTACTGCCGCCGCGCCGATGTCCCCAACCACCGTTGATAATAAAAAAAATTAAAAAAACCTCAAGCATCATTAATATTCTTCAAAGCGTATTTCTCTTCACACCGTTTGATATATTGATGGATTTATGTGTCATTAGATATTTATGCGATGAAGAGAGTGGGTGTCTCTTCCACTCATTTTTTGTATGGGTGTGAGTTTGTGTGTGTGTGTGGGTGGGTGGGTGGGTGCACAAACAGTTCTGTTTGTTCTGTATGCGTTTGTGATCAGGTGCATGTAGCTTGCCTGCCTTCCCCACAGAGGTGCGCTCCTCTGCTTGTGTGCTTGTGCTTTGATGTGCATGGGTACGTGTGCGTATGCATGCTGTATATGAGGCCCACTGCGTGTGTGCGTTTGTGCATGCGTGCGAGGAAGCTCTGCGTGCTGTGATTGATCAGTGGGCATCTTAATGCTAGTGTGTCTCTCTCTGCTGCATTGATTGGACTGCTGTCAGCAGAGACTGCATGATCGCTGTACGGCTGTCCCTGTCCCTGCCCCTGCCCCCCCACACCCCCACCCCCTCCCCACACTGATCCAGGCCTCAGTGAGAGCGCTTCCTACTCCAAACAGATCGATGCCCTCCTCACGCCTCTCTCTATTGTGTCCACATCCCCGCAGGGCACGCATCCAGCAGGCACTCACTCCCAGACACTCCCACTGCTGCCCTATTCATAAAATATGAACACTGTGGAATTATTTAGAAGGGAAATGGCCGCACGTATTGTTTGTCTGTTTTTTCCCCCCCTCTACTCGCTCGCACCTGCATCCTTCTATTTTTTCTCCTAGTCCTTGGTAAAAGGGGGGAATAGAGTCTCAAGAGAGGAGAGAGGAGCGGAGGCCATTAATTGAATATGGCCTTGCAGAGATGAAATAGGCCTTGGATATTGACTAGATATGTTGAGGTTTTCATCCCTTGTTAGAATGCAGGACGCCAAAAGAAAAGACGAGCGAGGTTGTCATTTTCATGTCACCTCTCCCTTGTGCAGAGGCCATGGGAGTAGTAGCTCCTTTCTCTTTGTGGAGTCAGGTCCTCTGAGACTGTAAGCTGATAATAATGGTAATGATGCAAATAGAAGCTCGGCGTACATTTGTTTGCCAGGGCACTAACACAATATCATCCATAAATAAGCCATCCTGACGCTGTCGATCAATGAAATGACACGCTGCCACTGGGAGGGATGTGAACGCTCCTCAGCCTCCTACAAGGACAATGAATGATGTGGAGACATTCTTATTGAGCTTCATTTCAATGCGCCATTGAATCGACTGCTGTTTCCTTTTTACATACTGAGCACTAATTAATACCCATGAAAAGGCAATTCAGTATACTAGACGGGTATAATGACAGCCTAGGGGAAGCCTCATCTTTGTGGAACCGTGGATGACAGATGAACGATAGACCACCCAGGGAGGAATACATATTTGTCTCTGAAGACTATTAAACAGGGGTAGCATACTTATTTGCTATATTAAGACAAATTGATTTGTTACTCATTTCCGCTGATGGGAATTGTTCTTGGAAATCCTGTGATTGAAAGGTTCCTGTTATCTCTGCAAAGATAATCACACAGAACCATGTAATTATTTTTTTTAGAGAATGCAAATACCTCTTTCATTATATCCGCTTGATCAGTAGAAAGATGTAGAGTATGTTTATGGTACCAAGGTTGTCCTAACATTCTTGCAAACTCTCGTTTCTGTTTGTCATGAGACAGCTGGGGAAGGTAAGAGGTCAGGAAATGAAACGGCCCTCAGACGGGTGAGTTTGCTGTTTGTTTTTGTGAAAATAAAACTAAATCAAAGACATCTCCTTTCTATTTTCTCCCCATCTTCCTTCCATGTCAGGTTGTTTTAGAGCTGGGTTTAAGAGAGAGAGAGTGAGCTCCTCTGTCATGTTTCCATTCTGTGGACAGAGAGGCTCATTTGGAGGTGGAGGGCTTGGGGGTGGGGGGGTGGGGGTGGGTGCCATGGGCATCAGCTCTCTGCTCTGTAACAAGTTTGCTTTGGAATGGAGAAGGACAGCACCCTCCTTCTGAACGATGCTTTCCCTTCACACGTCAGCTCCTGCAACCCTCCTATCTATCTGCAGGCTGGCCAGTCCTCCAGCCTCTCGCCTACTTTCAGATCTTGCTCTTTCTTCCTCCCTCTCTCTCTCCCTCCTCCTCTCTTTCCTTCTCTCTTCACTGACTTCTGCTTGTCTTTCTCTTGTTTCATTTCTCTCTGTCCCTCTTTTTGCAGAATTCACACTGCCCTCACTCTCCCTTCATCTTTCTCCCCTCTTTCACGCTAACTCTCTCCTCCCCTGTCTGATCCCCAGTGAAATGGATTCACTCAGTTCATCTCAAGGTCCCCCGTGTGCATTAGGCCTCACCACTCACTGCTCTTGCCCGTCATGAATTTAGAGGGATTTGTTTGGGTTTGGAAGTGCTTAAGGTGTGTGTGTGTGTGGGTGAGTGTGTGTGTGTTTGTGTGTGTGTGGTGGGGGGGGAGTGTGTGTGTGTGTGTGTGTGTGTGTGTGTGTGTGGTGTATGTTTGTTTGTTTGTTTGTTTGTTTGTTTGTGTGGGCAAGCAAGCAAGTGTTGGTGTGTATGAGAAAGAGAGAAACATGTATGGTATTTGTTGATTTGGGTAGGTGTGCATGTATTTGTGTGTGTGCCAAATTTGGTGCATGTATGTTAATATGTGTGTTTGTGTTTCTGCAGATTTTTGCATATTGGTGTTAAGTGTGTGTGTGTGTGTGTGTGTGTGTGTGTATGTGTCTGTGCGTGCGTGTGTGTGCGCGCATATGTGCGTGTGTGTGTGTGTGTGTGCGTGTGTGTGTGTGCGTGTGTGTGTGTGTGTGTGTGTGTGTGTGTGTGTGTGTGTGTGTGCACACGCATGTGTGCAGATTGGTGTGTGTTGAAGTGCGTGTGTTTGTGCATGCACGTGTCAGCACAGCTGCTCTTCCGATGGTGTCTGAAATTGCTGAGGAAATTGCATTCTTCTCCGGGCGAAAGGCATGAGCAGCCACTGCGGGGGTTAAGTGGCTGAGGGGTGGGTGCTGCTGCAGGTCACTCTTACTCCTTCCCTGCTTCCTCTCTGGCCGTGAGAGACCGAGAGAGACGGAGCAAAAGGGAAAAAGAAGAGACGGAGTGACTGCTGGATATGAAAGACAGAGGGAGGGAAAGAAAGATAAAGGAAGGGGAGGGGAGGTAGGGTGTGGGGGCGTGAGATGGGTGCTCTTAAGTGGACCTCGATGGAGAACACTCTCCTCCATAGCGTGTGTGCAGTTCTGACACAACTCACTTACTCTGCACGCCTGGCAAAGTGAAATTGGCCTCGTACCAATCGCAGCACTAGCTTCCATTGTGTAATCCACTAGAAAGCCAATCAGTTTATCCTCTTTCTTCTCTTTTTTGTCTTTGTCTTTCTCTATCTTTTCCCCACACTCCAAAGAAAATATGTCTGCTTTTATGAGCTGTTTTGGACCACAGCGATCTGACCCCTGAGCATCATCTCTTGGCATGCACAGCTCTGCAGCACTCTCCAAGGTTTCACCTTAGTTTCTCCTGTTGGTCTGTTTTTTCAGCTGCAACTGTCCTGTTGACTGTAGTGATAAAGTGTGAAGGAATATTTATGAAATTCATATTTATGAAACGCTCTCAGTGGAAATTCCCATCTCATGAATGTCAAATCTCTCCGTTGGTCCTCCACACACTTTCTTAATAATTATAAGCTCTTTGTAGAACCGCAGAATGATAATCATAGGTATACTAATTAAGCTTTGTGCATTATGCATTGGACAACCTTTAGAGATGTGAAACTGTCTGCTGAACTGTAGTCTGGTGTCTGTTGTGATGGTAAGGATACTGTAGATGATTCCCACCTGTGCTGGCCATTTGAGGCCATTTTGGGGATACTTTGAGGGAGGGCATGTGGGGTGACCACTCCCTGCTTTCATCTTTACAACTTGCAGTGGGCTTGTTGTGGCTGAGAGTACAAGGCTGCCATTAGTCTCAGAGGCCATCCTCTCCTAGGCTCCCGGAACTGAGAAACTCCATTAACAGAATATGCACTCAGTGCAGCCACTGTGGCTGTGAGGAGCGGATTGGAGCACCGATCGTGCACTGGAAGCCATGACTTCCCTCCAGGTGTTTCGCTTCAGGGTGTCCTTCTTATCCACACACCACTGCAAGAGTGAGAATTGGAGTTAAGATGGAGGGGGCTGCTTCCTGTTGCACCCGTCCTGTGCGTAGGGCATGCTAACCTCCTCCTGACACTACAAAATAATTTCCCTGGTACATGTTTGACTGACATATATTGTATCCATGCAACAGTAGAACGTATTAGAATGTTGGGTTGGGTGTTTTCTATGGGTCTTTTTTTGTAATGCCTTGTGCATGGATAGTCTGCACATTAACTACTGAAAATAAATCAACCGGATTGCAGCATGTAGGCATTTCAATGCAAAACATATGCATCGTTTACTAGCTCTCAGGAATGCTCCATGATGTATGACATCACCTCATCAAAGTTATGTAACAGAAGAGCACATTTACAGGAGCTGGTCATTCTTCATGTTAATGCACACATACGTGCACTGCAAGTGGCAATGCTTTTATGTCTGTGTGTGACTTTAAAGAGCAGGCGGTTTAACCTCGGCAGAGAGCGATGCGAGGGGGCAACGTAAAACCACACAAGTTGTAGTAGTGTTTGCTAATTTGGGCTCTGGTCATTTATAAAGCAATTAAGCAGCCCTTTATCTTGTTTTCACGTAGAGATAGAGTGGTGAATACAGCCAGGTCAAGAGCCTCGGTGTGCTGTCCTCTTTCACCTCGAGCTTCTTTTACTGTTCTTTCATCTCCTTTCCTCTCCTTCCCCGAGTCTTTTTTTACACAAGATATTACTCTGGAATAAAAGTTTGTCAATTTGTGTTAAAGCATGTTTCGGTCAGGTTCCTCAAGGGCATTTCAAATAACGCTGGAGAAAAAATGTCTTTTCTCAGATTCCGGCTCCCCCTTGAAAATGTCATATGAAATGAGAATCTATATGTGTGGCGGATTACATACAGTAGGATGCTCCCGCTTTGTGCCCGGCCGTGTCTCTAAAAGCCTGCTAAAATTCATGTCCCCAAGGTGGCGGTGACATTTGTGGTGGGTTCAGAAGTTCACCAAGAGACCACGAACGACTTCAGCCAAATTGGGAAGCCTTTCCTGATGGGGACTGTTGCGCTGGGTAAGAGGAAGTCATTTTCTTAACCTTTTACCAAACACCCACACACCCACACAGAGGTACATATTTCCCCTTCTCCTATCACCTCCCTGGCATGAGAAAGCCAAAGCTAATTAGGAAGGAGAGAAAAGTCGTCATTGGGTTTTAATTGGGAAGACTGTTGTAAATGTCCCTAACAGGTGACAGACATGGCTAGATGAGCCGCCACTGTGACAGTGCAGTCAGAGTCCCAACAGCAAGGGAAATCGCTCTTTCATAGCACCACCCCACTTTTCACTTTTTCTCTCTGATGTCTTTTTTTGTCTTTTGCCCTGATTTCCCTCCGTCACTCCCACTCTATTAGCTCCACACAATCCCACACCATCACACCCAACCGTTACTTCCCAATGTCCCCCGGGGTTTAGTGGAGGGGTTGAGGAGTGGTGAGCGGCTTTGGTCCACAGAGCAAACAGAATCTACAAACGGTAGTCCCACAACTCATTGACGGCCGTCTCCAAGGCAACAACCCCAGGAAGCCACCCTGTGCACACATACACTTACCTCCTCTCACTTTTTTTAAAATGGCGTCTTCTTTACATGGGCTAACACTCACAGTCTCTAATTGGCTTTGGCTTCCAAAGTATCTCAGGCCACACAGTGGTAACAGTCACATATGATAATTTTGGCTGTGTGTGTAAATGTGTTTGTGTGTGTGTGTGTGTGTGTGTGTGTGTGTGTGTGTGTGTGTGTGTGTGTGTGTGTGTGTGTGTGTGTGTGTGTGTGTGTGTGTGTGTGTGTGTGTGTGTGTGTGTGTGTGTGTGTGTGTGTGTTGACAGACCAGGATATGGAGGATAGTGCCATATAAATAGAAATGATGATGAGACACATGAAAGACATTTGGCAGGGAGAGGAGGTCTAGAAACAGACGGAAACAAATGGGGTTAATTGCAGCTGATTGTTTGCCTTGAGTTGTTTGTTTGCTTACAATGACATCAGATGACTACCTGAGGAGAAGCCCTCCCTCTGGGGTAGAGGGAAGTGTGGGTAGAGGGAAGTGTGTGTCTGTGTGTGTGTGTGTGTGTGTGTGTGTGTGTGTATGTGTGTGTGTGTGTGTGTGTGTGTGTGTGTGTGTGTGTGTGTGTGTGTGTGTGTGTGTGTGTGTGTGTGTGTGTTATCGCATCTTTGTTAATCGGACTAAAAACCCACAGTGGGCCGCAGGGATGATGCTGCAATTACAAGCGCTCTTACCTTCCTCTCGTGTGCCATCTGCTGCCGTGGATCCGCCTCGGTCCCCAGGCTTTCACTCATATATGCCTTTAACCGAGGGCTTTAATGCTCTCAAGTGGAGCAGAGATACCCTTCCATCTTGCCTCTCGCCCCATCGAGGACTCCTTTCTCTCCTCACCAGTTAGTGATGGTTATGGATGGTTAATACACAGGAATCTCAGCATCGCCATAATAGTGGAACAACTGACATGGAGTTAATTTTTGTAAATGTTGCCTCTTCCATTGTTCCAGTAACTCTGTTAGAGCCCTAATTTAAATGAGCATCAAGAAAAGTCCGTTGCCCATGAACTAAAGCTTTCGTGTGGTGTGTGGGAGCATTGTGCTGACCCACCCATGTTTCACTTAGGATCTTGCTCATGGTACTAAATCAGCTAAATTAGTTTGCCAAGTTATTAAATTAGCTTTAGTTCATGCGTGGTGGACTTTGCTCGTTGCTTTGCTCGTTGCCAGTTGCCAGTTGCCTTGTTGCTCAGTGTGTATTCAGTGTGTGTTTTGGTTTCACAGGTGGGATTGTCAACGTAATGCCATTCCTCTTCTCTGAAATATCTCATAACAAGACACAGGTAATGTGTGTAGCATACTCATTTGGCACATGTAACATGTACAGTTCAACTTTCAAGTAATTGGAGTCTCTATTACTACTGAAAATCCTGTTGAGATAAAGAGATAAAGACAATCTTATTGGAAAATATTACTTGATATTACTTTGGTTTATTGGTGGAATTCATTTAGCGGAAGCCACCACATTACATACTGTATGTTAAAATAATCTATGATCATGTCTGCAGTTTAAAATGTCAGCAGTGGTCCTCTCGACATCCAAGCTTGAACAATACAGGGTACGACAGGTGCAAAGTAAGGTAACAGGGAGGGAAAGATGGTTGGTCACACAGAAGCACAGCACTTTCTGGAAGGACTCCACTTAGCCAGTAGACAGAGGTGGAGAGAGAGCTAGTGGAGAGCCCCAGAGGGCCGAACAAAAAGGCTGCTTTTTCAAACTGCTTCACACCCTCCTGCTTGAACATGGGCCAATCACTGGTGGGAAGCTATTTGGACCTGGAGTGTAATGTTTGGTTGGATGCATGTGACAGTGAATGTCCAATATTTCTGATTTGTACATGCTGCCCCCTCTGTCCTCCTCCAACAGATTTTGTGGTTCCGAAGAATGATACTGGGAGGCCTAACAACATGTACTGTTCTAAATATATTATGGTGAGTTCTAAAAAAGCGCCTATTGCATGATAATCCTGCCTGTGTGTTTCAGGGCTTTATTTAAATGTGTGCCATTATGTGCTGGACTTGGACACATCACTGCTGTCATTGTTGGATCTCTGCAGCGATGTGCCTTTGTCAGGGAGCAGAACATGGACGGGTTTCTGAGGTTATACGCTTTTTTTTGGTGTGTGGTGAAAAGCAGCCGTTGTCAGGCTGTGGCTCGAGGCCTCCGCTGTGCTGCGCTGCACTGTGAAGCCCACAGCCCACTGAGCTTTCCTGTGTCTTTGACAGACAGGCAGCAGAGAAAACCTGATCCAGACGCCAGCCTGACATGCTCCAGTAAGACTGGGGCTGCTCGGGACCACCGGCGAGGCCCCCGATAGGATGACAACCTGCTCGGCTTTGTCAGGAAATGTAAATGCCTCGGCTGTCTGTCGAGGAAGACAAGGCGAGAGAGTCTTCCATGCCTCTCTGGGTCCTGCTCTGATGAGGGGAACTCCTGATGTGCCTGATGTTGATGTTGTTGTGGAGTTTTCCTTTTTCTGATGTCTCACTTGTTAATGTGCGGGAGAGAGAAAAGGTGTCTCAACCACAGGGTCCTTATTGTGTCTAATCATCTGTAAAGAATCTATTGAGTTAGCAATCAGCAGTTTGTACCTCGGGAGAGTGAAAGCAATTATGGAGGAGTAGATTGAAGGGGAAGAAGTGTGATCCAGGCGACAGGAACGCTCACATCAGCCGGGACGGACGCAGAAGGGCACCTGGTGAGAGCTCGCCATCGTCTCACAGTCGACCTGCGTCACCTCCACAAGGCTGTTTATTATCAAACGTCGTGCTCGTTTGTGGCTCGTCTGTGGCTCCTCTCCACCTCAGTCTCCCTGCATCTGCTTAACTTCTGTCAGCAGCACCTTCCCTTGTAAACATCCACTTCACACGGCTAAAATGACAGCATCAGCGCCGTTAACAGATCTCCTTGACGGGTAGAGATTTCCTGTCTGGCATTGCAGAGGGGGAAAAACACAGAGGAGAAAATTCTTGTTTGATGCTCTTCAGGGGCGCTTGCTGAAACTGAAAGTATTAGGATGGTTTCAGCTTGCTCTCCATTGTTCTGCCAGCCCTTGTCTTAAGGATACACACAATCTAATATATTTGCCTTTTTTATTTGCGAGAATACCTTTTGATGCAGTGATATATGCTTTGCTAATAAGACATACCACTTGCATAATATTTTATTGGATTTGCTGCGTGTATCCTGCGAATATTTGCTCTCTTCCGCCGCGATGGGCGTTTGATTTAGCTCATCCCCATTCATTCTCTCATTTTTACTGTTTCTGTGTGATGCCTCCCAACAATGAAGTTTTCTCCCTACTGTCAGCAGCCTTCTTCTTCTCCACAGCCTAAAATACTCCCTGTCTACTTCATTTGCATCCTGCAAATTGGCTGCATCTGGTGTTTTTGTGACAAAGGGAAGTTAATCAAAATAGCTAGAGCTGCGCTTTTTGAATTGCTATCCCCAAACAGCACACACACACACACACACACACACACACACACACACACACACACATCAGCAATTGGGCTGCTTGTTTCTCACGGCGATTATGGACATGGTCTCATGTACCAACCTATATAATAGACCAGAAAAATTTAATTAACATGACATTCATTTGTATGTCAGTTTAAATAGTTTTGTATACATATGCAGTTCTGAGGGTACAGGCTCATCTGGCAATTCACTTTTTTTTTAATCCTGCAATTGTAATGTCAGAATACAAATTTATCCCCAGTTCTTCACAGTAATGACCCATATATTGCATTAACAACAACCCATGATAGCCATTTGCCGCGAAATGTGCGACGTGATATTCAAAGCAGGTTTGTTCACAGTGTGCCACACAGCTCACAACAGAGGCTGGGTTCTGGGCAAGCAACCTCCACATCCTCCATTTGTCAGCTCATAATGTTGATCTATAATTATCGTCCTGATCATAACTCTGCCCAGCCCAACCTTCAGTGCAAAAGAACAGTGGAATAAAATAGAAATGCTCTTGCACCGAGACCTGCTCAGGCTTAGCCACAACAAATTAACAGATAAATCTCGCAGCTTCCGGATGGCTGAGTTAAAATCAACTGTTTATGTCGTCCCCCTTCCTCTCAGTTGCTGGCCAGTGCACCTCTATGACGAGGCAAAAACACAGAGAACTTTTTTTTCTGAGAGCATGACTTTTTCTTTGCACTTCTTAGCATTTTTTGTGAACTGTAAACCCAAACAGTTCTACTAACTCATTAACATTATGTATTCAGTTCTTAAAGCCTGGTATTTAGTTGACCCAACTTTAAATGTATTAGTTTTCTGAGCAAGTGAAGACGTTTGAATTGTATTGGAATGTATTTGTTTGAGTAAACATTGCCTGATAACTCATATTTTTTTAGTATCTGACATCATCAACGTCGTTGAGAACACCATTGCAGAGATCTTGTGATGAGAGACAGAGACAGCAGACTTAAGGTAGAGGAGTCATTTAGTAATCGAGAGGTTGGAAGGTTGCTAGTTCGATTTCCCGCTCCTCCTTACCAAGTGTATAAGTGTGAACCCCTAAAATGCTCATCTAAAATGCAAAATTCCTTGTAAATCGCTTTGGATAAAAGCGTCTGCTACATCACAGATGTAAATGTACATCTGGCCAACACTGGGAAGGCGGTCGACCAATGACAGTTCTCTCTACAGTAAGAGGTTGCGCAAGAAGTCGGAACGTAAGGGAGATACCCTTTCAAAAACTTGTAAGGGCGAAATAACTTGTTTGTGAAAGACCCAGAGAAAGACAAATATCCAACAAAGCAAAACATTTTTGGGCGATTTTGGAATTATATGAGTTCAGAGAACTTAAACAAAATAAATCAGTTTAGCCGATGCATAATTTTTAAGTTAAGTTTACTTAAATAAATATATATATGTACTCAAATTTTATGATGTAATCGGTTACATCAGAAGTTTTAAGTACTCTGAACTTGTTCAGGTTTACAGTGTAGAAAAAGAAGGTAACGTTTACTTACTCACTTTCTTTTTTAGCAATTTCTCATGTTTTGTCCTAATACTAACCTAAAGCTAATGCTAACCTTAATTAGGTGCTGGGGCATAGTCGAGATGTCCGCAGCACTCAGTCAGGCAGTGATATTTTCCCCATGTTTTAGGTGAAATGGAACAGGCTTCCAAGAGCTCATTAGCTGGGGTGTTAGACCTTGGTTAGGTTCCATGGCCTTTAAAGCAGTGTACCAGTCTGAGTGGTGGTGGTTAGTGATGGAGACAGCGCCAGGTCACTAATGGAGGGAGGTCTATCAGTGGGTTTAATTAAGCTCCGCTCAGGCAAGGGAGCCCCAGCAGCCAGGTCTGCAGGATCTGTGCCCAGCGGAGTGGGGGAAGGTGATGGGACACTGTGCCTGGGACCAGACTGAGCTGCTCTGCGGATGTGTGCCTGCCTGCCTGTCCCCCCACAACACCCCAGTATCCGGTGGCACCCCGACTGTTGGGTCAGGTGCCAGCTGAAGACCTTGAGCTCGCCCTCCCCCCTCTCGCTGGAGCCAGCCGCTGTTATCACAGCCCTAATTACTGGAGCACTCCATCCTGGGGTGACTTTAACTGCCACCATTGGTGTCGCATTTGTACAGTATAACATGCAGTCTTAGTCTGGCTTTTTAATTAATGGACTCCTTGAAGCTTCACTGGACCCAACATCTACAACTCCTGATACAGTAACCTGACCAAGCCCTTGGCAAGCCATGCCGTAAAAAATTTTAGTCTAATAATACTTTTGAACCATTTTGAAATGAATGTCATGCTCACCCAGTTTACTGAGCTGTTGTTTACTCATTTGTTTATTTATTTATTTGTGCTGAATAGTTTTTTCTCTCTTTAGAGGTCATGCTCAGATGCTCCAGTCCCTCCCCACAGTGAACCTTTCAACCGTGCCCACCTCCACATGATAGCGCGCAGGCACGGTGGCGGCATCTGTGCCTGTGTTGCATCAGCCTCTGCTCTCATGTCTTCTGGGGCATTAGCTCCTGTTCCTCTGTCATCGTGTGTCAAGGGAGAGCTCCTGCTGTGATTCTTGAAGACTCCGGTTCTCTTCGTGTCGCTCCTGGCCTCTGTTTCCCTACCCCTCGCTGCATGTTTTTGAAGTCATCATGTAATTTTAATGCCCCTTGATCAACTAAATCTAGTGTGTTCTGCTAATCAGAGGTGGCATTGGTGAGCTCAGTTAGGCATGCCAGCAAAGGTGTCATGCAAAGCTGGGCTCCCCCAGGAGCAGGATTGAGAACTCCTCTCTTAACTAGCGCTTTTAGCCTCTGATTTCCTGGCTTGGCTAGGTGATGGGATTTGTAGTTTTTTTTTAGTTTTAAACTCACATCTTTCATCTCCAATACTTGTTCTGTGCTAGCCTCTGATCTCATTGTAATCCCAAACATTGTCTCTGCTCCAGAGTGCCACCAGTGCCTCCTCCTCCCCTAGGGCTCACTTGTGGTGGTTGCCATCGGCTGACACCCCCAGCCACAGGATAACGGTGGCATCATGATGCATGAGGGTTGCACACCTGTGGCGTGTGCATGGCATGTCTATCTGCCACTATTGCCTGCTGTGTCAGTGTGTGCGCTCGGGCATAGGCAACGGACTGCGCATTGATCACGCCAGGACTCTAGCCGCGACACTGTGCTGACTACGGCGACAACTGCGGCCGGATGAGCTATCGCATTGAGGCTGCCACCGCATGAGATTTGTCATGAAAATGAGCCACACACCCCCCCCCCCCCCCCACACACCCTGCTTTGCCAATGTACGCCAGGAATCATGCACTCCCTGTTCATCAAACCAGATGCCCTGATGAACACTGCTGAAGCCATCAAAGTATGACCCTTCATCCTTCGCGGAAGTCAATAAATCCGGGGCGCGTTTGCCAGGTCGTGCGACAATGGATAAGACGACATTACACAATAAATGACTAGAAGCCTGATAAGAAAGAGAGGGGGGGGGGGGGGGGGGGGGGCTGGTTAGATGAATGGCAAGGCAGCAGTGTAATTAGAATGCATTGGCTCTGTAATCAGTTCTGACTATGTGAAGGTAAGCACTTTGATAATTCCCCCCGTGCAGTTTGGACGTCATTGACCTTCAGAGGCTGAGAGCCAGGCAGCTTGTCTGACAGAGTGTTCTAGGGCTCCCAGCTTCTTTCTTGGGGGCAACTGTCACAATTTGGCACATTTTTCTCTCTTTTTTTCTCCCCCCACCCTCCTTCACTTTCTCTCTCTTCCTCTTTTTTTCAGCTGTCATGAACCATGTTACAAAATGTGACAGACTGCGACAGACTGCTGCTCCGTGCTCGTGTACTCACTCAGTGGAGAGCTCAAATGTTGCTTCTCTGTTGTGTTTCCCTGCCACATTGTGATGATTGATGCAAGTGATGTTGAGTCTACTGTGCGGCGTCTCCGCGTTCCCCTTTGAAAGCTTTAACATTGTGTCCTGAGGTAGAATGGGCTCTGCTCGAGCATGACTTTAATGGGTTAGCTCTCTGCTATAGGTCTTTTGGGGCTGCAGTGTCCCTCATGGACAGTGAGAGTGGCAGTCCAAGGCCCTGCTGTTGGGGAAAAAGTGTACATGGGCAGTGCATTACTTTATTTGTTGTTGAATGATGTCATAACTTTTTGAATTGATAGAATACTAAGAGACCATGGAATTAATAAGCATTCGAAGTTGAAGGGCTTTTTGAAATGACTTTTGTTTTGGTTGTTTGTCTTTGTCTGCTCCAATGCATTATGGGAAGGTTCAATCTTTGGATCATGACCGTAAGAATGGCAACACAAAAAAAACGAATCAGTCTGCCTTTTCCTAGAAGCGGTCTTTCATCAGATGAATGTATATTAAATAGACCTTTGCACGCACCCCTCACCTCCTGTCCCCAATTAGGTTTGCTTTTTTCTTACCTTGGTTTTAGGTGGCCATGCCATCTATTGATTTATCTCCTGAACTCTCCATTGAACCCTTCCCTTGAGTAATGATGAGATCTTGAATAGAGATGAGATCTCCCCAAACTGCTCTGACCTGACCATCTAATGCTGTCTGTCTCTACCCTCCTGAGTCATGTGTGAGGCTTGCATGGCCAGGCCATCTCTACCCTAAATAATCTCTTATTAGTTTTATGTGAGTTTAGCAACTCAGAGGGTCAGAGATGGAGTGAGAGAGAGAGAAGGAGAGAGAGGACAGGAGGTGGGTGGATCAGTGAGCACCACAGAGAGATCGAGAGGTGGAAATAAAGATAAAGTGAGAGACACATAGCTGGTGAGAGGAAGGCAAAGAGAGTGGAATGGTATGATATGAGCAGAAGAAGGTAGAGATGGAGAGAACCATAATCACACAGCTAGGGGTAGAGACACAGACACATGGCGATGTTTCAAATGAGAAGGATGGAGAGAGATGAAAGAGAAAATAGACAAATGGAAGGAGTAAATGAGAAAGATGAAGATAGAGATGGGAGACAGGTACAGTGAATAAGCAGATATGTGGAGAGAGAGGGAGAGAGAGAGAGAGAAAGAGAGAGAGAAAGAAAGAAAGAAAGAGTCTGCCACAGCCCACTCTCTGTATCAATATGCCTCAGCTGTCTGGTGGGCTCTGGCAATGACCTGTTTTCAATCTTCACAAGTAGATATGGAGATGCAGATTCAAGGATAAGCCTCTTTGTCCAGAACACCCAGGTACACAAGCCAAACAGGAGCTTCCCACCGCAAACCTGTTACCCTGCAACATGGTCTCTCGCTCTTTTCCTTTCTCTCCCTCCCTCTCCATTTCTCTTTCTCTCTCTCTCTCTCACACACGCATGCACACACAGGCAGACACTCACACACACACACACACACTAGAAGGCAGCACACTGTGATAATGACACATCTCTGACCATGACACGGCTGTTATATAATCCCTCCAGAAGCTAGGACTCCTCTTAGTAACAAATAATGTGTCCCTGGAAAACTGCAACGGCAGAAGCCAAAGTCATCTGTGATTTCCCTCTAAATCCAGTTTTCTGTGGCTGCTGTGTTCCGGGCTGAAATCGTCCGTGGCATTTCAAATACAGCAGTGCCACATAAAGGTAGAAAAAGCTGGAATGCTCAAACATGCTTTCTATGACATGCCTTCCAGCTGAGACAGTGCGTCAGGGAGGAGAATGACAATGTGAGGACAGCTGGACCAATACTTCCGATAGAAATGGAGATCCATGATCTGGACATAGGTCACAGGGAGGTCATTGGGTCTGTGCATACAGCATATGACTCGGTGAGAGCTGAAGAGGCTGAATGGAATGGAGGGTCTTCTCTTGGTGTTCTCTGAGGCTTTCCTTCTGCATACTAAACATCGAATTAAGTGTCACTACAGCTAGATTGCAGGCATCCAAAGTACTTAGTGGAGATGAATGGCTCCATGTTGCGCAGGTGTAGAGGTGCTTAAACATTGTGTAATTAAATAAATCATGTCCTGTATGTGCACGAACACAGGGGAGATTATGATTATGTCAAATCCCATAGTCATTAGCTGCATATGTGTTTTTTTCTAGTCTGTATTTTATCATACATGCATCATTTCTACTTCTGGGTCTCTCTCTCTCTCTCTCTCTCCCTCTTTCTCTCTCTCTCTTTCTTTCTCTCACTCTCTTTCTCTCCGTCTCTCTCTCTCTCTCTTTGTGTAGGTGCTGGGCCGTTCTGGAGATCGTTCCTCAGATGTCAGTGCGCAGTGTGGAGGAAGGAGGAGAATTCAACTCCAGCGGCATCCTGATGCAGGCACGGGGTCTACCAGCAACACACACATTTATCTACTCCAACATCTCTCTGGAGGAGTGAGTGCACTAACAAAAGCATTGAAACGCTTTATTTAGATCCAAAGGCAAAAGCAACAACACCAGAACCAAAGGGAGGGAAGAGTCAGTGATGAGGTGACAGGTTTACATGGCACACATATGCGTACAGTACATTACAGGTTTACATGGCTCACTTAAGCATGCAGTACATTACAAGAGGAAATAATTAAGCTGAGCACTTTCAGATAAACAGAACATTGTCAGTGCCATATTTATTTGTAGGCTCCCTATAATGGCTGAGAGGGAGAATAATTTCACTAGTCTCTTCGCCTGCCATTTATGCAGCACTTCACATGCTACACATATGCCTTTCAAACTGACAGACAATTATGATGCCCTTGATGGTTTCACTTGAAATCTATACTTCACAGGAAAGAATCTGTGTTCACAATTAAAAATATGCTATTAAACAGCATTATTTGAATTGTAATGATTCTACATGGATTCCATGATTTTACATTTAAATATCCATTATTACAGCTTCAGTCTTAAGAAGAAAAAAATTGTTGATCGTGATTAATCACAGCAAATTGTGCGATTAATTAGTTAATTGTTGTGAAAGATGGTGGTTCAGGAGGTAGAGGAGTCGTTTAGCAATCGAAAGGTTGCTAGTTTGCAACTAGGTTGCACAAAGGGTCGAAGTGTCCTTGAGCAAGACACTGAACCCCCAACCGCTCCCGATGTGCAGGTTGACAACTTGTACGACTTGGTCTTTTGTCAATGATTAATTTTTCTCAAGTCCTTTAGAACCAGGTCAAACAAACGCTTGTGTCTGGCCACATACAGTCCTTTGTAGTAATTGCATCCATTTAGTATGTGAGCTGCTGACTCTTTCTCCTGTTGGATGGGATGCAGTATACAGTATGTGTCATGCTTTGATGGATACCAGGTCACCAAGGTGTACTTGATTGGGAGAGATTGCAACCAGGCTTTAATGGCACAGATTAGACTGCTATGAGGGATTTGTCAGCACAGAGTGAAACACTGAGTGGAGGGCAGATTGGAGAAGTGCTAGTTTTCCCTCCAGTTTGAGGGTTTGAGCAGTTTGAGGGCAGACATTTGCTATGTTACCACGGAGAGCCTCTCCATTCAACTCCCATCCTGCAAACCAGCTTTTGGCTGCTGTTGGTGAAGCAGATCAAAGGCTGGCCAAAGTGCCAAATGTGCCTACGCTAATCTAACACCCTGCCCTGGACTCAACCACCACAGAACAATTAGCCATCAAAAGAAGCACAGCAACTCATTAGCCTACACAGTATGAATGAAGGGATGATGGCAGCAAATCACACGATCACAATCACATCTGCATTTAGTAGAATCCATCATTCATCATTCACCATCAATGTTACAGCGGCCAAATGTGATCACAGATTATAGCAGGTGTGCTTTTCTCCAACATATGAGAGGTAACAATTCCATTACTCTAGATTGAAATCCCTAATCCCACTCTGTAACAAGGAGAAACCACTGAACTGCTTGGGATTTTGTCTTTTTCTTTTCCCCATACATCTGGTAACTCCCACATTCTGAGATGTGTTGCCCACTGTCTCTATGCAAAAATGATGTATTTCTTGTCTCCTCCCCTTCCACACCAAAAAAGAGACACTAAGTTGACATTGAAAAGTACTGACATCAAAATAAGACTTGCGGCATGAAAAAGAACCTGCACTGAAAAAGGCTGACATGTAGGAACAAAGAAAAGATTGTCTTTGAAAAAGCACATCAGAGTGTTTCAATGCCGATATTACATTTTTATGTTTAGTTTTTTCTATCAATGGCGGTTTTGTTTTTGTCTCTGATTTAGCTTCATAGACGTCCACACAAGTTATCATAAATGACAGGGGGCAATGTTATTGGACAGACAAAATAACATTTCCCAGCCAGCCTTCTTCCTTCTTAACTTTTGAGAAGAAAGCAACCAAATTAAATAAGTGGTGGTACAAATTATATTTATTTTGAATAAAACATACATACATCTTGTGTCATTTTGTCATCATCTTAAATGTTTTGTTGTACAGCACAGATAGTGACTGACTGATTATGAGGCAGTGTACCAAAAGTGTCCGGAAAAGTCAAAAAAACTGTATAGTTTTGGGCAGATGTGTGTTTGAAATTGTCAATTCCTGTTTTCAAGCACTAAACATACCCTGTCATTTGATGTAAGCTTTTTATTTTGGTGAAAGTATTCCCATCTCTACTAACCATGGGAGAATTCGAGCCAGCAAGTATTTTATGAAGACCTTTTAAACTGTTGGCAATAAAGAGATGTCTCCTTAGGTAGATTGATCATTGGGGATAATGTCTTTGTTTGGGACTGATGAATCAGTGCCCCCCCCACACACACACTGCACCATTCACTTGGCAGATGTTTAATGTGGGGGCACGAGCAGGACATGACAGTTCTTTAGGAGCTTCCAGTGTCTCATAAGTCACTCCATCAAGTCAGCCTGCTTCATTAGAAGGGAAGTTATTGAGCACTTTTTCTACCTCACGGACTGTGAACACAGCGCCTGAGGGCTATATTTTTGGGGAGGAACGAGCGACAGTCGTCCTGGTGGGGCATTTAATGTACAACGAGGCCTCTTAAGCTCACACTTGGACGTGGAATCATTTTGTACAAGTTGTACATTTGCGCTGGCTAGTGTATTTGGGCATGCACTCTTGTGTAGGATATATTTGGATTGATTAGGATTCTCTATTTTGCCATAAGTATGCCAGTTTATCTCTGTCCACCTGCTTTGGTCCTCAATCTTCACTCACAGGCGCACCCTAGCGCTGGTTGGAGGACACATGAGGAGTGCAGCTGAGCCTTAATCCAGCTGCCAAGAGAGTCTGCGGTTTGGGGCCTTAGAGAGACTTTGGTTGAAGAGTGTCAGTCTCTTCAGGACACGTGCTGTGAACTTTGAGAAAGATAATCCAAACTGCCTTCCGATGGGTGATTGTGAATTCCGGTCTTGAAATAAACTCCATTTAGAATGTGGATGAGTCTAATCCATTTGGTGGGCATCTATCCCAAGAACACACAAGTTATGTTTATCCTTAAGGTGTTTCGTATCCAGATTTTTTTGTTATGACACAAGGCTTACCACCAACACACACATTTGTCTACTCCATCTCACAAACATAAATGCACACGCACACACATATACAAACTCAGACTGGACAAGACAAGTCACTGTGTGTGTGTGTGTGTGTGTGTGTGTGTGTGTGTGTGTGTGTGTGTGTGTGTGTGTGTGTGTGTGTGTGTGTGGTGTGTGTCTGTCTGTGCATTTTAGACACATAAAATAATTCTTTGCAATCCTTGTACTCTACCTGTGGTATAATATGACACATGAAAGCATCTGTTGTCTATTCATGTCTGTTTCTTTACTTCTGTATCTACTTTAAAGTTTCCCAGTAATACATTTGACCATTACATTAACGGAGGACCTAACCTCTTGAAAGAGACCCTGCAATTGCGCTTGCATGATTACTATGTTTCCCAAAAGCATTTCATTCTAATGAGTGGGTGGCAGCCCTAACAGAGTACACAGATCCGTGACTCCACAGCCGCCCACTTTTTTGCAAAAAGAGAGGAGATTTAAAGTCAGCAGTCTGGCGTCATTTGTGCTGTACACCCATGCAGTAATACAAATAGCACCAGCGTCAACTCACTACAGACAGATGATTCACTTTAGAAAGCACTCAGTTCTTATGAACTGTTAGGGGCTTAGCCTAGTCTTTTCATGGATTTGCTAAGTCTCAGTCAGACAGTTAATATCACTGGAAGTTTCTTCTCCAGTGTCCTCTCAGTGGTCATTGGGAAGCAATTAGAGATGATGTTGCATGGCTTTCAGACCTCAGACTGCCTCTGTGCTCTGTGCTCATTCACAGTGGACTGAAGCGCTCTTCCCATGTTATAACCAGGCATGACTAGCTGCATAGCAGACCCATAGTGTTTTTGCCAAGGTCACTGGGTTCATTTGCCTATAGGGCCATGTCTGATTACTGAGAAGAGGTTTACCGGTATTTTCTACACATTCTTTTCCATGGAAGAGAAAAAAATCTACAAAATGACAGGATTTGGCCATGCTAATATTATGACCTGCAAAGGCTGGTCTAGGAGGAATTTAACTGGAGGGCAGTAGGTATGTGACTTTGACCTTTGGCAACGGAGGAAATGCGGGACCCTTTTACATGACCTATGACCCCATGGCCCCGAGGTTGTTTGCCCTGGGGACTCTCCGGCCGCTATAAATACGCCCGCCACCCTTGATCAGGCCTTGCTGGCAGTCCGCACAACGAGCCTGTGTGGCTCAGACATCAGCGCGGCGTGGAGATGTGATACAATTCCGTCCGACAACTGTCTCCAAAAGAAAGAAAAAATGAGAAAACAGGGAAAAAAGAGCCCAGGTTCACCAAGATTACTGTATCAGCACAACTCTCCCCTTAGGCTGACTAGATGGTGTTGGTCTGCGGTTTGCCTTTTGAGTGTCTCCCTGATTCTGGATCAGTGCAGCACAATGGAACTGGCTGCTTCTGTCAGAGCAATTCAACAGCACTCTTGACTTTTGAGCTCCAGAGAGAGACCGTTTGAAAAGGACACACACGCCCTTTTCTAATGGCTTAATATCGGTGCATTTCATTTTTTCACACAACAGACAGCGAGGCTGTCATGTAAATGAATGATAAAAATGCCTGTCATCAAGTTTCACAATTTGGCCTCAATATGACTAATAAAACAAGCATTTACCTAAACTGCCACTTGAAATGAATACGACAATGTGATTTGTTTACCCCCAAAATGGCATTTCATTCTGATGATTTGAATAGCTATGCTTTTGGTAATGCTGAAGACAGGTTGATGGTAGATGTATTTTTTTAGATAGCGACAGGTGTCTCATCACCAGAGAGAGACTGTCTCATGGCAATATTTATTTTTTTAAAGAGCGACATTGCCCCCTGCTGGGCTCTTTGTACCCTGAAGAAAGGAGTTACCACAAATCACCATCACCATTAAATCCTTTCCCGGGGAAAAAAAGACGGGAGACACGGAGAGGAGGAAGCGGGGGGCTGGGGCTGTTTGGACTGAGCAGCTCAAAAAGCGTCCAGCTCGCCAGGGGTGGATGTGCGTTGCGTAAGCTGTGGCATGGCTGGGGCCGGGCTGTTTGAAGCTTCCGTGGCACTGGCACCGGTGTGGTGTGGGGCGGGAGAGAGGCGTGCTGGTGGGCGCTCTCACGTTTGGGTGTCTTCGTCTGACAGCACTCCTTGCTGTTTTGACAGGACGCCTTTGCCGCAGTCTCCAACATTCTCACTCTCGTTGTCTCTCTCTTTCTCTCTCTCTCTCTCTATCTCTCTCTCTCTCTCTCTCTCTCTCTCTCTCTCACTCACACACACACATACACACATAGGCACAAAGCACTGTGTGCCTGTGGTCAATTAGTGTGGAAAAATAACACTGGAGAATGGGAATATTTAGAAGGATTTACTTTACTTTTTCAAAGGGATTTGTGGTGGGGATTACATACTCAGATCTAAATCCAAATTGTTGGGGGGGGGGTTGTTTTTTTTCACCAAGGTCATCCATGATTTGTGGCAAGCCTCCCGCACTTAATGCTAGGGGGAATAATGAATTCTGGTTTAGGGGTCGCTGTGCACTTCTTCGGCACTTACAAAGGTAGTCAAGAAGGGACCTAACACTATTTTTAATTCATTTATCTTATCTGACTTATCTGTATGACTCAACACAGCAGTTTCCAGATGCTGGTGCTTCTCAACATTTCAGACAAAATCTGGTTTAGGCTTTCTCTTAGGCTTTTGGGTGACAGTGGTTCAGGAGGTAGAGGAGTCGTTAAGCAATCAGAGGGTTGCTAACTCGATCCCAACTCCTCTTCACCAAGTGCCAAAGTGTGTGGGTAGATGTCTGTAAAGTGCTTTAAGTGCTCTATGAGTCAGGCATGAGAATCACTCACCTTTCAGCGAAATTCGCCGTTTTGAAAACAAAATAGGTGACCAACGTGAATCGTGCAGATTCGATGAGTTTTGTTTTTGTGGGGGGGGGGGGGCATATTCAGTGGCGGCAGGCGTCAGTGTTGCCAGATTGTAAATGGCGTATCATATCAGCGGCTCAAAATGATCGTATTTGGAGGATAATGAATTCTATCTGTCAACACTGGGAAAGTTTGACCAATGACAATTCTGTCTACAGTCAGAGCTCGCGCAAGAAGGTGGAACGTAAGTCTTAGATACAGTTTCCAAAACGTGTAAAGACGTAATAACTAATTTGTGAAAGACCCAGAGAAACACTTATATCCGACGAGGCAAAATCCCGGACAATTTTGGAATCCCTGCTGGACGAATTTTTGTTTGTGACCGTAATGTAAGCATATAAAACGTTAAAACATGTGTTCGGTAACTTGATTCATTTTAAGGGGTATAACCTCCAGATACATTTGTATAAAAAAGTTAGCAAGCATATGATGTGATTAGCCTGGTAACGAGACGGCTACGGTATGAATAACTGATGTAGGCCTACTGAATAACTGAGTAAGCTCATTTAGCTACATTAACTCAAACGCCACGGAGACTCCCTGTTCTAACTTTGAATCGCTCTTTTGGGGCAAAGTGACCATTGCAAAGGTGTTTGACTACAGACTGTTAACGTGGCAAATAATTCCTACTATTGAAGCCAGTCAACCTACAAGCCTTGCAGGTATAAAACAAATCATGACGTCAGATGACGATTTTCAGTCTCGTAACCATAAACAAGACCAAATACAGAGCAACTCTGAGCACTGACGTAAGCACTGTGGTGACAAGAAAGGTGAGCTCTGCTCAAAAAGGCCAAGTAGCCAGACTATGAGGCAAAGCAGTCAAGAGCAAGTGCCACTGGAAGTGGATAGATGGATACTTTAATAGGAGCTTAAAATATATTTATATATATATATATATATATATATATATCCAGATATTCAACATAATAAATCAGCGGCAAAACAAACAATAGAATCATATTTTCTTAACAAGAATTCCATAAATGAAAAGAGATCCTTACATTTTGCATCATTTAGTACTTCTAAAGAATATATGATTGTATTGTTTTTTTCGCCGCTGATTAACGCGAAGGGCCTTGCCAATACAATGTATTGAAATCTGAATGACATAACATTGTATTGGCTGTCATTCATGGATGGAAGAGTAGACAAGTTAAGTTACGGCATCTCTCGTGGGGGCTATGCATTAAGCCATTTGTGGTGCCCTTACCACATTGTGCCTCATACTGTAAATGATAGACCCAGTGACAGGCTGGCATGAAATGGCTTGCATAATACTAAGTAAGGAGGCCAAAATCATTTTTGAATCCTGGCTGAAGCTAAGTTTCTCCAGCTTTCCCCAGGTTGGAAAAAAGCATCTCAAACTGCATCAGATTGACGCTTTAAAATATAGAGTATTAAAATTTTACTTACGGGGGAGCATGCCCCCGGACCCCCCTAGAGGGGTAATATCTTCCTCACCTTTTTCACCCCTGACCCGTTTTCATGCCTGATGAGTAGATAAGTGCTATATAAATGCAGTCCATTAACCATTTGTCCAATATTATCTAGCCTTTGGTTTAGGCTTTGCCAGTCTCTGCAGAGGTCTGTGTCAGTCTGAATGGCAGCTGCTTCTCTGTTCTGATTCCTTCTCCTCTTGCTCATGGTTCAAGTTCTTGAGGAGCGCTCTTGCATTCAGATTGGGGTTCTTTGTGGCAGTAGGTGTTTTTTCCTGACCACCATGATTAAATGTGACGAGGGGGATGAGCCTACGAGGGCCAGCAGGTTGCGAGAGGGAAATGTGGGGCATCCAATTTTCCAGCCAAGCTCTGGAACATTTTGGGAAATTGGAGGTCAGATGCGGAACGCTTCACACAATCCAAGTTGCCGCCAAGAGGAAGACTCAGGAGATCCAGCAGAGAGAAAGAAATAATTAAAGCCGAGGGAAATTTATCTGTGCTGCGTGGGCCTTGGGAAGTCATGGAGAAAGTCATTTCCAGCGCATTACCTGTCTCCATTACGAGAGCCCTAGTTAAATATTTTAAAGATGAGCCTGAGAGCTACTAAGGCTTGTTGCTCAGGTTCTCTGTCTCTCTGAAAGGCGCCTGTGCTAGGCTGCAACGGATATTAACTACTTAGGATTGCTATTAGCCACTCCGGTGTGTCCAATGACTTTGAAAGGAGTGACCATTCGTGATACATTAATAATATCAGGATGTGCGGGAGTATTTGAGGCTTGAGAAATCAGCCAAAAAGCATGTAGCCACCTTTGCACCTCGACCAAAGTGTTCTCATAAACCATACCCATCACCCAATGCCAGAGATGACCATTGTCAAATAGGCTTTTAAATAGATCTCTCAGTGCCACAGATTCCGTTCAATCTGACATTTTTACATATTGCATTCTCTGCAGTGGAATTGCGGGATAATAATTCATTTCCAAAAGCTATTTTTCAGGCAGGAAATGTTTAAGAGTTCCTACAGTCTGGATTCATTAAGAATGCAGTATATTTTCGCCCACCATCTGCAGACATGCAAGTGTATCAGGGGCGTATCATTTTCATACGTGGAGAGAGTTTTTTTTTCTATTACAATTAATTATTACATTTCAGATGTAATTTTATTCGTTTTATTTCAGCTGCTAATGCAGTTATGTTGATGCTCCCTTAATCGCCATTCATCCATATTCGAATTCTGCCACATGATACTGTACATAATATATTGGAATATATAAGACTAAATATGAGACATAAAATCTTATCACTATCCGAGTAATGTGTACAACCCGAGTATAAATCTGTATACATCCTCATTTAAAATAATTCTTAACTAGGATATGTTGGTACATCAGTACGTCAAAGTGCAATATGCATGGCTGTTGTCACACAGCACTTTTAGCCTAATGTTGTACTTTCTTCTCCACCACACACTATATCCCTGGCACGTTTGAGCCTGAAACCAACTCTTTTCACTGGGCTTATTTCCTTCCCCAAAAGCATATGAGTACCTCTGAAAAGCTTGCTAAACATGCCTCTGGCTATGAAGAAAAGCTATTTAAATTTCAAAGACAAAGAGGGGATAGCCAAAAGCAAAGGCTTTATAAAAAACGAAACGGGGAACAGCAAGGGAAAGTCATAGGAGAGCCTGGATTCCAGCAAGAGCACTGTTAGACAGATTGACTGTGATACCGTTCCCTCTGGGCCAGACCTACAAAGGTTCTCTCCAGGGGTTTCTGATGATTCGGTTCTGTGTGCTTGATGCATGAAAGCCCCGTGGCCTTGCTAGCAGGGTTCAAATTTGTTTATTAGTGGTGTTAAATATGAGGCTTGTCTTTAAATAGTTGCACTGATATCTCTTCTGCGAAGCCTTCTCTCAACGATGGTTCTTTAACTCCTTTAACAGACGCTGCAGCTGGTGTACCAGTTTTTTTTTTGTAGGACTGTGAGCTTTTAAATAATGTGGCTTGCATTTTATATCCCAGAGATAGATGTATTAAATAAATGTCTTATTTAGGTGTCATTTTCAGTGTTCATGTAATCAGTGTCTCATTTGTCTTTCACTGATATTAAGTATGAATGTGTAGGTTCCTTCACTATATCTGGAATGATATACTTTAACTATGTAGTCCTTTAACCTACCATCTAAGCTATTTCATAGATTTATCTTATTTTTATCCAAAGCATGTTCTAGTTCTGTCTTTTTCTAGTGTTTTAGTGTACTACTGAATCATTTTTGTTTCTTCCTCGACAGATCAGGAAAGGCTGGAGAGATTGCTACCATACCTCTAACTAAGGTAGGGGTATTGCTTTGTGTTACACTTCTAAACCTGCCACCACCCCAAAACAGAACAGACAATGGATTTGTAGGAGCCGTCCATGTGTGGCACTTCTGTTTAATTTCATACTTTGCTTTTGTTCATTAAAGCCGCTGTTCCACCAAGAATTTATTTTTTCTAGCCCACAAGCATTACTTTCCTACTGAATGCCCACAGGGCAAATTAAGATGCCCCGTTGAATCACGACTGTGTTTTTCCGTTTTTCAGTCATTGTAGATTTTATACCTTTCCGGGTCTTTTCACCCCAATTTGCAAAATAGGTATAATCACAAATAATGGCTGGAATTGATTGTCCAAAAGCCATTTCAAAGGCTTGGGGGAGTGAAATCTTAACACAGGCAGCAGATGTAATGTTTTATTTGAAACCTCCAAGTGAGTTACAGCTCATGAGAATAATGACCTCAGTCACTTAGTTTGCATTTCGATCAGGCCACACTGGCTGTACATGGGGTCCAGTTGGAGCACTCATGACGTGCCACCCCCTGTCATTCTGTCTGTTGAGGCAGAGGAAGAGTCCTTGTGTGACATGCTGCAATTAGCCACTGAAATAATGTCGGTTTCGGTTCATCTTATGTACCATGTGTAATGAATATCAAGTGTTGGGTGTGCGGATCTGCATGTTAATGTGGCCTGTGGCCTAGTATCCCCGCACTGTGAAACGCACACGATGGATGTCTTCCTCGCTTCAACACGGAAGCGTGTTTAAGTGAAGCTTGGAAGAGTGGCATACTGTCGTTTTCTACATCTATTTATTGATGGACCGCCGTCAAGAGGTTGATAGTGCACCACAACACAACACCGCACATGTTAAAATTAGAGAGCTTGCATTTCATTGTGTAGCTGCACCTGTCACCATGCGCGCATACATATAACAGCACACGTTAACTACCTCCGACATTAGAAGCTGTTTGTGAATACAATTTCACTGAGAGCACCGCAGAACACCTCTGTGGATTATCCTTCCCGAGACCGCTTTTGTCATCCAGGCAATGTTTATCATTGCTGTGGCAACCCAAGTGTGAAAGAGAGTTGTTTTTCTACATTTCGCCCATGGTCTCTGTTCTGACAGTCAGCCCAGTGCTGCTCAGCTCAGCCCCAGCGCGGAACGACGTGAATCACGCATGAATTATGCATCGTGAAATATTTCCAAGCATGCCCCTTATGTTGCCGCACTCATCTTAATTTGGTTGAGCGGTTCCAGCCCAGTAATGGCTCTGAACATTATCATTTCAAAAGCTCATAATGCGAGTATTCCCGTAATTCAATCCCCTCCCCGCGCCGGGGTTATGGGAAAGCTGGAGCCGCTGGATCAGGTCCGAGCCGTCGGTGACTCAGCTAATTAGTTCGCCATGTTTGTTACCTATACAGTATGTATGCCAGCGGAGAACCATTGATCATGTCCTCATTAGCGGAGTTGCTTACTTTTGTCAAAAGCAAAATGGGCCGTGATTTTTAGTGTCGAATACAGTGTTGTCTGTGTTCATAAGTAGCCTCTCTTGTGTTGAGCGGCATCAAAGAGGTATTGCAAGTTAGACAACCCTTCACCAAGATCAGTGGAATGGATTAGTAATGAATAATTAATCAGCCCTTTTGCAGTGAAATATTCTGGTACAGTATGCTCTCAACAGCCCTCTCCTGACTGTGCGATGAAAAACCTGGGCTGCCTTCAAATGGCGCACTCTTCTCTGTTGGTAAACAGCACATTTGATGTTCAAGTTGTCACTTTTTAAGAGAGCGAGTGAGCAAGCCCAATATTTCTGTGACTCTGTGACTATGTTATCGTAGACATTGGTGTGCACTTTGTGACAAATGTTTGATGGATGAACCTTGACACTCCTAGGACTAAGGACAGCCTTCTCAGTCTGAGTGGATTAACTCTGAAGAGTAATAACAGCCATGATGTACTTATTTTTAATCCAGTAGAACATGCATGAGTTTAGTTGTTCCATGACGACTATAATCCTGTCATTGTGACTATGCACGGTGACTTTAAAGACAGACAGAAAGAATGATTTTTCACCCCCCATTTAGCTATATGTCCATGATAGTTTTATTTCCAGTTTTATTCAGCTATATCTCCCTGATGGAAACACCAGACCATTATAAGTACAAATTCTAACATGTCAGAGATGACATTAACAAACAATATTGTTGGTAGCTCTCATGATCTGTGTATACTATCTGTCATGCACCTTCACAGCACAGCACAGCACATAGTCTTGAAGGACCCTTTTTGCTCCTTGAGGGTCTCTGGAGGGAAGTTTGCCAGATATTACCAGCACTGTCTGTCAGCACCATGGAGAGCGCCACACACATAGGCAGATTACCCCATCATAGACTTTGCCAATGCATGCATGGTGGGAGAGTTTAGAATTAGGCTTTCTTTTTTCTTGCCCTTTGCAACTACTGTATGCCAGAGCTGAACAACATTGTTGCATTGCTGAACATTCATGTTAATGCAAAAACTCGGTGTGTGTGTGTGTGTGTGTGTGTGTGTGTGTGTGTGTGTGTGTGTGTGTGTGTGTGTGTGTGTGTGTGTGTGTGTGAGAGAGAGAGTAAGAAAGATAGTGAGAAAGAGAGAGAATGTAAGTGTGTTCATGTAATGAGTTACAAAAGTGAAAAAATTAAATTAGGGGGTTGTTTACTTGAAATAGTTTAATGTTGCTGTCAATCTAAATCAACTAGATCATATAGATTGATATAGATTGATCTATTTTGGCACAGTGCAGATTGAGGTTGGGTGTTATCGCATACCTGCAAATTAGATTACACGAAAGCAAACTGGTTCCTACATTCATTTTCTTCAGACCAGTTATTTGAGGCTGAAATAATGGTCATCAAATTTGGTAAAGCATATTACATAAACTAGTCTTGTTTGTCTTGAATATTGCTGATTGCATGTTGATGATATTACAATGAACTAACAAGTTCCGACACTGAATTCAACATATGAACATATGTTGAAAACCTAAATAGATAAGCTGTGCTGAACTAACACAATTTCTTCATGTATAATCATTTGCATTCATTGAACAAATATTTTTGCAGTGCATAATGCATGTGTTGGTTGGAGTGTGTGGGGGTGTGTGGATGAGGGAACGTGGAGACAGAATGTCAGTGTGTGTGAGTGTGAGTGTACACGGAAACAGGCAGACCAAGAAGGAGAGGGCGGTTACACCACCTCTTCTCCTTCAACACCTGTGGGGATAGAATGACAGCCGTCGGTGGCACCGAGGCGCTTGATTGACAGGTGCAGAAGACAACTCTTGGGGATACACTAACAGCTCACAAAGCATCTCTCCTCCTGTCACCATCCACTGTCATGCAGAGAGTGTGGGCGCGCTTCACTAACTAATCATTGCCTTCATCTAAGGTCGCGCTTCGGATTATTTGTGGAGCCTGCTGTTTTTCGAAGTTTCGTGTACTTTTAATGGAGCTTGAAAGTCCATCTCAGTATATACATACGTCAAAAGTCCATCTCAGTATATACATACGTCAAAAGTCCATTTCAGTATACGTCAATAGTCCTCAACCAAATGGGGGTCTTGTGTTAGACCAGCAGATTCATCTGAATACATGTGTATGATATGTCGTTATCCGGTGTAACACTGTTAACACGCGGCTGTTCCATCTGCAAACAAATTAGGCAAATTCATCCTCACCGTCCGTCATAATGAGAGTGCATTAAGGAATCTGTTTTAACCCGAATGAGGTCTTGGTGCCTGGCGGTGTCTCTGCTCACCCCTTGTCTGCCCGCTCCCCCACACCATCCCCCAGAGGCACTGAGCCGTGGCCGAGGCTGACCGAGTAATGGGTCATAATGGCAGCAGTCATGAGACTGATGAGAGCATGATTGGTTGTGAATCAATTACAACATTAACTCTTCTGATCATAAGTAATGACTTAATGTGACTTTAATGGAAGTGTGTGACCATTGTTTCGCCCATATATTGCTGATGTGCTTATAGAGGCTGGTGCATATTCACAAAGAGCCCTGGAGTGGTATGCAGTGCACTTGCCAAGATGGACTTTGTTTAGTGGTAAAAAAAAATGTCCCAATGGAGAGGATCTCTGTCCAGCTGTTGGATCAGAGAGGTATATATGAATTTGTGCCTACAGGCAGGTTCCAGTAGAAATAAACTCTGCCTTCTTTGCTTATTGGTGTTAATCCATAGCATGCGCTGTTTTGCTAATACTGCATGTTTGGTAATAGAACCATTAAAACAAAGTCTTAACTTCATACTCAAACTTTGAGAGACTGATGAGAACGACCCATTCTTCCATAATATTTAAACCCGACCACAGCTTTTCTAACTGGTGTTAGCAAATTTCCATGTGTACGTGCTAGTAGATTATTACTAATTTAGGAGTGTTTAATATGCATTATTATTCTATTTTATTAAGCCTTTTTTCTATTGGTATGTTTTGGATGGAAGAGTGTTTTATCATTTCTGCATGATTGCTGGTGACATTTTTTTGTTTTTTTTTGGCTGCAACAGTCCAGTGGCCACACTGTAGGATGAATGTGTCTGGTGCTAACCATGGGACATGCAGATGAACAGGTTAATGATCTTTCCAATAGAGCTAAGTGTTCCAAGTCATGATAGTAGGAGGAGTGCTTTATTGATATGTTTATGTTGTGTGCTTGGATGGAGAAGTTAGGATGAACAACGACAAAAAGCTAGGACATGGATAGACTCTGTTGGTTGGCAGGGCGTGCACGTGTGTGTTTGTGTGTGTGTGTGTGTGTGTGTGTGTGTACATGTGTTTGTGTTTCTGTATATGTACAAATGAGCATATGAGCATATCAGTGGATGGGTCTATACATAGATGGATCCCCAAGGTCCGGTCCATATGCAGTGTATTTTTTTCGACAGGACTGTCCCACATGGGGCCCAGCAACCCAGGCTGGCCTGACACAGTTTCAGTCGTTGAAGCTGAAAATCGGAAAACTGAAAGTAAAAAATGATACTAAATGTTAAGCTGCTCAGGGAGCCCTGGGTAGTCATGATGCTGCTGCTGTTGATCTATGTATAGTGGTAAAATCAATAATGTTTTTCTACATTTCTATGTAGTTTGCAAAAAAAGGATGTCTGAGACTGAGGATGGATTTTGCAGTGGAATTTCAGAGGTTTTATTGCTGCACAACATCAAAGAATCTTTGATTTTGCTGTAAAAACTGAAGGCTAACCTTAGATGAAATGCACCAGAATTCCATAACGATTTGAGTGACACTTCAGCAGTTCTCAGATCAGATGAAAATGTCGGTGCAAGTTCTGGGTTTTCATTCTTGCTTGGTGTGTGCCTCTCCACAATAGGATGCATCTGGACAATTGGAGAGAGCATCACGCTGCCAGTCATGTATCGTGCAGCATTCACTCTCTGTATTACTCTGGGTCAATACCTGTCAGATTCGTTTGAGCAGGAGTTAAAACAGACCAGGCACATCCATAATTCAGAGGAAGCTTCAAATATTGGCCACCTCGGACGGCTGCGTGGAGCACTGAGATGGAATTGATTGATCTGGAGGCCTGACCTACACAGTCTGGGCTACCGGCTCTCACATATTGATTGCAAGGCTTGCACAATCTGTCGTCGTGTTAATTATTACTACTTATTTTGCTGATACCTGATCATTTTTCAGGGAACGTTATGTGTATTGGTAGTGGACACGTTAAAGCACTTGTTTGTTTGTTTTGATTTAGAAGTCTCATAGCATCTTAGCTCTTTTGGGTTGTGTTTTGTGTATGTACTGTATAGGATGAGAGACAAACAGTCATATACTCTCTAGTACTCGCTTGCTCTGTCTACTATTCTTTTACAATTTTGTAAGAGGTAAGTACAAAGAGCCTTCAAACTTCGAAATGTCTCAGATTTATTCACAGATGTGATATGGGCAGTGACACACATTCCTAAACCAGGGCCGAGGCCGTCAGTTATTACTGCAGCCCAGGCTGGTCAGTAGCAAAAACTGAAGTAAACAAATTGATCTTTCCCAGAAACATTCACATGCATTTCTACAGTAATAACCGGCTTACAAACTTTGGTGGCTTTTCACCATGCAGTCACGAAATGTACATGCTTGAACTGAACAGAGAGAGAAGTACAGAAGAACCCCCCTTACCACAAGCAGTAGGGCTGCAGCATCTTTTTGGTACTCCGCTAAATAAATAATTTATGTTCCCACTTACTTATTCAAATATGTTTATGCTCATTCTAGTGCTCTGCATCTTCATTGGTAATCAAAGAGCCTCCTCACCAGTGGCAAACTTGAAAGCGAGGGGAAGGCATCTTTGAAGTCCTCTGCTCCCACGGGCCTGAACTTTGGTTCCTTCTCATTGAAATAGCGATCAGTGCCGCAACAGCCCGAGCCTGTCTGAGGCAACCCTTGCACATGTGTCAGCACATTTCTGCGGTACGGGAGCGGTCTGACTCGTTTAGCCCGACGGTTCCAGTTCCTGCCCGCGCTGCTCCTGCTACATGGAGTACAAGAGCCCCACAGTTCAGAAAGCACAGGCCCCCGACTTCCTCAGGAAATGAGCCCGTTCCGACACAGCGCCGCGATTCGCGTTTCATACACAATCGGAACAGCGGCTTTGATGTACGGCGAGCCAAGTTGGGATTCTGTGTGGAAATGTTGAACGATTGTAGATCTGAGGCAACACAATATGGGTAGGGATTATGTAGATGAGAGCGTCGTGCTGAGATTTCCCTAAAGCTGGCTACAGCAGCGGGGGGTGCTTTAGACTGCCATGACGACTTTAGGAACAGATTAGAAAACCCAGCATCCGATCCGCTGATATTGTCTCATTACTGTCACTGCGGACAATACCTCTAAGATCAGCTGAATATCATTGCCCTTAAAAACACAAGGTTAGTCAGAGGTTATTTTAAGTCACTGGTAAGCACTGTTGCTCATCTACCCTAGTTAATGCAAGGGAAAAATCGACTGTGTCGTGTCTGTCATTGCGCAGAGGTTTTGGTGTTGTGGCGATGAACAGAAAGGTGGCCATGGGATTTTCCTCCTCATTGCTCTTCAAGGTACCAGAAAGCCTTTCGTAACACTGTTAATAGCCGTAGCTGAAAATAAGGCAGGACATTGATTTTTGGCTGTAGAAGCCTGTAGATGCAGAGACTGCGGGGGTTTCAGTGAAAACACTTGAGATGGTTGTAGAATCCCTTGATTATTTGCGTCGAGATGCAACTGTGCTGTCAACCAACCAAGATAAACAAAGCACTTCAGTGCTGACATTAGATTCCATTTTATGTATATTCTGTCAAAACAAAAAACTGAGCCAACTTGACCTCTGCTGCAAATCCCATTTCAGCACGTACACAGTTGCATTAAAGAAAGTCCATTTAAGATAGAGTTATCAGCAAAGCAGTAAAGCCCATTTTCCAGACTTTGCTAATGCTATTTTCTATGTGGCTTTGTCAGAACTGTGATGAAACTGATGATGATTTGTCCCCTTTTTTCATTGTAGATGACCTGTTTAAATGGTGTATTTCACATAAAATGTCCCTTCTTTTCAGAAACCAAAATGTGATCAGAATTGAAGTTGCACTGTAGGTGTTTAAAAGAAGAGTTTCCCATCAGCAAGACGTATTTTCATAATGCAAAGGTCATCCCAACCTGCTGAAGCAAACTTTTCAATCCCACACGCCCGTTAGGGATACTTCACCGCCGTGGATGAGGGAGGCTCTCTGTCTGTCAAAGCCCAGGCGACTGGTGTTCTCTCTGACTGATGGAGCCTTGCAATCAGAGGTGGACTTTCATCTGGAGCCCTGAGACTTTGTGAAGGCGCAGCAGAAGTGGGTTATGGGATATTAATGGTTTTTAAGCACCTTAATTTCACCTGTGATGCCATTTGTCATACAGCCCTTTGCCACATTCTCCCCCTTAACCCTCACGGGCTTCAGGCCTCCGGGGTTTGTGCTGACAAAAATGAGAAATTCTTCTTCTCTTCTCCTATTTTCTCTTCGTCCCCCAGTTTAAAACGCTTCTGCAAGGGTAGATAATTGGAAAAGTGGAGGCCAACATGTGTGTAGATGTGTGAGTATGTGTGGGTGTGTGTGTGCTTCTAATTTCTGTTCATTGTGCCTGGTGTGATTTCACGAAGAGGTGGCAGAAGTCGTAGAGTGTGCTCATCAGCTTGGCTTCTGTCAGGGACAAATTATACAAATGTGCGACAACGGCACAAAGCCTCCGACCAAGGCTATGATGTGCAGACATTAGAGATTCGGGCAGGAAACTGTCGAGAGCTAATTTATCAGAAAGAATGACGGATCCCCACTCGAACCGTGTTGCCAGGCGTGCACAGCTCTGTAACTGCAGTTCAATCTGCTCTCTGTTCCCCTCTCCCCCGTCTTGTGTCTGTGTGCTTTCTTATAGCTGTGCTTGATTCTCCATGTTCATAATGTGTTTTGTGATTGTGCTGGGAAGGGCTGACAAAAGCCTTCTCAGATCTTCCATTAATATGTTATCACATCTTTCACCGCATTGCCTTGTAATGGGTTGGGATCATCTGTTGAGAGCGAAAGGCTTGCTTGCTGTTCATCAGTTGTTGAGAAAAGGTCAAAATTATCATAGTATTAAAGGGATGTTTCCTCCACTGACTGTTACAAGCAGGGAATCATTCAGCCATCAGAGGAAATTACACTGGCATAAATAATGCATTTGCAGCTTTTCATGTAAATCAATTGTAAGTTAATGTTGCACTAATACAGTGCAGGATGAGAGGGAGATGACACTGTACGTCTGCTGTCATTCTAGATCAGTTTTGAATGTTTATGATGAGGTCTCACTTATCTTACATGGCGTAATGATTTGAGTCCTCTTTAGCAGTGTTATTGAAATTATATTAGAATGAAGGATGAATGGAGGGATGGAGGGATGGATGGATGGATGGATAAATCCAGAAACAGACATGGATCATCAAATCCCCCCTGCAGGAGGACTCTCTCAGCATGGTGCTCCAGGACTGTCATGGTGATATCCAGGTTGCTTGTTCTTTCACAGCTTGGTTTTATTTATCTGTTGCACAGATGTTCTTCCCCTACATGTGAGATAAAGAGAGTCTGTGTGTGTGTGTGTGTGTGTGTGTGTGTGTGTGTGTGTGTGTGTGCGTGCGTGCGTGCGTGCATGCGAGAGAGAGAGTGTGTGTGAGTGTGTGTGTGTGTGTGTGAGTGTGTGTGTGTGTGTGTGTGTGTGTGTGTGTGTGTGTGTGTGTGTGTGTGTGTTGAATGGAGGCAGGATATTAAACAATAATCTGCACAGTCCTTTGCCTCAGGGGCATACGGTGAGACACCGCCCTGAGCTAGAAAATTTGTGATCTAATTTAAGGGCAGCGAGGCATTCAGTCTTCCCTCTGTGGACTCTTGGCACTCAACTCCACTCCTCTCCTCTTCTTTCCTCTTCTTTCTTTCTCTCCCCTCCACTCATCTCCTCTCCTCTCTTGCTTTTGTCGAGAGTCCAGCTGTCCCAGCGTTTCCCAGCACTTTGGTCTTCACCCTCAGAGCCACAGTCAGGAGGGCAACGAGAAAATCAACGAGCAAAGTCTATTGTGTGGTGTGTGGGAGCATTATGCTGACCCACCCATGTTTGCATTTAGCATCTTGCTCATGCTACTAAATTAGCAAAATGATTTTCCAAAGCTATTAAATTAGGTTTAGTTTGTGTGCTTCTGGACTTAGCTTATTGCTCGTACCTTGCTCCTTGCCTGTTGCTTGTCAATGAAATTAGGGGCCAGCATGATTTGTGTGGCCACTGGTCTGGCCGCCATGTAAGCTCCTGTACACACACAACACTTAGAAGACCCATCACCCTCCTCGTCCAACACTCCCAGAGTCTGTAACAGAGACCTGAGGAACATTCGAAAATGAGAGTCCAGACGATGGAGTCATTCGTCCAGGACCAAACAGCAGTTTTCAGATTACACTCAGCACGAGTTCATGTCTTTTTGTACTCAAATCTCTGAAAACATGAACTTCCGATTCAAGTTTTCTATTTCTAGTGATGCATATGGTATCACACACTGCACAGTGAAACAAGTTCTCAGGTACGGTGACCACAGATTTGCCATCATCCAGTGTGCATGATGAAAGGTGCATGGGGAAGACCATGGGGAAGGGAAAGATTGATTTGTCAGATGGGATTTCACACCCGGTCCTGTGAGATTGAAACATCAGGTGTCTCTCTGATGTGACAGTGGATGATGAGATCACAGGCCCAAAAGAGAGAAACAGAGGGGGAGAGAGATGAACAGATAAACGGGATGAATACAAGTCTGCAGCCATCCCCAAGAGCCTGCACGTCGTATAGGGTTCAGAATACCATTTTAGTGTTTTGTGATATAAAAACTCTTATCACATATTTGTATTTATTATTTACCATTTATTCATATATTTCTGTAGGTAGATATATAGGCTGATAGATATATAGATAAAGAGAGATGAAAAGACAAAGAGAGTGGAAGAAGAAAGACAAAAAGCCTCCACCTCTGAACTGACTGAGCCAGTGCCTGGAGCTCTTTTAAAGATCAGTGTGTCGCTGAAAAGCAGTTTTTGTTTTAGCCTCAAATGCCATAAGGATCTGTCCCCTGAGTGAGTGGTGGCCTTTAAAACTTCACCTTCAGAGTGGCCGTAACCCTCGAGAAAACGCTAACTCCTCTTAGCTCCCGTCTGCTCACCGAGGGCAAGGTGAAGAGAGAGAACGAGGAGTGAGGGAGAGGGAGTTTTAGAAAGAGGGGCCACACATGAACAAAAAAGAGGAGGAGGAGGAGGAGGGGGGTGTTTCATGCTGATCAGATTGCTGGTAAAGCCTGTCTGCAGTCTGCACGGCTCGTTCACGCGCATAACGCTGGAAAACTGCCAAGAGGCACGTGGCGGGAGCAGGGAGGGCTTGGCCAAGAACAGGTGTGGACATGACGCCTGGACTTTTGTTGCCGCTGTATTGTGTGGGTGACAGTGTACACATACAGTACACCAATCAGTGTATGCAAAATAACACACACAGGGCGGCGGGGGCCTTTCTGCCTCCTCTGCTTGTTTAGTACATCTGAAGTGCCCTGATGTAAATGGCTCGGGCACGAACAGTGGAGTCTTGGTAACCTTGCTTAACCCATACAAATGGAGAGCAATGCCATATTATGACGTGAAGAACTGAAGTGGATCTTGAGTGGCATCTAGTGGTGTACAGACGCCATTGCAGAAAGGATTGGCCACTGGTCTGTCATCTTGTCTACGTACATCTTGAAAGTTTTGTGAACTAGATATTTCATCACAGTGAATTTGTGGAAATTCGGTGCAACACAGACACCTTTAGTTAAACTACCATTTTTTTCTGAGTGATGTTTTATTCAATATGATTTTACATCCTGTGCGCCAAACCTTTCCAAGAGCTGCCATTAATGTCAGCTCCATGCTGAGAAAATAGTGAACGTGAATGCTGACCTTTACAACATATTATCCTGCTGTCAATCGATTTGAGCACTGTGCTGCAACAAAGCCTACATTCCCGTGCTCCTATGGACAACCTTATGACTGCCTGTTGAAAATGAATGATCAGAGTGCCACTGCCTGCCGGAACAAATTTGTCTCAGCATGCATCACCTCCATAAATGCTTGAGATTATTTGTACCAAGTTGATTTCACAGATGAGTACATTTGAATTCAGTTTCTCATACTTTATTGTCGAAGCTGTTTAGATGGCATGGAAAGTAAGACGATTAAGACTGCATTTTCCCTTTACTTGACTGAATGAATTATGGATGAATTTACCAATATAATCAACAGATATCATCAGTCTTCTGCCTTTTTTTACAATCTGCTTTTGATTTTCCTGTTTTTTATCAATCTAGCAAACAGTGGTTCACTCCTGTTTTCCTTAGCCTCCAGATGCCCTTTGTGATTGAAACAGTCTTTTGTATTATTACTGTGTGTTCTTCCCAGATCATTATATAAAGAGTAAAGAGTGATTGAAACACTCTTTTGTATTATTACTGTGTGTTCTTCTCAGATCATTATGCAGAGGTACCCACGCTTCTCCTGGGTGGCCGACCTGATCCAGATCTTCATCGCCATCAGTATAACGGTGTCCTTCCTAGTGATGGGCTCAGCAATGAAGCACACAAGTATGCCCCTCTCTGTCTCTTAATCACCAAATCTGTGACTTTTGCATGATTATTCTAGAAGTTCTGTGTAGAACACTTTAATGGCAAAGGCTGATCAACAGAGGTTATAAAACCCTAAAATTCTCTTCAAAGAGTGCTGCAGCAGGTTACTTTAGCTTTTCTTGAAAACAAAAACTTTCTATTAAGACTGGAAAAACAAAACATTTTTATACTTCCATAATGCATGTACAGTGAGAAGCATCCGGAAAAACATTTCATACCTTCACCCAACACTGTTAAACTTGAGATTTTAAGAAACTATCTCCAATTTAACATTCTGATATTGATTACAAAATCAAACATACCACACAGGGATTCAGATCTCAATCACATATATTACACTACTTCATAAAACACTCACTTAATAAATATGCCATTTAAAGTCACCTTAGCTGTTTTTTTTTTATGGGTTACCTGATTTTAGCTGATTGGGGTAACTGATTTTAGCTGATTGCATTGCACTTATTAATTATATTAATCAAAGCCCCATCATTTTCTGCATGTGAAAAGGGGCAAGAGGTTGGATAAGGATATATTCTCCTTACATATCTCTAGAGCCTCTTACAATTATTGTCTTCTGTTGTGTGACTCGGTACTTAGTTGACCTCTGAGTCACGGCTAAATGCAGTTCTCACTTGAATGTATCCTCTCTGAGTGGGCCTTACTGTAAACCTGCCCTGCATAGGAAAGGCAGGAGCAGGAAATTTGTAAAGCTGAAATAGGCATCTGCAATAGGTGTATAGAGTTTCCTGTTATACCATACAATACAGGACTACAGACTACACAGAAGTACATTTTGGTTAAACAGATCAATTAACGGCTTTATAAATGTTAATAGATAATCAAAAAACACAGAAGACAATAGAATGCGTAGCAGGCATGTTGATCTTGTGTAATGTTTTCTGCTACAGTTGAGGGGCTCGTAAGCTCACAGTGGGACTTCAAGACGGAGTGGCTGTCTAAAATCAAGTGGACAATACCGCCGTCTCTGCAGAGGCTCAATACCAGATGGTACTTTCCCTTTCCTTCCCTCGGACATCTCTGGATCTGTTCTGCCGTGAGATAATTTCACAGGCCATTTGTTGCACCCCTTTTTTGACGATAACTTCTCATACAGCCAGCATATTCTTTGACTTTTCTAATAGGAAAGGGTTTCTGAGCCATTGAAATACTGCCTTTGATTAATTGCTGTGATTCTCCTAATGCTCACCCAACTATCAATCCACATTTCTTCCCTCTCTGCAGTTTATCCAGCGGCTTTGCGTGCTTCCTAGCATTTGGAGTCATTTTCATCGTGTCCGCGTGTGATCCCAAGGTTGGTTGGGCCTCTATTGAGTCTGGAACAGAGAGATGGTGAACAGTGCATCATTGCTGCATAAACCAGGCTCAGCAGAAAGCAACTTCCTGCCGTGCAGCCTCCAAACTCACTTTATAGTTCACTGCATTTTAATTGAAATAGAGAGTATATTTTGTGTACATTATCAGCCCTACACAATCATTTGTCTGACCACAGTGTGGTGTAGAAATAGAACACAGGCCATTGCAGTGTGCCTGCCTGAGAAGTTCCCAGAAGTGGAAAATGCCTCTCCTGCCCAGTGTTGGACTCTTACATTGGACACCTACATTGGACACTTCCATTGGACACTTCCATTGGACACTTCCATTGGACTCTTACATTGGTCACTTACATTGGACACTTACATTAGACACTTACATTGGACACTTACATTGGACTTACATTGGCATTGGGATTGTTTGGGGGGTGGGGGGGTGGGAAGGGGATTTGGCTCCCTCTGCTTTGTAATGTTGTAATTGATCACAGTTTTTTTCCAACTCAGGGATTTGTGGTGATGCTCGACAAGGTGGTGTCCTTCTCTCTCAACATGGAAGTTGGCCTGTTTATCTTTACAATGCTGAGGACGTCCAGATCAGAACGCTTCAAGTAAGTGATAAATCTGCACAAGAAAGGATTTATGTTTGTGCATGTATATGCAATGAGACAGGTAGTGTTTGTGTGTGTGTGTGTGTTGGTGAGTGTATGTGTTTGTGTGTGTGTGTGTGTGTGTGTGTGTGTGTGTATTTGTGTGTGTGTGTGTGTGTGTGTGTGTGTGTGTGTGGATTTGTCTGCGTGTGTGTATGTGTGTGTGTGTGTGTGTGTTTATACGTGCAGAGATCCAGACATGGTCCACTGGCCTTGACAGTCACATGGCTTCTCTCTCCTCCCAGACACCTGAGCGTGCCCCTGCCCTCAGCCCAGCTGCTCTTCCACCTGCACTGGCTCCTGCCCGTCTACTTCCTGTTCGCCGTGGGTTATGACGTCATGCAGAGCGTGTTCGAGATCGCCTGGAGCGTATCCCACCCCCGCCCCGGCCCAGGCCCCCAGCTGCACCCGAACCCCACCAACTCCTCATTGCTTTAAGGGAAACCACAGCGATCCTCCACTCTCATGCTGTGCAAGCCTCTCCAGAGGACCGGCGTGCACTTAGCTGAGTGGGAGACCCGTGGCACCATCGCCGTCTTCCTCAGACTCCTTCCTCAGGGATAACTGAAGGCCAAAATAAAAGATAAATCGCAGCGGCTCCTGACCCTGGAGCCACTCGGAAGTTAGGATGCCATCTCTGGGCTTCCTTGAAAGCACAATCAAACAGAATTATTGACGATAAGGACTTGCAGGAGGGGAGGAAAAGAAAAGCCATCACTGTGAGGATGTGACAAAGGTGTTGTTCTACTGTGTGTGTCTCTCTCTGTGTGTGTGTGTGTGTGTGTGTGTGTGTGTGTGTGTGTGTGTGTGTGTGTGTGTGTGTGTGTGTGTGTGTGTGTGTGTGTGTGTGTGTGTGTGTGTGTGTGTGTGTGTGTGTGTGTGTGTGTGTGTGTGTCGGTGCAGATGTGATGGGGGTCCTTTTGAAGCATGCTCATCCTGGTGCACTCACTGCATGTGACCCATATGGCTTCGGCTCAGCTGCATCTACCCTTTCAGGCTGCTTCAAAAGAGTTATATTGAACCGAAATATATAATATTACAGTAAAAATATTTTCTTTCCAATCCAGCTTTAATTATATGCTCGAGGCCTTTAATTGGTCTAGCCATATGGTCAGTTGGAACGGAAAAATTGCAAGATGGAGGAATTCAGATTGATTCTGTATTTTACTGGAAGAGAATGAGAAAGAGAGAGAGAGAGAGAAAGAAATCTATGAATACAATTAGAGGTGTATTCTTCTTCTGAGACATAAAGTATACTCCAAAGGCAATAATGTAGAACTAGAAAATGCATTTCCTGAAGGAAATACCAGTGCATGAAATGCAAAGGTTAAGAAAGGAAGAAGAAAAGAAAGAAGAGTGAAAGAAGGAAAGAAGAAAGGAAAGAAGAGTGGAAGAAGGAAAGACAAAAGGAAAGAAGAGTGAAGAAAGGAGAGAAGAGCGGAAGAAGGAAAGAAGAGTGAAAGAAGGAAAGAAGAAAAGAAAGAAGAGTGAAGAAAGGAAAGAAGAGTGGAAGAAGGAAAGAAGAAAAGAAAGAAGAGTGAAATAATGAAAGAAGAAAGGAAAGAAGAGTGAAGGAAGGAAAGAAGAGTGGAAGAAGGAAATAAGAAAAGAAAGAAGAGTGAAAGAAGGAAAGAACAAAGGAAAGAAGAGTGAAAGAAGAAAATAAGAAAGGAAAGAAGAGTGGAAGAAGGAAAGAAGAGTGAACAAGAGTGGCTCTGGATGAAGAGATAAAGAGAGAGTGAAAATATTGAAAAAAGGAGATAAAAATGGAGTGAAGAAGAGAGATTGAGTGTGAAAGAAAGTTGACTGAGAGAGAAAGATGGAGAGATGGAGAGAAAAAAAAGTAGAGAATGGATGGTGTCTTAATGTTCCTAGTTACAGTTAAATTGAGAGGGACAGAGAGAGTAGAGGTTCCTTTGATTTGGTGCAGCTGTCAGTGAAGCACAGGTGCAAGCCAGTTTAAAGACCCTATTATGATGTCATAATGGCCCAATGTAAGTCAATGGGAGAAATTTATATTTGTTTTTCTTTAATATCTTAAAAAGTATAAAGTTTAGAAAAGTGAAAAATACATAGCATAAGTGTCGTTTACAAGACCTACGCGTCAAAGTTTGAATGAAGTTTCTACGTTAAGCGGTTCGGGCTGAATTAATCGCAGAAAAAGGTAACAAGAATAAGAAGAAGAAGAAGAAGAAGAAGCCTAGGAATAACAATACAGGGCATTTCATGCACTGTAATAACTAGTTTTCTCAGTTGGCGACCATATGAACTGCAAAAATGCATAGCGACAAGAAAATGTGAATGTGATTGCTCTGCAGCAGCAGTTGGCCATTGCATACTTTAACCTATTGTGTTACATGGATGCTTATACTGCGCCTTCCGAAAGAAAGGTTTGAGTCTCCTACCACCTCTTGGATGAGCAATAAATATCATCAAACACGGCGCAGGGCAGTGATTCTATAACACCAGTGACCCATTGATATTCTGGCACACATAGGTAAACAACACACACTCTGCTATTCAAATATTTATGATATATATATAATGAGTTGATGGTCTTCATTCATTATGTGCAATGCACATTATCGAGATCTAGCAAGAACTCCTTTGAAGAACGTGTGTTGTTTTTGCCTTCTCTACACAGCAAGAGATGGCAATCAGAACTCTTTCCATTAGTGGTATCCCGGTGGTGGTATGTTCTACCTAGTTTTATCCAATCAGGTGGCAGCCCTGGTAGCTCAAGGAATATTTCAAAGCATTTAAACCCTATGGTGTCAAAGGCCTGTCAGACACCTTTAAGGTAGTTTGACATGCCTTGACATTTTTATATTTTTCCCTCATGTGAAAATATTGATCCTAAAGTGCTACATATGCTATTATTTAGCACAGACTCAGCAACAATAATCTGAGGGCAGTAAGACTATATGCCATTACTATATTTGTTTTATTAAATCATCTGTAAACACACAGTTTGCCAAGACTTCTGAACTCTGATCACTGCAGACACAAGATTCATCTACAGAGAGATAATTAAAGCATTCATCAGTTTCATGTAGTTTGGTAACGAAAAGTCTATAAGTTTGGAGTGACACTGTTTCTTTTGAAAGTCTATGGCCTACAGTATATCATGCATATGGATGAGATAAGCCAGTGTGAATTGTAGGAAAAGGAGAAGGAATTTCCTGGAATAATGCCATATCAAATAAACAGTAAAAGTTGCCAGGCCACAGAATGGGACTTATTATAATGATAATATAGAGAGAAAGTTGGCTTACAATTATGTCGCTTTGGTCTGATATTGCTGACTGCAACATGTAGGCTAAAGTAGCACCTCATACAGTTTTATGATATGCTGTGCCAACTAAGCAAAACTAAATGCAAACTACTCTAAATGCTACACAACTGTACACAACCTTGCACTAACTATGCCCTGCAACAGAACCCAGCACACTTGCCTAACTAACCCGACACTTGCGCACACACATTGTTGCTGTATAACTTTTCACCTTATGTTTAGTGCACACAGTTGGTCTCTCCTTCATAATTCAGTTACAGCAAACTTCCTTCTATCTTTCAGAGTTATTTAAATTTATCTTGTGTTTACTTGGCTGTCCATATGTTTATATACCTTTATGTCATAGTCTCTTTGCATCAGGACCACTAACTTCACCATTGTTCCATTCTTCTGTGAGGTATATGTGTATTCTGAGAGCAGAAAGCGCTTTGCTTTCTACACTAAACACCTAACTTTTCACACAGGTCACTTGCGCTTGCAGCCTCCGTATCACCTCCGTCCCCCTATGTGTTAGCTCCGGGTGTTTCTGCTGCGTTTTCGTTGTTATTCTGATTCAGCCAGTTAGCACATAATGGACTTTGCTTTCTCTTTAACATATTCTCCCGACTTAATGCCGATATTTGAATCAAGTGTAACCATGATATCAAAGCAAAAAACGTACTATGGATGTTTTGTCCTGTAACGCTGGCTTATCTTGTAATGCCAATAGGAGGCACTGCAGAATAACAGAGAGAGTGATCTGTCTTAAGACGTGAAGAAGTTGAATGCGATCAGATGGTGGCTATGTATGCTGATGCTTATTGTTTGTATTAAAGGAAGTAGCATTTAATCATATTGCTTCTGCATATTTATATGCTATATTAAATGAACCGATTGTTATTATGATTACCGCTCCTATTGACTTTCTGCCCAATGACCTAAAGAATAGCAGGAGAATAAAGTATGGCTTCTGAGTCCCCATGAATCTGGAGGGAATTAATTTGGTAACTATAAGGACTATGAGGTGTTTTGGCTTTTACACTTTTTGATACACATTACGTAAATTCTTTTCATATAACTTTTTGTCTATATGGATGCTATTTTTTACATTAAAATATTCTGGTAATTGTACATGAGAGCATATAATCCTTAGTAATTCCACTACACATTTATGGTATAACACATTTATGGTATCACATGATGTTTGCAAATTAAGGTTTCAGTGATATATTAAAAAGTTTATTTAGCAGTTTTTGCAATTGAGAGGAGAGGAATATTGATTCCATTGAGTATAATCAAAAACGTCCACAAACCATGTGGTAAAATATGAAAAACTTATAAACAATAACTTAAGAATATATACAAAAATTATAAAAGCAATTTAAAAAAAGAAGTAAAAGAACAGCATGTTCAATCCACTGGGAGAAAACAAAGGTGCTGCACAGTCCAGGGCTAAACGCCTAGTTATTGCCACATCAACGTTGATGTGAAAGTGTCTAAACAAGGGGTAGTTCTGGGAGGTATTCCTCGTACGTGGTTTAGGAACGAACCCGGACAAATTAACTCTGAATAAGTGATTACCCTCCTAATAGAAGAGCAATAAGGCTTAATTCTCCTAGCAAAACAAGGCCATAGGGATCCTTTTTTAGGAGGTTTACTACTTACTATGAGTTAACTTATCCAGGTTACTCACCAAACCACGTACTTGGAATCCCCCCCTGATCCTGTTATGGCCGAAGTGGGTGTCATCATAGTTAAAGGCTGCTCCTTCTGTGGTCTCATTGACTTTTAGAAGACATGTTGCTTATAATCTAAGAGGCCCTCATGGCTCATATTATTTGAAAATAAATCAAAGATGTGTTTTGGTCCTAGGTGATTAACTGATTTATGAACTGTAGCAGCATGTTCAAATCAATTCAGAAACTGACTGGGAGCCAGTGAATGGATCTATGAACTGGGCTAATGTGCACAGAGAGAACTCTTGCAGAAGAGTGGAAAATGAGTTGTAGTTGTCTGATTCTGAAAGAATTAATTTGGAAGACTGGAAAAGAGCATCGCTAAAGTCATACATGATAGAAAACAAAGTCAGATTTGATAGAATCACTCCCTGGAGAGTTCCAGAAGTCTCTCAGATTCAACATTTCTAGGGTTTCCGTCTCAAGTGCAAAGAAAACCTATTTTTTTTTTTTTAACTCTATAAAGCCCTGCCCGGTTCTCCAATGTACAGTATAGAGGATTTCTTCAATATACCAGGCTGCACAAAGACCTATTAGAACCAGAACAGATATGTTCTCTCAGTATTTAATCATTTATGTCATGTATAACTTCTATTAGAAATGGGATGCTACCCAAATGTTTTCTAAAGGTGCCTTAATGGGTCACTCAATGAAAAAATATGCAAAATCATCACATTAGTGTAAAATAGTTCTAGATAGTTATAGTTGAATTTGAAGTATCAGTGACAAAATAACTCATTTTTAACCTTGTGCACTTAACATATACCTTTCTGCTCATATCCATGGGCAATCAATGGAAGAGTCAATTGATGCTCCTTGAGCTAGCATAATCCCATTAAGCAACATGAAATGAGTTTACTTAGTAATGGAGGTTTCTACTTAGATATCATGTCCATTACGCATGTGCACTAAGAAAGCAGAGTATTAAAAGAAAGGCAATGGTGATTACGGAAGAGCTATTATTTTTATGGCAACATTGCAGCGCAAGGAAAGATATTTGCAAAAAGCTTACCTTGCAAGACTTGTTTCAGATAATCCTGAATATTCTTCCTGGACTGTAGATGGCACCATGTGCTTTTTACACTCCTATTCCGTTTCCAGAAGAGCAAACTAGGGGGAGATAATAACACATTTGGATCTGAAATGTAGCAATGAGAAGCCAGGATGATATTAGTTTAAACAGCCCGTGGCAGTAATACCAGAGCTAAATCTCTATCACATTATAAAGATTATTTGTGTCATAGTAAAATTGTTTAGATAATAGATAAGACAATATATTAATTAATTTAAGGCAAGGCATGATGATTGTGTTTTGTTTTCTACTTTGGAAAATATCTAATTTGTTCATTTTGACATGCTGGCACATGCATTGCTTTCAGAGGTAGTCATTTTCAGATCGTTGACGTCTGTCTGCCCCAGACTGTATTTTATTGCTAATAAAAAAAAATCAGTCCTTCTCTGTGTGTCTAAAGCATGTAATTAATGGATATTCAAATGTAAAATCACAGAATTACTGTAGAATCCACAGTAAGGAAGTATATTTAAATTCAAATACTAGCTTAAATAGGCAAGGCGTGTAGCCTACTACAGATTTCCAATAAAACGATCAAGGCCATCAACATTGGCTGTGATGTTGAAAGGCATATTTGTTATGTGTAACACGTACAGTGTGAAGGGTCTTTTATTTTGAAATAGGGATAGAGATGAAAACGCAGAGAAGCAGAGAGAGACGGAGGGAGCTAGGGACTAGGTCAGCCGGTCAATAGTTGGAACGTGATGGGCAGGCCGTTAGGTTGTAAATTGAAGGGCTCAATAAACTTACAAGTTTGTGAATTCAACTAAGCTCCGGGTCAGCTGTAAATTGGCTGCCCCCAGATATTTTAACCATTACATATGCACTAACAGAATCAAATAACAACACCCAGGCAGCTGCATTATTTTTTTAACGCGTTAAATCAATCGCAAAATTGAACGTGTTAATTTTGAAAGCACTAATGACAAGCCATTTTCAATATCCGCTTGTCAATGTTATGGAGCTAGTCATGTAATTGTCATATGATATAACAGCAAAATCTAATCTACTACAAGCTTTTATACTTAATATAAAACCTGAAATCTAACTTATTTCTGAGAACCACATGCATCCAAAAATAGGTTTTTAGGCATGTTTGAATACTTGCCACTTTCTGTTAAGACGAAATCATGACAGACACAGAATTAATATCAAAATATATTTTATTCTGGACTATTTTTTTTAAATCAGATCTGATTCAAATTACAACAGATCGATGCAATGCATGGGAAGGATCTGCAACCAAAGAAAGGAGAAAAGAAAATATTGGGGGGAAAAACAGGGCGTGAGCGCTGACGAGGTCATGTGTAACCTAGATGGTCAGACGGTGGCATATACTGTACATGGTCCAGGTTATCTTCAGTAATCATACGTTTTTAACGTTTTTTTTTTATTCTTATTATTTTAAGCTACAAAGAAATATGAATTACAAAAAAGTTTTTAAAAGAGTACAAAACGTCCAGGGGGACACACAGAGTAAGAATATGATTGGAATTTCAGCTTGTGAGACGCATGAGTATGAGAAGATGTGGGCAAGCAGACAATGGGACAGCAGATTTTTTTTCAATTTTTTTTTCTTTTTGTTTTTGAAATCCAACCTAAAAAGGACCCGTCCACCTCTAAAGACTATAATAAATAGTGTTCTGATGGTAACAATTACCTCTGGGCAGACTTCGTTTTATTCAGATTTAGAACTTACTATGCCTCTGTATAAAATGCAAGGTTACACAAGTAGTGATATTGAAAAACAACAGAAACATATAAGGCTTAAAACGGGAGACAATGAGGCCTTTGACGGAGGACACGCATCATGTTGCTGGCTCTTAGAGACACACTGAGAAGTAACTGTCACATTCGGAGGAGACCTCGGACACCAACACTCCATCCCTTTCTGAAGCTTCCTCCTGGTCAAACTGTACTGAGAGGCTGGTAAGTGTGTCCATGTTATACTGGAAACAGAACTTCTATATGGCATGTGAAGGATGTAAGCACTTATAGTGGGAGCTGTGATCCCTTGTTTTATATTTCGCCGTTGTATACTGGATGCAGATGAAGTGGGTTTTGTTAGCTTCACTTGTCTTGGATGAGCAAGACGTAAAATCATACAAACTACCATACTTTATGTGGTGCAAAGTGTGGTTTCAGGTCAACTTGGGACTATTGGTGACATTGCACATGCTAGGGTACAGTTGTTGCAGATACATGTGTCCGCTTGGCAGAAGCCAAGAGTTTGTGTAGATTTCCAGCCTAACACCCCAGACTTGCTTCAAGCTCGGCTGTTTTCTTAAAAAAAAAACTGAAGAATTCACGTCTCCTGAAGGCCCACCTCTCAGGAGGTAAAGAGGCTCGCTGGAGAAGACTCGAGTGAAAGACAAGAATAGAGACGGACCTAGTTTGCAGAACGACTACAAGTGCTTGTGAGAAGGTAAAGCCTGAGGGTGATTGTGCTGAAAAGTGGAACATGAGAGGAGAAGCATGGGGGAAGCCCAGAAGAGACATACAATCCAAATCACATGAGTGAAATATCCAAGCCTGATTAGAACCTGCACACAATGTGCACACAATGAAAAGAAATCCACTTTGAAACTCATGGGACAGAGAAGCCAGGTTACCCATGTCATTAAAATGGTTCATTGAACACCAGGGAGAGACAATGTTATAGAAGAAACTTAAAGCAAGTCCCCCTTCTCTCTCTCACTCTCATTCACTCACTCACTCACTCACTCACTCACTCACTCACTCACTCACTCACTCACTCTTTCTGTGTGTGTGTGTGTGTGTGTTTGTCTGTGTGTGTGTGGTTGTGTGTGTGTGTGTGTGTGTGTGTGTGTGTGTGTGTGTGTGTGTGTGTGTGTGTGTGTGTGTGTGTGTGTGTGTGTGTGTGTGTGTGTGTGTGTGTGTGTGTGTGTGTGTGTGTGTGTGTGGGACCTGTTTGCCCAGTATAACAGATTGAGTACAGTGGACTAACCATCTGTCTGCCTTCTCAGTCAGGGTAGTATAACTGTCTGCTAATCAAACTACTGAAGGTCACCTTCAAGGGCAGCTACAGCAGTTTTTGTTGTTCCACCAATAGTGCACAAACTAACCATCAGAACATAGTTTTAAAGCAATCGGATGCACAATGCATCCTTTTTCCTGTGTGTGTCCATATATAATCATTTCAATTCAGCAGAATCAATGTCTCCTTTGGGGGGGAAAACTACTGCATTTAGGCATCAGTTAAACCATAGCATAGAAAGAAAAATAAAACAGATTTTCGCCACCCATACTGTTATGGAACCACAAAATGTACAGTACCAACGACTTGTTTGTAATTTTTTTTAAATAACTGTATTCTGCGATGAAAAATAACAAACAGAAGCAAAGGAAAGAAATTTGGAAAGACGAGTCTTCCATTTCATGCATCTGTGACCTAAAAAAACTGTTCTGCTGCAATAGGAAAACAAAATGCTCGCCCCCGAATGGGAAAGCCGATATGTCTGCACACTGAAAACTGAACTGCCAACAAAGATTAAAATCCTTTCTTTTATTTTGATGAGATTGGTTTTTGAAGAACGAATAGTAAAATATCTTCCAAATTTTGGTACATATATGGGTCCTTTTTTTTCTTCTTTTTAATGTTTTGTCCTCCATCTGTGTCACAAAAGTCCCTTTCATGTCTCTGGTTGGAGTCACATCGCTTCCTTTTCCTCTTCCTCTTCCTCTTCGTCTGCAGGGTCAGGGTGCTTGTTGTTTGTTTTTGTAGTGGCTGGCCATGGTTCAACAGGGACTGTAGCAGTACATGGGGCAGGGACAGTCATTTTGGCTATGTACACATTCATAGTCGGTCCATGGCTTCCAACAAGCAGCGTTATTTCCGCAGATCTAATACACAAACCTGCAGGAAAAAGAGAGTACTTTATGAGAACAGAGTCGACAGTGGCACTCTTTACGGCCCATTAAAGTGATGTCAGCACTTCACTGATGTACTGTATGTGTGTTTGAGAAACACATGCCCTCACTGTGGGGTTGCCCAAAGACTCCATTGACTGGTAATCTATAGAATCTTCCTCTTTCTCTTATCTAGCATGAAGTGTATGTTCAAATAGTTTTGTCTATATTTAATACACCGTCTTTATTTACATGTGACCTTTCGCCTGTCGTTCATTTGTCTGACTTGAGATTATATACATACAACACTGTGTAGGGGAGAAATTATGAAAATACTACTTACGGATCCATCCGATGCACTTGCACCCACTTTGTCTCCTGCTGCATTCCAGCAAACTTCAAAGATGCCCCCTGTTCCCCTATAGCTATGGACTAAAGCACCAGTCTGTGAACAGAAGGTGGCATACAATGGTGTTAATACAAATCTGTTTGAGCAGCTTGAAGATGCTGCACCTTGAAACAAAAAAGGCCAAATAGCTTGGTGTGCTGCAGACGCTGATGGTGACTAGACACACACAGAAGGCAGACGCTGATGTTGGCTAGCCACACACTCAAATATGCTCTGCTGATGATCTTACCTGTGTGTTCCAGATATGAACACACTTGTCGAAGGAGCCGCTGGCCAAGTGTCTGCCATCTGGGCTGAAGGCCACACTGTAGACGGGCTCCTGGTGTTTGGTTAGCGTGTGGATGCAAATCCCTCTGTCCACGTCCCATAGCCGCACAGTAGAGTCAAACGACGCACTGCCCAAAGACATAGACAGAGGTGGGTCTTAGGAGCTGAATATGGCATCTGTGCAATGCTTCCTGACTATTGCATCTATCACACCTGTAATGTTATAAAGTCTCCTGCTTGAGAAGCCAACAAAGAGTTGGGAAGTTGTTTAGCCTCTGCACAGTCTATTTACTGTGAACATGATAAGTTATTTCATCTAAAAACCCACAGTGGTTTCCAAGTGTATTGTTTAATATATTTACAACAACATGTGTGGCAGGAAATAAAAGTATGCAATACATTTGAGGGTATCTCCATAAACTGAGTGGAGTCTGAAATGGAATCTTCCAGACTGACAAACGCAAGACTGAAGAGAGACTGTTTAAATGGGCACACCTGGCGAGCATTAGATTGGCATTGGGGTTGTTGGTGCCAGGGCCTGTTGGACTCCACTTGATGGTGTAGATCTCTTTGCTGTGAGCTTGTAAGTCATGGACACAGGTGTCTTGTTTCATACTCCAGATCTGGGGAGAACGAAAAACAACCCCAAAATTGAAGAGCAAGCATTACATTTTTGACCAATGAAATCCATCGCAGAATTCACATATTTTCTGTATTAAAAACGTTTGGGAGATGATTGCGATCTGGCTACAAAAGCTAAAAGAAAAATGATAAGTGTAAATCTAACCTTTAGGGTCATGTCGTCTGAACATGATGCCAGCAGATTGCCAGTTGGATCCCATTTGATTGCATTTACTTCATTCTGGAGAAGAAAGGGAGAAACAGGGAGAGGGATGAGCATAGTTGGAAAGAGTACACACACACACACACACACACACACACACACACACACACTCCGCCAGACACGAACGCAGACCATCAAATCCAAGCGCACAAATCCATTTTAGTACAAATGCCAACACGCACTTGCATGCACACACGCACGCACGCATGCATGCACGCACGCACACACACACACATTTCCCTACACACAAGCGTAAACAGATACACACAATTGTAAACTGATAAACACACACACATACACCCACTGTGGGAGATCTAAGCTAGCGTGTGTCACTTGGGGACAGGACTTACTGTGTGTCCTTGGAATGTCTTGATGGGCCTGTCCTGTCCAAGCTTACAGACGTGGATGCACATGTCCGTGCTGCAGGAGGCGAACGTGTTGTTGCTCTGCCAGTCCACGTCCAGGGCAGGCGCTGTGGGGGGAGAGAGCAGGTGGACGGCCAGATTTAGCTTTCAACCGCAGACAAGAAAGATAGACAGCATAATACTGCCATATGCTCAGGGGAGCCTCAGTAAGCCAAACATGCAAATGATAAAAACATGCCTTATCAATGTGCTTGAACTTGAACACTGGCTGAGATTACAGCTCCTATACAGTGTGGAAGTCGACCGGAAGTTTGTAGTTTTCAATGTGAGCATTTTAACACTTCCTGGTTCCAAAGAAAAAAATCCCCTATGGAAAAACGAGCTGACTGCTCACAAACTGTGAAATTAAGGTGTGAGCAAAACAAAGCCAGTAGGTCTTCTGCAACTGTTTTCTTGTCTTGTAAAAATCAATATGTTGTTACCAATACGCTTAAGAAGAAAAAAAAGACATACTAGCACGTGTCGTTTGCGTCATGCAGCATGTGGAACTTTAGAGTGGGATCCATGGTCACAGGCCAAAACCCCATTCAATCTCTCATAGACCAAAACCCCATTCAATCTCTTATTAGGATTTTGTATTTAAAGCCGGAACTTGTAAAAATGGTAATCCGCCGAGTACAAAATGGCGCCGGTCACTCTGCCCCTCTATAATACCATTTATATTCTAAGCAATGCAGAGGACCACTGCACTATGCTTTGAGTAGTCTCTATAGCTCCTATAAGAGTGTGTGCAGTGAAGCGGGAGTGACGGAGTGATGGTCTACCTGAATGGAAAGGGAACTGCTGCTTGGCTTCCCCTGTATGGGCGTCCCAGATGATTGTAGTCTAGGGGTGGTGCAGCAGACAATATAAATTAGAAAACGACTTAATCACTTTTTTCCCACTCAACACACAGTTTGGACCCCATGGATCAAACAATCATATTCACAGTAAGACCATCAGTACATCGAAACTGCACACAACTGAAACAATAGAAAATCAGATCACTTACTTTATCAACCCCCGCGCTAAGGATGAAGTTTCCTTTCTTGTTCCACTTCAATGCAAAAATAGGACCTTTGTGTTGACCTAAAGTACTGGCAAGATTCCCTGGGAAAGGGTGAGAGGACAGGCAATGTGAGGAGCAGTGAGGATGTGTATGCTGCTCGCTTTTTTAAATATGTCAGCCAGCCTTCACTACACAGGAAGAATATAGTCAAGAGAATACGTCTTACCATCCTTCGTCCATATCCTTGCAAATCCATCATAGGAGCCTGTTGCTAGTAGTGTACCCTCACTCTGTGAGAGAGAAATGACAAGCGTCTCATTTCACATTGAAATTCTAAAGCACAGTGGAAAGCACAGCCTTTGCATTTCACTGCCCATCCTCATCCGTTCTATCAGAGTGTACAGATCTTAGATGTGACAGGACTGAACCGAAGTCAAAGTTCTACCTCTGGAAAGAGTGCAATAAACATAATAAAAAGGGAAGTGGGAGGAGGGCAGGTGGAGAGGTGGACTCACGTTCCAGTCTAACGACGTGACGTCTTTGTTGCTGGGCACGTCCTGGCCGCCCTCACGTATGCAGTGGCGCAGTACCAGCTGAGTGGAGCTGCTGGTGCTGTTCTCACTCAGGTTCCAGATGCGTGCCGTCGAGTCCCCAGACCTGCACAGGGACACAGACAGAGAGAGAGAGAGAGAGAGAGAGAGAGAGGGGAAGAGAGACAGGAGGGAGAGAGGAAGAGTCAGCAAAACGTTTGAAGCATTCAATAAAAGAGCTGGAAAAAGAAATGAGGCACGACAGAGGAAGGCAGAATGAAAGTGAGGTGGGTGCAATATCCTCTCAGCACAGACACTAAAAATAAACACAACCAGAGGAGGAGAGGGAGGAGAAACTGAAATGAAATGAAGTGAAGAAATGAAGACTGTTCCCTCGAGAGGTGACAAGACAGACAGGGAGAGAAGATGGGGAGAGTGAGAGAAAAAAAGACAGAGGGAAGGGGGGGGGGGGGGGGGAGGGGAGGCCCTCACCCTGAAGCCAGCAAGTCGCTGACGGGGTTCCAGGCGCAGATGAACACTTCTGACTCGTGACCGCGCAGCACCATGGCCTTGTTCTGAGGGATCTCCACATCCCCGTCCACCTCCATCATGTCTGCGTGGTTATCTGGGTTGGCACCCAAGCGCGCACACACACACACACACACACACACACACACACACACACACACACACACACACACACACACACACAGAGGAGGAGAAAAAAAAGAAGGGAAAAAACACAGTGAGAGGCCATGTAAGGACGACACACCTTAATATAGCAGTCTCTCTGCATCAGTGGTCACAGCAGGCACTGGCCTAGAAGAGTCCACGTGACCGTTCACACAACATGCTACTAGCCTGCTGTTATCACCACTCCAACACATTAGTCCCTTATTCAGCTGCACATCAGTAGCATCATTTAGCCACTCATTTATCTAGACATTTCAATATGCATGGATGGTTGTATTTAGCCATATACCCGACTAATTAATCTAATGCAATGCACTGCACACTGCAATCTGTATGAATAGAGTCTCTACTGAATAGATTCACACACTCTTTTTATGGAGTGTTCAGGATCATGAGTGTCAGTTGTTTATGTCTTTACCACAAGATAACAAATGACTTACAGTTGTTTATGTCTTTACCACAATATAACAAATGACTTACAGTTGTTTATGTCTTTACCACAAGATAACAAATAATTAGTTACTGTTGTTTATATCTTTACCACAAAATAACAAATGACTTACAGTTGTTTATGTCTTTACCACAAGATAACAAATGTTACACCTGAGAGGATGATCATTTCTAAGACCTTTTTAACAAAATGCGTTTTTCCCAGATACTAGAGCAGGAGTCATGGCTTGACAGACTTACTTGCTAGGGTGTGCGCTCCATTCTCCTCGCCGTTGGCGGTGTTCTCTCCGTTCTTGGCGTTGCCCTGCATGTTGGTGGTGGTGGGCACAGGGGCGGTGGACGCCTGCTGCTGGGCCAGCTTGTCCCGGTAAGCCTGCTGACGCGTCTGAACCACGTCTGGCATCACCGCATCGATCAGCGACAGGGACTCGATTGGCCGTCCATCAAACAGCGTGCCATCCTGCACAGGGTGGAAGGCGAGACAGACATCAGGCAATGAGCTCCCCTGCCCTATTTACGCGTCTGTATATGAAATTCCTTGTGCTAGTGGTTAGACGACCACAAAGGCCAAATCTCTCTTAAAATGTATCCATGTACCAACACAAACCAGCTGTCCTCTACAGAGCCCAAGAAGGGACATGAAAGGGGGTGGTTGGAAAAAAAAACAAGAAGATTGTGAGATCTTGAAAAAGTTTTCCATTTAGGTCAATGTACTACCAGGTCAGTTCGGCAACCACAGCGTTTCGCTTATGACCTATTGCATTTGGGACTTCTGTGAATCTATCTGTGAATATCTCTCCATCTTTACAGAAGGTCTCTCACCTATGTGCTATGTTAACACCATATTAACTGCCAAGCACTTCTTAAAGGTCAGTACATTTCATGCCAATCTCAAAATAAAATTCTGTGAACCTCTCCCACCGCTATGTGCGCTCCATTGTATGTGGTTTCCATGTTGCCATAGTGACCCGACAGAACATTGACCTAAATCTTACAACTTACATGAAAAAGTACATTTTTTTTTTTTTCAACCATCAATTGTTTTTCCCTTACGGGTTCCATAGTCCTCTAAAATAATAATTCAGGCCTAAGCTATTTATTAAACAGATTTTATGGCTACGAAATTTCAATCACAACAGAAAGAAATCCATTGCAAATGATACATTATTGGAAATAATTATTGTAATTACATTTTAACTGCCAACATAAACCAAAACATGTTGTAATAAAAGAGCATATGACTTCCTATTGAACTTATAAAAATGAAAACCAAGAGTTTTATAGGGCGAACCATTTAAAAGACCTGATCTATAGACCAATGGTCATTTAATGTGTGTCAAACTGTGTTTGTCACCCACCTCGTTGATGCTGACTTCTGCCTCGACATACTGCAGGCCCTTCTGAATGATGGAGATGAGGGCAGCAGGGGGCACTAGTGCTCCATTGATGTTGGACTGGCTGATGTGGCTCTCTATGCCAAATGTGAAGGCCGAGTGGGAAAACCCTGGTGGGGGGAGGGGCACCAGACCATCAAATCAGTACAAACACAAGCTTTCATATGAGCAACGTAAACAGACACACACACACAAATAATAAAAAAATAGACAGGCTAAAAAGCAAAACAACTTCCTTTTATGAGTGTGTGGTCGCGCGCACACACACACACACACACACACACACACACACACACACACACACACACACACACAGGAAAAAAAGCAAAATAACTTCCATGTATGAGTGCGTGCACGCACGCACACTCAAATTAACACACACACACACACACACACACACACACACACACACACACACACACACAGAGCACTGTGTTTCACATTTTACTAACATGAGTTTGTGTGAGGGTTCAGCTTACCTGACTCCTGCAGGTATCTGTACACCAGGAAGTTGACCTCATCGCTGCTTATGCTCATCTTTACACTTGCTTACACCATGAGGTCAGCACACAGGACACAGGCCTGGAGGAGCAGAGGAGAGAGAGAACAAGTGGTAAGAATACATCCAGAGAGGGCTGGCAGCAATGACAGAAAGAATCAGAGAGAGGGAGAGAGAGAGAGAGAGAATGAGTGAGAGAGAGGGAGGCAGTTAGAAAAATATCTCAATAGGCTTAACACCTGGCAGTAGCTACATTGTGAGTCCATGCACAGCCTTCTCTAGTGGCTTTGGACATTTAGAAAGTCATTGGCTGTGCAGTGAGCGCTCCACTCCCAGCAGCTGAGTTCAGGCCGGGGCAGCGGCTCTGGCTGCCAGGAGGGACACAGGCCCTCTTCACAGCGCTCGAGGTTAAAAGTGAACAACCAAGGCGCCTTTTCCCCTTAACCAATAACAAGCTGCAGTACCACCACTGGCCATCAAACACCGGTGGCACTGTCACACCAGGATCGCTCAGAGTGGCCTTTGTCACCTGCAGCTGTGGTGGTGTGGCATGTGAGACTGTGTGTGTGTGTGTGTGTGTGTGTGTGTGTGTGTGTGTGTGTGTGTGTGTGTGTGTGTTTCAGATAAATGGAGAGAGAATGCTTGGAGCATTCTACAAGGAAATGTCCTCAGTCAGTCAGCCTTTTTGCTTTTGGGAAATGAATATTGTTTAACTGTACAGCAGCATCAATGTGCCAGTGGCGTATGAAAGGGACAAAACTCAGGTGACACCTCAGCATTCACACACTGTGGGTCATTGGGAATCTAGAAGACATTTCCATGGCTTACACACACAAACCAAATGAAGCATTCAACACTCGGGAGCATCTCAGGCTCATTCAACTGAAGAGTACTATTACGTTAACCAGAGTGTGCTGACCACATCACTCATCTCCAAATGACATTGGCCTCTGAAAGCATTTTGAAGTCCTTGTCAAAACATTGCGTAATCACAACAGGGAGGACCAGTCCTAATGACATAAAAACTGGACAACTGCAAAGGCCATTTTTGTGAAGCCCAATTAAGTTAGGGGGTGTGGTGCACATCTTCATTGATGGTGCGTGTACATAATCTCATGATTGGTGTAATGGGGGTAGCGTGACGGAGAGCGGATATTCATTTAGGCAGTGGGCGAAAACAGGCTAAAAAAAACAGTATGAACTATTTTCTCATCACGAGTCCGAGTATCTATGATATACTGATTGATTGACGTTGTCGTGGGTAGGGCATCTGCATGCAATGGTTCAGTGTTGCCAGTTACAAGAAGTGAATGTAAGAGTGAGGCTGAGTGCCCGAGACATTCATTTCTTTTTCATGGCCATATCTGAGTGATGAGGTTTGTGTTCTATTTCAAGAGAGAGAACACAGCTGTAGTGGTGAAACACTGCTTTCTATTCCTGCCCAATGCATCTGCAGCTCGTGCTTCTCGGTTTGAGCAGTTTCATGAACCAAGGCGGCCTCGGTGAACCCTGCGTTGCACTCAAATGTGATTGCAGGCAAGCAGGAAACGGCATGCATGTGGGTTTCAACGGTATGGAGATATCGGTACATTTCTGACAAGAAATATAATAGAGGAGCCTGACTGAGAAATGAGAGTGACGATAAAAAGTAACGAGAACTGTAGGCTGATTTTTCACCTATTACCAGTGCTGCAATTGTGTCGTTTGAGTCAGATAAGTGATGGAAACCAACTTGATTGTGGGTTTATTTGTAAAACAGTAAAACAGTTGTACAGATGCAGTAACTAGCAATGGCCCCCTCATTTTGGCCCCCTCCTTCCTCAGCATAACCCATATTGTATCTGGCTATATTGCCAGTTGCTAAGTTAGTTACATACTCACAAAGCTAGCTAATGGCATGGTTTGTCTGTGGAAGATAACGTTAATGAGCGGTTCACATAGCGTAATTCTGCATAATAACGTAATATTAATGCTTCATATACCCGTGATTTGCTGTTCTTGGTAGCCAGTTTAGGTGGCTCAGGCTGCTTCCAACAGGAAGATGATCATGTCCAAGCCTACATGTTAGCAACCTAAAAACACAGTAAGTGTACGATCTTGATCAGAATTATTCGATCACTATGGTAAATCTTTATGTTCTGTTTTTCTGTTAAAAGTGAATATCGGCTGATATATCATTACCAGATTTTTCCATCTTTAAATATCAAAATCGATATTGGTCTTTAAAATCCTATTTTGGACAGGCTCTAGACCTATTTTACTAGATACAGGTCCAGACATGCGCTCATTCTGCCCTGCTTAGCAACAACACATCTTAAATGAGCCTTGTCCTCCAACACTGAGACCAAGCGCTCTCAGCTAAGAAAATTGCCATTTCATCAGAATGATTAGCTAGATCTATTGCTGTTACACCATCTTGTCATTGACCTTTCGCCAGAAGCGATTTAGCCACGCCCACCGATTCTAAAGGAGGGTACTCTGACAATGTCCAACATCCAGAATGTATAGCATCATCAACAACAATAATGGCACACATCAGAAAACACCAAAAAAAATCAGTGTATTGTCAGCAAAAATCAGTGATGTATTGTAGAATAATCATTCATTATTAATAATATCATCTGCATGACAGAACAGGGTTACCCTTTGTACAGTACCGAGGTGAAGGGATACATTTAAAATATTGAAAATACCAGGAAAGGCGATACGACTGTAATTGAGTCGGAAGAGCGCACAGGTTCCAATCGAATTGAACGCAAAACCACATCAACTGATCCAGAAACAAAACACAACCAACCTAACATTGTGGACCAATCATGCTCTTGAACTGTAGAGTAGGTTAACCGTTTCACTTATTATTAGAATCTATCATTATCTAGCGCCGACATCATCCTATGAAAATATGTCTTGCTGAAGTTAATGCTGTATGAATGACACGTCCGACAATAACACTGTGCAGTTAATGTAGGCTACGAGTACAAAATTACATTTCCTTAGGCAATACATTCTGTAACATTAGATCACCAGATTATTGTGCCCATATTGAAGTTGGTTACTACTGGAAGTTAGCTGACCGGTAATGACCTTAACTATTGCTTGCTAGCTAACGCTAACAAAGTTATAGTAGTGGGCTAGCTAAGTATCTCTGACCAGAGACAAGTTGAGTACCTTGTTTGTTTTAGTCTGTAATACCTTGATCTGCTGATAATGGTTATAATCACTGTGACAGTAATGTCACGTTGGCTATGTTAGCTAGCTAAATATATGTATAAGGTATATTCAAACATTTGATTTTTTAGTTTTGGGCTCCTTCCTTCAAACCTGCTATAATTTAAAGTTGACAGAGATACTGTGATGCCAATTGTTTGTCGGACCAAGTGGGAGAAGTTCATAATATCGGCCTGACTGCTCAGTTTGTCTGTCAGTCAATCTCCCATCGAAAGGTCAATTGGGTGGTGTGGTTGAATTCAGTGTAGTAATCTAAAAGATCAGTTTGTTTGCATTCATGGGTATTAGTGGTCATTCTCAGGAGCAGGGATTAAGTAAAGCCTCTTCATTAGTGTGGTGAGAAAAATCTAACCACTCCTTAGCTTCAGGATATAACAATCATGTAAAGCCAAATTCAAATGATGGTACTGATCTCTTTCCAATCAGAGTTTGTGTAGTAGAGCTGACACGTCACTGTCGATGGCCAATCAGAGGGTACGTTGCTGATAAAACAACACAACACTGTGTGCTGTGCTTCCTCAGACCGAGCCTTCAATCAATGTTTCATCTCCAGGCATTGCCAAATTAAATCCCTGCTACAGCGCAAAGTGCACATCTATATTATTGAACAACAGCTATTGATGCACAAAGGAGGCCTGCTCTCCTCAGTTGCAGCCGCACAGGCTTGCAGTCCGTGTGCCACTACAGAACTAGAGGAGGGAATTCCATGTATTTGGAAACACGTGCAGCTATAGGGGAAGGGTGGGAGGGGAAATACCCTTCCTCCGCAGCCTTGTAAAGAGGCAGAGCAAATATGTCAGTTATGAAGGAGCTAGCCTGTGCTAAACCACATGATTAATAGTACTCCCACTGAAACACTGCCTATGCAAGCGTTGCAAATTGCACCTATGTACAAACAAGGCAATTTGTCATGGGCCTTTGCTGCTATGATCTTGTGAGAGTAGGTGTTGGGGAGAGCATTTCAGCATAGTCTAAAGTGTGTGTTCTATGCTTCAGTAACATAGACTAAAATGCCCCGTAAGGGAAGGAGCGAACGGAAATCAATCCAAGAGGGAAACCCTTTACAAAGGGCGTAAGAAAGGTTGTTTATACTGTAGGTGTGGCCCTCATAGAACTGGTTACGAACATGAGCCTAAAGATAACAGCATTTTTCGATTAGCCTACATTAATTACCAGAGCAACTGAATGATAGTACGATATCACAAGGGCACTAAGAAAACAACAAGGCCTCCAATCTCTGTCTCTCTCTCACACACACAAACACACTCATCTTTTGGCAGACAAACCAGGACTTTGCAATGAAATCTGTTGCCAGTAGAAGCACAAATGTCACAGAAAAATCCAGCACACACAAACACATACATCTTAACTGACAATTAAACAAACATATACCAAAAACACCTACTCTGTTTACCTTCCCATAAAACTCTTAGTATTGCTCATACAGTAAAATTGCATCTTTACATCAATTGTGTAGGTCTAAATAAATACACAAATATCCAAACCAGTGTGCATGTACACATGCACTAATACACACACACACACACACACACACACACACACACACACACACACACACACACACACACACACACACACACACTCACACATACACAGGGGATTATTCATAACCCTTGACCTTTCTCCACAACACCTGGGGTTGAATATTTGTTTGGCCGATTTACACACAGCTTTTCAGGCCCCTCCCTAATCAAGCATGAACTTGATCCACAAAAGGCACTCAGTAGGTCTCGCAGTACCAAACACAAAGGGCTTACTCTTGCATAAGTCTGCCACCAAAAGAGAGAGGGAGTGTAGGGAACCTGTGCCACAGCCTTAACCCATTAGGTGCCACCATGCAGGCAACATCTCACTCTCATTGCCTTACAATGTCAGCCATCAAACTATGACTGCACAAAAACTATTATTAGAATATGAAAAGCCTTATTTATGTTCAAGGGAAATCTACACATAGCTAGACTACTTGAGGTAACTGCCCAGATGGAAACGGCCCTATCTGAGATAAGAGTTTGGTCTCTAATCTCGTTCAACAGCATTGGATACAGGAGTAGTGGGAGTTACCAACCAGTTGGAAACCAAATGGCAAAACAAATACTACTGTTAGATCTCAAATGTTTGGGCTGCTTTCTTATGTGGTCCTTGATTGACTGCAGCGATGTGCCCTTAGTTAGAGCATGTATCAGTACTGATTAGATAATATTTTTTATTTTAAATATCACATCAAACACCGTCCCCATTCACCCTTGAAGGCATTTGTTGTCACTGTGATATATATGGACCGTGCGCATGAATAAATCTCCTCATGTGTGTTGTTGCAAGGGCGAATTCCTTTCTCAGTAATTACAGAGGTGGATCACTTGCAAACACAAATGTGAACCAGAAAGCAGAAAGATTGGACTTGTTAAGTAACATGGGATTGAGCATTGTGCTTCCACAGGAACCATAAGCATCACTTCCCTGGCCAGACAGAAATGTAATGGCATTACTTTACTAGGGAGAAGTTCATTGTTGGGTGTTGCGGTCACTTTATCTGACTTGGGGGATGAGTAATGTTGTTTGTGATCTGAGGAATAATAAAACAAAAATATTATCAAATAATACTCAAATTGTAATGAAGATAGTGTGATTGAAGGGAGAGGACAACCTGAATTAAACTTGAATTCAATTCATGTGTGATTTCACTGTAAACATGTTGGAATGTATGGCAATGTATTGACACTGTATAACCCATAAACTGTTTAGTGCCATATCTGTTAGTTATACATTTTTGGCCATATAAATATAGTATTTGTTTCCCTTCTGAGATATTACAAAACCAATAGGCAGGCCTATCAGGTGTTGTTCAAGTATGCAACCTAGAGTATGGTGAAACCATTAGAGCTGCCCTGGAACTGCCACATCATTATTTGTTGTTCTGCTCCCCTTGAAATTTTGTCAACAACAATTTCCAGATTGGAGATCGCACCCCCCCCACACCTAAATCTAACCACCAACTGCACATGGTCAACATCCCATCACAGTAGACCCACAATTAGACAAAGTTCAAAGGCAAGGCTTCCCTGATCAATCCAGAAGGGAGACAATGCAATGCGCTTATTAAAGGCCAAACACTAGCAGACACTGTCGCAGTGGATTCAAATTGATGTGACAGTAAACTGCTTGTGATGCAACACAATCACCGGGCGAAGGAATGAGTGCCGGTCAGATTAATGTGGTCACCCTGCTTGACCTAGTTTGGCATTGGAATCCATCAGTGCCAATTTGACCGCGGAGGGGGAGAGTACATGTCAGGGGCCTGAATGGGTTCGCTCGGCTGCCTGATGGCTTTTGTGTGGGGCTCCTAGTATCCTGCTGGCCTGACACAGGTCACTGGGCTCCCTCTGGGGACACTAGTGGAGGCCGTGGTGCCACGCTGTTCTCAAGGGAAGTGGATGTGTTTGCTACAGATAGAGAGCAGTTGCTTGAACAGAGAAAGCATTCTTCTTTGCACATAACCTTTGACTGGGACTTTGCTCGCTTGCTAGTTTGTTTATTCTTCTGGTTTACATAATGATGCTTCATTTGAATGAGATTCCATTGGGTGTGTTTTTTTTTTGCAACTGCTTTCAGAAAATGTAAAGCATCTGGGCATTCAAAAAAAGTCCTCTGTTACATTACGTTACTATTCATGATTAGCCCAAGTGGCAGTTCATCAAATGAGACTTCACAGTGCGATACCCATGTTCACGAGCGCAACATTTGATCTCACTTCCTATTCTAGTTACCACATGCATGATATCTAGAGATAAAGTCTGAGATTCCAATGATTCCAATCATGGTTTCCCATGATATTAATCCATCACCATGATGTTAAAGACAAGAACACAGAGGGTAAATCTTAATTACAAACGTTTCAATCCACCAGGAACACTGTCCTGATGCATTTCCCCCATGGAACGCTAGCTGTGTACCGATAATGGCACTGTGCATCAGAAAACAGAACATCTGGCCACACCGTGGGATCCCCAACATCCCATTTCCTCTTCACATTAAGGAGGTCATGGCAAAGTCATTGGCAGTCTTTTCCACTCTGTAAAGTTGACCAAAAAATACATCATATGTATGGTTGTGCCTGACAGTCCCTGAAAAGCCTATGGTAGTTGACAAATCATTCTTAACGAAAGTACCTCACAGCAGTAATAGTACAGTAGACAAAATTATGCCGGGAGACCAGATGTAAAACTATTAGGCCTAGCGCTAAAACAAATGTCCCAAAACACTCAAAATGAAGGCTACACAAGAAATTCCACGTGGAAGGATTAATAAGAATATTAATCTCAGTTAATTTTGGTCCTATGAGAAACCTATGAGGAAAAGGCACTGTTGTTGCTGAATGAAGGTAATATAGATTAGAACTGATGATCCACACAAGAGTTAAATTACAACATAGTTATAATCTATATTATCGCTCATTGAAAATGGCAGCATCCGCTCAGGCTAAACCATGAATGAGAATGGGATTATTATTATCCACATTACTCTCACTGTTGCAGCCAAGCGCCATGCTCCTGTCCTTGGTGTACTATGCAAAGCAGTTGGGCAGAAGGACACCCATGGTGTGAGGCCGATACACCATTCAAATCGTCACCTATCCTGCTGCTAATCAGAGCTTGGCAAATGTTAGTGATTACAAAGACAGCCATCAACTTCCTGGTGCAACAGGAAATACCATGGCTTTGACCCTGACAATCGAGTCATTATTCATCTCTTGCATGGTCTAGGACTAATAGACCTAAAGTCCAAAGAGGCTGTGTTCGTTTGTTCTTATCTCAATGGGAATGATGGTAACAGCTTTGATTAAAGGAGCATACAGAGGAACAGGTTTGTGTCTGCCATCTCCTCTGACACTCTTAACATTGAAAATAACTGGGAAGTGGTTTTAAAATGTGGTTGTGATTTTAAGCACATTAGAATGATCTAAATTGCAGTAACCTAGGACCAACAAAACATCAGACAAGTGAATTGTATCCTGCAGCCACTAAAAAAATGTGTTGACTGAACTTTTGCCCATCTTAATGAAACAGAGGATGGGGGACCTTCCACCACCTGATATCAGGGTTTCTTTGTTGGCTGAGAGCTGGAAGCTGGTTTCAACAATACTGTGACCAACCACAGGGTATAACATGTAGCTGTAGGACAGGCCAGTTATAGGGACTCCTTAGCCTCTGTGCCTGGGGGAGGTGAAGGGCAGGACTAATCAATAATGAATTAATTTTTATGTCTGGCAGTCAGACCTCTTCACACACACCACAACTGAACTCTCCCCTAGTGTTACTCCTGCATTCCTCCTCTCCTGAGCGAAATGTGGAATGGTTTACTTACTCAAGGTCAGCTAGGCGCAACTCTTTGAAACTGCGACAAGGCAAGGCTTTATCTAAATTTGGAGCAGGGGCTGCTGCCAGCGTTGGGGGGGGGGATGCTTGGGGGAAGTACTTTCAAATGCTTAGCAAAAGGAAATGGCTGAAAAACCTGTTTTTCAGTCAGTAAGCTGAATGATTTGGGGCCAACATGGTTATTTTGAGTATCCTGGACCGCAGGGACCTCAATGAGAAGGGCCTCATTTATCAAATTCACAAACTGTGTGTTTGTCAAATAGAGGGTTTTGTGTGATATTACCACCACTGTAATTGTGGTACACACTAGGCCTGCAGTGCAACTAGCCTAGACAATGACATATGAGACCAAACAGGGGAGCCACACCATTCTACAAACTGAGATTAAAGAAAACTTGCTGGACATTTCAAAAGAAGCAGCACACACATTAACAGAAGGTATCTTTACATCACAAACCTTCAAGCTCATGTTAAGAACTCAAGCAGCCCGCAGGACGCAACTAAGAGATGAACACAAAATAGTATTTCAGGCTGAGCAGGTGTCCCACAACGTGGAGCCTTATTTTTCACTTGCAATGATGCCATTTACAGTCTACTCACCACAGTATCGATTCTTTTCCCCCAATTCAGAAGTTGCACAAGCGTTCTGTCCTCTGAGTCGTAGCACCTGCAACAACAAAGACAAAAAGGACAAACAGTCATTTATGCTGTAGAAGACACACCTTCAGTCTCCCTTGATTCTTTCACGGGATATAAATAGGTACTTCTGGTAATTTGCAGTATACAGCACATCTCCTTGCAGCAAAGGGAGTAGTCGAATACTGAAATACACCGTTTGTGGCATTTGATTAAAATGAATACTATCAAGTTAGAGTCAACCGAAGCAGATTTGCAGGATTTCAACAAATCTCATTTCAGAGCCACCACATAAGTGCCACTCGGAAGTTCAGAGCCAATTTCTTCTAAACACAGAACTGGATGAGTCACTCCAAGTTGAGGTGGAGTGTGGGGGGGTTTACAGTGCTTCCACTCCCATTGCAAAAACAACTTTACCATATCAGCATGCCCAGCATACATTTCTCAGACCGATCTAACCTGACACTGTGCTGGCAACACTGGACTGTCTACAACAGCTCTCCTGTTGAAACCCTTCTCTTTTATCTTTTTTATTACAACATGACTGAAGGTTTTCGGAGACATCTTCCAGGACTTCATCCCAACAGAGCCCTCATGTCTGATGCCACCCTGAAATTCAAAGTCCTAGAACAAAACTGACTGCATATTTGCATCCATCTATATGAAAGTCACTACCCTATTTCAGTTTCTTCACAATTGACTGATACCTGTACTGGACTGAGATGGGTTTTATGATACTGTGACAATACTTTCACACCAGAAACTCAATCTTTCAACACATACAATGGAAATGGGTGTGGGTTACGGGTGGGCGATATATATCGTCTGCGATAATATCGTCATTGTTGTTCAAACGATGTGCAAAATTACATTATCGAGTATTTAAATGACTTCGCCAAAAACAATGACACGCACGGGGAAACTGTTCACATCATGTTCTTAATATAGCCTACGGCGCAGCAGCGCTCCGCACAGCACGGCACTCACACGACTAGTGGGCCTACGTGATCACGTGACGTGACTTCTCTCATCCACTTTGCAACAGGTTAGCAGCGCATGGTGATGTCTGTTGTGCCTCCGTTGGTGTAGCATAAAACGTGAGTTTTATTAAAACATAGCGTGTGTAATGTGTAGCTATTTCATTCCATTTATTAACCTCTCCTGCTGTCTGTCGCTGAACGTAGTTGAATATTGCAGGGGAGTAAAATGCTCCACGGCCGAAGTAGATTGCATGTTATTAACTTCAGGCTTAATTCCCTTCCTTTACGTCTGCTGCTGGTTAGTAAATACAGACAGCAGGAAAGGTTAGCAAACGGAATGAAATAGCTACACATTACACACGCTATGCTTGGGTCCATTACTCACATACTGGTTAACACTTTCACAGCATATAAATGTTTGTTGCTACATCGAAACTATGCGTCACCGTTGTCCCTTCCTGTACGTGCTCCTTAAAGGAGCCGCACCATTTTACTAAACGTTCTTGCAATGTAAATCATTTAATTTAAATATGCTTATTGGCCTTATTGTGTACGCTTGTGCGTTCAGCGCTTGTTTGTGAGAGAGAGCATTTAACTGTTGATGCCCCAGTTTAATAAAGCCAGGCTATTCATAAAAAACGTACGTCAATGTGGCATTAGTACTATGAACAGTTGAGAAATTGATTCCGTGGGGCTGTCGGACTGGGTCCGGGCTCGGGCTGGGCTCGTACAGAAAAATTTGTCCCGATCCATGCTCTAATGCTCATGTATTTGTATTTTTGTACAATCCTAGACAGAATTTTAAATTTAATAAGGCCATAAGAACTGCTGTTGATGTGCAATAATTCTCATGGATGTATGGAGCACTTTATTACAAGAGTTCAATATTTCTGCATTGCAGTTCAATTAAGTTATTTTTGTTTAAAGACAATAAAGAAGTGTTTTCCTTAAACATTGTGCCCATTATTGTAATCTCCAAGAAGGTATAACTCTGAGAATTCCAATCACATTTTTTTTTAAATGTCGTCTAATTATCGTTATCGTCAAAATGAAAAAAAATATTGAGATATTATTTTTTGCCCATATCGCCCACCCCTAGTGTGGGTCAAGAAAACATCCGCCACTTGTGCAGACACAAAGCGTTGGACAAACTGCAGATTTTACCACAGAGGATCATCAAAACCAAAGTCAAATTTATGCAGGTCCGCTCACACTACACAGCTATGCGAAGACGACCTCTTCGGTCTTGAATGCTTGACAGACTTGGCCCCAGATGTTGGCCTACATGGAGTCCTAGATGGATGCAAGAGAAGAGAGGCGCTATCACTCTCTTTGTCACAGATTTTGTTCTTGTATCTTCCCATTCTCCCCTCTCTGACAATCTCACACTGCTATGGCTGATATTCCAAAAAGATAAAATAAAATAAAAACTCATGGTGATATTTCTGAGTTTGTATTTTCCATTTTTAGATAATTCAGACTTCAGTGGCCTCCATTTTCTGTCGGGCCAAGCCTGTGTTCATTTTGATATATTCTTTGTAGTCTGACTGGTGGGACGATAGAACAGATGGAATGACTGGTGTTGGAGCCAACGCGAGGGTGAGATAAGACCACCCTTTTACACAACGGAAATCCACACAGGCCCCAATTCTCCCTGTGTCCCTACTCCACACATATGGCAAGAAGCCTTTGTTGTGTTATGAAACATTGCGATCAAACCTTCACTTGCCTTAGTGCTTCAACAAACGCAGTCACATGTCCTCAACCACCTACCTCTAGAACGCATAAGGGTGGGCGCAAATCAGTGTCACTGTTTTCATAATCCATGCATAACACATGCATACTGCCTCTGCATTTTAAACATTCAGGACAGATCCCAAATCAGTGTCACTGTTTTCATAATCCATGCATAACACATGCATACTGCCTCTGCATTTTAAACATTCAGGACAGATCCCAAATCAGTGTCACTGTTTCCAAAAATCAATGCATAACACATGCATACTGCCTCTGCATTTTAAACATTCAGGACAGCTCTCTGGTATAGGCTGCTTAAATGACACAATGGGGTTTCCTAAACAGTTGTTAAGGGATATTTGTTCTGCGTAAAGGCCATGTTTCTTTTTTGATACGGCTTGACATTTTCAAGTGAAAATTAAGCAGCAGAGCCTGGTAGTCAACAGTCAAAATACTATATGAGAGGGATTGTAGCTCACACTAGTCATTCTTGTGGGCACTGGTAACTTCTACTTAATACTGGTTACTAGGGGTGGGAATCTCTTGGCACCTCACGATTCGATTCGAAATCGATTCAGAGGTCAACGATTCGATTTAAAATCGATTATCGATTATCGATTTAAAATCGATTTTGTAATTAAAAAAAAAAAAATTATTATTATTTTTTTTTTTTTTTACACATCCATTTTATGTTGAAATGCAAGCTGCATCGACTATTGCATTGCTCATAGAAAGTCAAAATTGTGACCATTAAAAGCTTTTACTCTAATAAAGCAAATAGCGAAGGTAATTCATCTGTTGATTTTCTTCAATTTAGACTCTGAGTTGCAAACTCAAATGATTCAATAGTCAAAATGCATCGATAATCGTTTTATCGGTTTCAAATTGATATTCGATAATCAATCGATAATTGCATTTCAACATGAAATGGATGTGTAAAAAAAATGATTACCAATTTTAAACCGATAAAACGATTATCAATCCATTTCGACTTTTAAAACATATGAGTTTGCTACTTAGAGTCTTTGCTACACTTCCTACTTTGTGTTTGATAATTAAAGAAAATCAACAGATGAATTACCTTCTCTATTTTTTATGAGAGAAAAAGCTTTTCCTTGTCACAATTTTGACTTTCTATGAACAATCCAATAATCGATGCAGCTTGCATTTCAACATAAAATGGATGTGTAAAAAAAAAAAAAAAAATTTTTTTTTTTTTTTTTTTTTAAATTACAAAATCGATTATGAACTTTTCTGAATCGAGACAGAATCGTTTTAGAGAGAATCGATTAAAATCGAATAATCGATTTTTTCCCCCACCCCTACTGGTTACACTTGCAATGTTATGCTATGCAGTCTTCTCAGTCTCCATTTCTTTAAAGGTCCTCAGCATTCCTTCATTTTTATGTATTTGCACTAAATAACAACTGACAAAACTACAGGAAGAGATTGTTCAGAGATTGTTCAGTCATCTGCAGGCTAGACCAGAGTTGGAGAACTGAAACAACTCCAGAAAAGATTTATTGTGCTGGTCCAGATTTGTATTCATAAAGAAGGATTGGCCTATATTCTGTCGTAACCCGAATGTTCATGTTCTTGTCAGACTCAAAACAGACAAAAGCAAGTCTGACTTAGTGGAACTCTTCAATGTGACATTAAACTAAAATTAACCTGAGTTATAGATTGACAACATCACCAATGTACAGATATTGCCAAAATACAAGTGTTGTGAATAACTGATGGCTTATATCACTTTCCTGATGGCCTCAGCCAATGAAATGCCTAAATGAGTTAGAAGTCCTTTCAACCTCAATAAACCAATAACATCAAACATGTTTGATGTGAAATGTACCCCGAGACCTGTTTCATGTTCCATGATGTTTGTAACATGCACACCAGTGCAGTCAAACATGGCGTGGGCAGCTGCTGAACTGCTCGCCTGAACATGCCAGTGTTGAAGGCCGTATTTGTCAAGCAAAGTTATAAAATGTCAAAAAAGTAACTACCTGTAACAGGCATTACATTTGATCCAACTAAAGGTTGTTGTAAGATGTGTTTTGGCAAATATAACTGTGCTCTTCAGCTCCTGAATGAATCGGCCTCTGGTTGTCTAATTGTACCACCCTCCTTTTGGAAGGAAGGCTATATTAAACAAGAACATTGCAGTGTGTGGGTGTCTAAAAAGGTAGGTTCCCATGCCTAACATTGCTTTATTGAGTAAGTGAACCACCCTGACAAATGCAACTGATAAGATCCACTCCTGACCACTGGACTTTGGGCGCCAGCTGTACGTTTGAACAAAAAGCCATTGGTTTTTCCAAAGCTGATCAAATAGAAGGGTTTGCCTGCAGGTCAAAGCACAAAATAAAATGATTTGCTTAAAGTTTGTTCTCTCTCAACAAAAAAATCTAATAGCAACTGCCTCACACAAAATTGCCCAGTTGGACATTCAAAGTTTTAGTGAGTGCATAATTTGGTATTAATAACTAGCTGTTTGTCAATGTTGTGCAACTTTGTTCCTCAGGATCAGAGTTGTATTTAAACCCAATTTACCAGAGGTCTTTGCTCCATCTGTTTCATTTCCTTTGGTTCCTTATATTTAGTCCATTTCTCTCCCGTCTCTCCCTAACCCTCAGCCATCCCTCTCACTTAACTTCTCTCAGAAAAATTACTGAATGTTCGCAATGCTGAATGAATGAATTAACAACATTTTATTTAAGAAAGCAGGACTCCTATCTTTGGAGGGTGAACCCAGCATGCTATTGAGGAAGTAGATGTTAAGCTACCATTTCCATTTCTTCACCCTGAAGAGTGGAACAAAAACTAAAATGTGCCAAAAAAATGGGACATCTTACACAAGTGCAACATTCATTATAATACAAAACAGAACAATATTGTCTAGTCCTTCTCAAACATGCCTGAAAACCATAGACTAGTTTAACATAGAAATTGTGCCTGCACCTTAGCAAGTCTTCCTCTGCCTAAATGACACCTCCCTGTGTTCTAATGAATTAAGCAAAAAAAAACAAGGCAGATTTAACTGACTGATCCAGGCCTTGAGAGGTGGCATAACAGCAGAGCAGCTGAAAGGTTAGCTTTTGCATACGCATATTTGGAATGGCTGTTCCCTTGGCAGCCGTGACAAATTATCCAGGACATGAGAGCATCTCACCAATTCAGAACAAAGACTGAGCTAGGTAGACAAAACCGTTCTTAAAAACAGCCACCCTAAGCTTTCTACCCAGTTCATTACAAGAAGGAATTCTTAACATGTGTGCCTATTTCATTTTGTCAATTTGTAGAGGGTTAAAAAAGGGGGCAGAAATGATGTTGTTTCACATGAAACGACCGCCATTTTCTGCCATCTTCACATGAAAAGATTTATGAAGGCTGTAGACTTGTGGAGCAGCAGCTCATACAAGGCCAAACATGTTTATCCACAGGCATTTCTTTGTGAAATCAGAATGTCATAATCATTATACTTCTATTATGAAGGACAGTGCAATGTCAAATGAGTGCTTTAACTGTACTATCCACTAGTTGGTATCAGGCCCTCACAGTAGTATTTTCATATCCAACTGTAACATCACACATGAACACAAAGTAGAGTGGATGGAAATGAGAAATCAAGGATGCAGCACGAACAGTTACTCTGTGCTATGCTTTGTGCAGCAGTCAAATTACTTATGTGGAACTGTTAGCTGCAGAAACTGGACACAACACACATTCTTGTAACTTTTTCATCTTGGGGATTTTAGAATACCATTGTTACCACTGCCACTTTCGTAGCTATATTCTGTTTACCCATTCTTGGTGTTTTCTCTTTCCCTCATGCTTAAACCCATAACTGACATTTTTGCCTCTCCTGTAAGATCTGCTTATTAGTTAGTTAAGTTTGCATCCCTGTTTTTCACAAACTCCAATATGGTAGACCAGGGTTTCCCAAAGTGTGGTGCGCGCACCCCTGGGGGTGCGTGAGCTGCCTCTAGGGGGTGCGCGAGAGGAAAAATGTAATGGTGGTCTAATGGTCTAATAATTAATATTATATGTAATTTTCAAAAATGTAAGTAGGATTTTTCACAAAATGAAGCCATGAATTATACAAATTTCCTTTGTAAGATTTAAATTTAGAATATAAAGACGTACAATTTAATAAAGATATGCACTTCAGCTCCTGCCGCCAGACTGTCTTGTACGTACACACTAGCTAGCCCTTGCATGTGCCGCTAAAGTCAGCTAACCTCATTCATTCAGCAACATTCACGCAAATATGCTTAACTGGCTAAAATGGGGAAACTGTCAGGTGGGAGAGATTCCGCTAGAACATTTTTTTGCCGGTCACTTTAGTTTTAATTTTCCAGACATTTTAATGATAAGCCAGTCAAATATCTATTATTGCTTCTAAATGAGCCTATTAAATAAAACTGACGGCAGGCTATGTAGCTTTAAGAATGACATAATCAGGTCGTGTAGAATGCAACAGGTTTATTTGACAAAGTTTACAATGAAAAAAACAACAACAACATGATTGTCTGATGCACCTTATAGCCAAGGGAACGTCACTCCATTCCGACCTAAACGCCCGAGACTTCGGCCTTTTCTATGAACATATAGCCTATGGCTTCAGGTAGGCTATTACTGTTTCATTCTCATCAGACGGTTCAGTTGCGTTTGGCCTCCGAAAAAAGCTTATAAGGCTAGTCTGCTTGGCCATGTTTGATCCTTCTCACTCAGTTCACTATAACCGACGGTTTGCGCTTTATTTAAAATGCAGCATATGCGTGTTATTGAATTACTTTCAAACGGCAGATAAGCCTGTTCCTTCAAACATAATAAGGGCAGGGCATGTTTGCTTTATGAGCCTTTGTTCGGTTTGTGTACATACTGCAACATTTAACAGCGGACTAAATCTTGTAAACAAACGCCAAGCGCGAGCAAAATGTCTCATAGGTCTTAATGCGCCAAAAGTAGGCTCAGTTGCTTTTTTTTTTTAAGGTGTGGGTGATTGGGGGTGCGTGAACACGGTCGGGATGTAGAAGGGGGTGCATGGCCTAAAAAGTTTGGGAACCGCTGTGGTAGACAATCCGTTCCTTCCTTGATTGCGCCCCCTCGGTGCTTCTGGCCTGTCAATTACCCTTGGGCCAAGCCGGGCAAATTGGTGCTTGAGGCGGTGACAAGGTGAAAGGCGGGGTTGGCAGAGTCAGGTAAGAGAGGTTCAGGGACAAAAGACTATCAAACCTACACCGCTACCAAATACCCTTAACCAATAATAAAGCACGGACACGGACAATCGTTGGAACTGGACAGCATGCAAAATCAGGGCTGTGCTTAATGTTTGGGCTAAAAATGTGCAATGGTCGAACAAGTAGGGGAGACTGAACAACCAACAGCATTTTGATACTTTTCATAGATGCCCATTCTGATGATGGCATTAAAAGCTAGGAAATTTCAGGGTATGTACCAATTACAACCCAAGTCTATTTCAACTTCTAAAAACGTGAACTTTCCCTGGCTGTGTTGCATGCCCACATGATCCACAACACAGGTGGATCAGATCTCAATATATTTCAATACCGATCACCGTGGCTAAGAACACAATATGTAAGACGTTTAATGACCATCAAATTCAGATTGGATGATCATCAATGCTAATCTATCTATGCAAGGAACGATTCTAAGTAAGCCCACGCAAATCACTGCTGTCCCAGCCATGTTATGAATTACCTTGAATAAACGCATTCTATTTCTATTTCCTCTTGATCAATGAATTGTTAATGACATCAAACATACAGTGGCATAAATGCAGAGATATTTCTATTTGCACAACTACCAGGGCCTCGTTTCCCGATAACGACGTATCTTAACGGCCTACGTGGATTTTCGCGACATCGTAGACTAAGTAACACTTTCTATTTACGTGCATTTCCCAACCATCAACTTAAAGTCAGGTGCACGAGCGCAACGTGCACGAGTTCTTAAGTAGCTCTTAGGAGCTGTTTACGTCAGGTTAACCTGTTTACGTTAATTGCTGTGAAATTAGCTAGCCAATGCGTGCATCGAACGTGCACTGTGCACTGAATTCGGGGCGGGGATAGTAACGCCATCTCCAGCAGAGTATTTAAACTGTGTTCCCATTGTAAGGACATTTATTACGATCTGTCTGAGAGTGGGCTGTCAAAGCTAGCATCATCGAAGTCATACAGTACAGTAGGCTACATACATTCAATAAAATTAACCTACATTTGAGTCCAACTGCATGACCATTCTTAACACTTACCCTTACAATAAAGAAGTGATCCTATTTCAACCATAACTTCATTTTAAATAATGTCTTTCTTTATGACATTTAGTTTATAGTTTAGACAGCAACGTTGACATCTACAGTATATTCAACTGCATCCACTACATAATCTCAAACTTTATTTGTTGGTAACTCTCCAAAAAGGCTACCATTAACACATTTCTTAATGAAAAGGAAACATGCATCACAATAATACTTCAGTGTAACCTGTACCTATGTGGAGTGCAAATATGTCTTGCCATTACACTACCCAACAGCTCTACGTCTGCTAACACTACAGAATGCATAATTCCTACGGGCACTGCACTAGTTTTGTATAGCCTAATCTTTATTTTCAAATACTCAATATTCTTTATTTCTATTTTGATGGGAATAGGCAGGTGAAACAATGACATTCTCATGATGTGCTATACACAGAAACATCCTTTGGATTTCTTCTATAATAGGGCGAACGACGCCCCTGGTGGATTGCATCGCTAAGTGTGAAGTTACTACTGGTCCTGACCACACGTAGAATTCTTCTCAACGAAAGATACACTTAAGCTAAGTGCCGCGTCGGGAAACCCGTCTGCAACGTAGGATTCCTCTTACGAACGATTTCAAGTGCTTTTTAGGCTAAGTGCGCGTTCGGGAAACGAGGCCCAGTACTACCAATTATAATTTAGGGTTACAAATGAACTAAAAAGTGAGCTTGTCCCGTGTTCCAATCATGGAAGAGTACAATAACAACTACATTTCATTGTGCCTACATACGACAAAATCAAATTTCATGACATTTTCAAAGAGATTACTGAGCTTAAAAACTTTTCCAGGCCTGGAAAATCTGATGATTTTAACATCATATTACAAACATTCCTGAAGAGATAACCTTCCGGTCATCAATATTTTTAGAAATGAATGTAAAAGTATTTAATTAATAGACGTACAATGATTTGTTTAAACAAATATCATATCAAATGAGGGCATATCTGGATAGCCCTGACAGTCCTGAAAAAAAAACTACATATAGCATTAGCATGTATGGCTCCTTCTTACATTGACCAAAATAGAAGTTTAGAAGTCAATGTAGTAAAAATATGCTAAAAGAAATAGCCTAGGCCTTCGGAGTTAACCAATGAGTCACTCTGTCCTTCATGCCGTCCTTGATGTACTACAACAAAGGACATATGATCTGTAAAATCTGTCCCCTCCGACTCTGCTTATTGGAATCCATCCTAAATATTCAGTCCTATTCAACATGTTTTCCTTGAGGATATGAGAAATCTGAAATGCTCTGGAACCCAAAGGAAACCCTGGAAACCCATAGACTCAATGTCCTTTATCCTCATTAATGGGACTATGACAATAGCCTTGCACCATTACTCAACGTGAGCACAGTAGAACCTTTTACAGGGTCTCTTTGCAGTTTGCCAGTTCACTCTTTGGTACACTGTAGCACAAATAGTCTAGGAGCAGCAACTTGTGTTCAAAGGTAATCCATGAAATGCACAAATATATACGGCACAGATGCACATACTGCTGGAGAACCACTGAGTTAAAGTTTACTTACCATGTGACCAAGTGTGGTTTGGATGCCTGTCGACAATCTTAAAGCCGTGGGAATTATTGTTAATTAACACACCTGAAACAGATGGAACATTGGGAAAGCTTGAATAAGTAAATTGTCTCACTCACAATCTAAATCAACAACTGACATTGACCAATAGCGGACAGACCACACCAGGCAAGAATGTAATCAAATTCAGCGGTTTCAGCTCGATGATGATACCAAACCAACAACATTCAAACAATGGAAAAATAACATTTTGAACAATGTAGTGCACCGAAGTGCAATTCCATTCATCTGTAACCACTGGCTTGCACAATGGATCTTCCCTGATACATTACATTCTCCCTTTGCTTTCCCCTCTATAATATCAGGTCAGCTTCCAAGTAATAAAAGACACCTCTCCTATTGACAGAACAAAAGGACCATGCCTAGATGGATTTTCCCCCCATTTCTATTTTATGTTAAGTGTTACACCCAAAATCTGTTTTCCATTCCAGTTAAAGTGATCATGAAGAGTGCAAGGGGTGAAAGATGGGGGGAGAGTTCTTTTGCACTGATAAAGTCTGCTAAGAACAATACCACAGTGGAGTCAAATCATTCTGTATGTGTGTTCTTGATATAAGACACATGGTCACTCTGAAACTAGGGCAACAGCATAACATCCCATAGGCCTACCCCCTTACATATTTACAGCAGTACACCACAACCTGAGCATACATAAGGTGAAACACTGACTTGCTTCACATTAAAGTTAAGACTTTGACTTCACATAGATTTTTGCTAATCACAAAGGCCATCCGGATCTGCTCACTCTGCCATAGCCAGTATAACGTTCCATCCTCTACTCCCTTAAAAATATGATTTTGTGATTTTGTAATGTTGAAGAGAGAAGCTAGTGCCAAGAGTTACACTTGTGGGGGATGGTAAGACCAGGCTGTCGACTACAGTAACACAGTAGCCATTCAGACTCCCTCATATAAAACAACACAGGACTATGGACCAGATTCACAGATTTACAGTAGCGCACGCCCAGTGATGGGCAGTGTGATATGGCACTAGAGAACCACTGAAATTCCTCTCATTTTGCTCAAGCTGTAATCTGCGGTGTGGCTTTCCTCAAAACCATGTGACCCGCCCAGTGCTGTGAGTGTTTGCTAGTGCACTTGATGGGGGAGCTCAAATCCCTCTGCGTATTAAAACGAGTAGAAACACTTTCATAGACACTCCTAGTGGGTTTCAACCATAACCATTCAATAAACTCTCTGTTTTGCACATGGGTTTCTCTCAGCATGGTGATGGTACCACAGCTGGTAATCACAGTGAACAAGGCTCTTTATGGCCAAAAAACACACAAATCCCTCTAATTTAGTCTGCCAGTCTGGCAACACTGCTCTTTCATAGCAACAACTTAGGCCTAGGATATTATTTAGGTGAATATTATGCATATTATACAGGTAAATATGTAAAGAACTATAACTAGATTACAGTGTGCCACAAGATGTAACAAGGCAGAATCCACAGCTCAGACGGGAGAAAAGTGGATGGAGACAAAAAATAATATCTCCATACCCACAGCTCGAGAGCTTTTTCTGGACCATTTTAAAGCTGATTGCTCAAACTCATCTTTGCGAACAATCGTCGATTTAATTATGGGGAAATAGAGATCTCATCCATCCTTGAACAACAGTGTGTCTGCAAATTGATAGATAGTTTTGGTCAGCTAGCAGTACTATGCCTCCAGTGTCCCATCTGTAAATCACTAGAATGAATTCCTGTGATGAGACAAACTGTGTGATTAACTAGCCCTGGTCTCATGAATCAGACAGGGTGGTTAATGCTGACAGTTGTGCCATAATACTATAAGCGATAAGCTCAGGGGATATTGTGTGCATTATGGTAAGGCATCATTGAGATTTGATGGTTTCTCTGATCAATTCTGGCAATTCCAGATAGAACAATGTGACATTACCAAGATGCTACCAAGTTGTTAGCGCTGGCTAAGGTATTAGGCCATAGGCAATGCCACCACATTTAAACAATCATTGATACTTTCAAGGAGCACAGATGTTCATAAAACATTCAGCTTTATATGTCCACTACATTGTGTGAGTCATACAACGTTACGTAATCCAAGGTAGGAAATATATTTTTGAGCCTTAACCAGTCATGTCCGCAATAAAGCACACATAACACAATTGAGATGGTGGGAAAATAAATACAGAACGTTTATGAACTTCTTTGAGCCACAGGCCAGCATCACTACACCACAGCATCATCTTCATAAGCATATTCTGAGGTAATGGCCAAACATTTGCTGTCTTCCGAGACTATTTCCACAGGATAAACTGCCAAAGCATCAAACCTTTCTTGACAATTTCCTGGTTCTCAAAGAATTTGAACCGGTTCTGGATATTCAGACCCAATTGTATATCTCTTAATATCAAAGGCCCTTCCATGGCATGTCAGTACCCTCCTTATACCCAACTAGACTTCCACCATCACCTTTCTGCTAGCCTGTTCCAAGGTGAGAGTCAGGTGTAGGATGGGATTTTTTAATTGGGCCACTTGAGACTGTTCAGAGCACAGGGAGTACAGGTCACAGAGGCAGCAAAAGGCAGGGCTGCCAGGGCTTCTTTGCCTCCCAGCAGGCTTTTTAAATACAGGCCAATGGGCCAATATTCCACATACAAACCTCAGTTCATTGTAGACCCCTTTGCAGGGAAAACAAGCAGGGACTGACTGAGTCAGACTAGAGCATACAAGGCAATGAAGGGCAATAGATTTCTTTGGAAGATTGTTATTTTCTCTACCTCTTCTATTTTATGAATTGTAAGGAACTTACATGGACATTTCATAACCATCATCCCCTCACAGCCCATCTATGCTTCTTTCTTTCGAGTCTACATTTTGACTTCATCTAGCCATGGCTGTAACTGCGTTTCTTACTTTTTCAACTCAAAACCAAATCGAACATTACATCCTGCACACTTTTTAGCTATAGACATCTATTTATCTAGCAATTAAAAAAAAAAAAACATGTTGAAACTGCTACATGTGTCAACTAACTTAGCTGTAACAAGCTTGCTATACACACTTCACCAGTGCAGTGACCAACCAAACGCAGTAAAACATAATGTAGAGCCAATGATTTTCCATTTAAAAAAAATGCATTTTCCGTTTCACATTTTGGTGATTCCGTTTTTTTCCGTTTCAGCTCATTTTGTTCACCCTGAGGTAGATTGATGGCTTAAAATTAGTGAATAATATGTGCCCTTCTTAGATTGTTGTTTGCCAGCCATCAACAGAACAGAAGACTACATTTTTTTAATGCCATTGGGAAGACGAGCAAGTGAATGTGACTGCATGTGGGTGTATGCGTCAACCGTTGAAAAGGGGGGCGTGGCCGGAGTTCAGAACAGATGTGACATTTTCTCGGTGGTTTTGTTTTTTAATAAATGTTTGTTCATCGTTGCAATCGTTGTTGTGTTTATTTGAAAGAAATAAAGCCTTGCAGCCCAGAATACAGGGGAATTTGGGCAATTTGTATGCACAAAATGATGTTTCCGTTTCAAAGTTGCAATTCTGTTTCAAAGGGTACATTCCGCAAATTCTGTCCATTTTCCGTTATCGCGGAAAATCATTGGCCCTAATAATGACTGATACCTTAACGTTATGGTCCACTGAAAGTTACCCACATTGCATCACACAGTTAAGTCTACTGTTACTTCAGTTATATTATAAGGTGTGCTAGTCATGATGAACTAGTAGACAGCTAATTAAGAGATCAGCCTGGAGTGAGTTGCTAACTTCATTATCAAATCCGAATTCTTGACTGTTTTTAGCACAGCAACATTTTCCTTATTTGGACTAGCAGACCGGACCAAAATTGCAATGGAAGCAACACCTAGACACTCTGTTAGGGCGTTTAAAAACACATATCACCAAGAAGACATGACTCTTCTGAACATGATAGAAAGGCATGCATTTCAGATGGATGGTTCACAAAAGGCACTGGAACAAAGGTGATAGCATCCAAATGGGGTACCGTACATCCATGATTAGCTGCATTGTAACGCTCGGGCAAAAGTTACCCACAAGCTAGTAAAACTCTGATTTACTAGGAAATATTTTATGCTGGATACTCTGGGAAGTTATATGTCTCTAGTGGCATGTATCGTTATTTGCCTACTGGTAGCTGATTTTGCACAACCAGTAATGCTATACCCAGACACGAGTTGAATAACATTTGCAGAAATGACTTAACTGCAGCTGTAATGGTCAGAGGAAGATATCAGGAAACCTGTGGATTAACTAAAACATATATTTCAGATGTAGTTTTGCTTGTGTCCATTCGAGGAATGTAACCAGAAGGGGTTAAAACTCATGAGGGGTGAAAAAGTTGACAAAGATGCTAACTCCTTAGGGGGATCTGGGGGCATGCCCCAGCCACCATCATATTTAGTGGATAGTAAAATCATATCCTCGGCATAGTCTTTTTAGCCACTCAACACAAGAAGTTCATTGAAGGAGGCTAGAAGGGTTATGTTGAAGAATTACATGGTTAATTAAAAAGTAACACCTATACAAATATTAAGGGTTGGTGAAAATCAATGAAACAGTATAAAGAAAAAAAAGTTTTTAAAGCAAGTGGCAAAACGGTGGACTGTTTGTCTCTAACTTAACAGCTGACTGACCAAAAAGCGATGAGCAAAAGGCCAACAGAACGCCAGCTTTGCCTCCAGTGGTGTACTGACCTTTTGCTATCTAGGGTAATGTGTTACGCCTGTTCACAGATTACTTACATGACACTAGGAAATGGTACACTAACTCTGCGGCCACAGACGTCCTGCTGTAAGTCCAAGCAGTACCCTGGCTGTAACTTTTCGTCAGATGTGAGGACAGAATTTTTTAACTTTGATTCGGCCCAATTTAGGATTCTGTGTATAGGGTAACTAGTAAGTGTGATTAACTCACAAATGTTGCAGTGACTAGCATTGATAGTTGATGATGCTGTTGATTAGCCCATAGAGGTAAGGTAGAAATCTTATCTCAGCTCTGCAACTCATGTGATTGGTACACACAGGCTAATGATTTTACAGTTGTTTTTATCCTCTCCAAAGTGTTCCAGTGAACACAGACTAAGAGTAGATTATTTTTGCATGCCCATCTTCATATTGGCTACAAAATAGTTTTAGCTTTGTCAACTAAAATATGGGTCATTAGCATATCATATTGAAGCCAACTGTATCGAACACAGCAATTTTTACATGCACTGTTTGTATCTCTATCTCTCTCTTCATTTTCATTACAGTGTATCCACTTTTATGGCTATAGCAAATATTCATCATAAAATGTGTGATTTTCCTCTTAATTTACAAATACATACCTAATTATTTTAGGCTTAATCAACATTTCTGTCGCATAATACACATCAAAACTTGATAGTTAATGTTAGCTGTATTTAGCAGACAGCTATATTGAATCAAAGCAACTCATTTCATGCATGCAATCCTATTGAGGATGATTGTCAAACCTTTCTTTCGTAGGGCAAAGTGTTAGCATCCACGTAACTACAAAGGCTATGGTATGTAACGGCGACTGCTGCCACAGCAGCATCACATTTACATTTTCTTGCGGAAATACGTCTGAATATGATGTGTGGAAATGAACCTAGCACTTCAGTGTCTGTCATTCTTTCATCTGGGATGAGAAACCACAGCTTATGCTGTTACACAGGCAGGCATTGTGATGGGTTCAAAAGAAGGTGGTGACTGGAAACAAAATGGCTTGTGACAGAAATAGCAATTTGCAACTGTGCAAAAGAAAAAAATGATTAACATACAAAATTCCCAATCGAGTTTCATCTGTTTCAAACGAATTAGCCTCCATACAACAACGACACCATTAAGTTTCAATATTATTGTACAAATAATTTGCTTTTGGTCAAACTGAAAGGATAAAACTAAAAGTCTTATCCACATCCTTGCATCCATTTGGGTTGACCCCACATAGGCATCAGGTATCTGAGTCAATACAATATGACACTGCAAACTAGGCAGTATTTGGTGGCTTGTGACTACAATAAATCTCAGGGTCAGATTTCACACTGGAAATGTCGACAGGGATATGCCAAAGGGCAATACTCGTTCTCCTGTTTTCGTGAACTCAGAAGTAGATCATTCTTAAAAACACAAAGTTTGAGAGCCTTGAGACAGTCAGGCTGCACACTGCATAAAATGTGGCCATTTTAAGTCTGTACATGAGGTGTTTGACTTGACTAATCCTGGAGGAATGTGGTGACCTGGGGCTACGGTGGCCCAGGCAGCACAATTAATCTGCAGAGTGCAGAGCAGGGAGAAAAATGGACGAGGGGAACAATGAGGAAACATTCCACACACTTTCAGCTGAGACCAGACAGATAATACTGTGTGTGTGTGTGTGTGTGTGTGTGTGTGTGTGTGTGTGTGTGTGTGTGTGTGTGTGTGTGTGTGTGTGTGTGTGTGTGTGAGTGTGTGTGTGTGTGGGGGGGGGGGGGTGTAAAGGCCGAGAGGGAAAAAGATTTGAGACTGTATGTGTGTGTGTGTGTATGCGCCTATGTCTGCATAAGTGTCTATGTATAAGACAGTGAGGGGAGGAAGGCATACAGACTGAGATTTTGTGTGTGTCTGTGTACACACTTGTGTTATCTCATTCAGTATTGCACAGATAACAATATCCTGTAGTAATCTCAAAGGTCTGAGGCTGAGCAGCTCCACACACACACACACACACACACACACAAACACACACACACCCACACACACACACACACACACACACACACAGGCTGCTGATCTGTGCAGTGCAGAGGGAGTCTGTAGGAAACTGCAGTAGTGGCAGCACTGTCAACCACACTAATCAGATCCCACTGATGTCCGTCTGGGCCCCTGTCTGCCCCTTCACCACCTTCCAGTGCTAAAACAACCTGTTTTCATCACATGTTCATTTCTTCCCCTCTATTCCCGGCACCATGTGTGGTTAATGAGGTCAGGGTGGGGACTGTGTGTGTGTGTGTGTTGGGGGGGGGGGGGGGGTGTTTAAAAACATCTGCCTAGAAGGCTCCCAACTTGTTTACTCTGCACCCTGTCAAGTTGGCTGTCCTGCCTGAATCTTTTCTGGAGTGTTGTTCTGTGACGCAGCAGCCTTTGCTTGAGCACCCCCCTCCTCCTCCTGCTCCTCCTCCTCCTCCTCCGTCTCCTCCTCACTGGGGGACACGCTGTGGCATTCTGATGGACTGAACATTCTGATTGACTGAACGCTCGTCACAATCGTCCTTAACATACACTCCCCTGAGAAAATAAGATCCCTCTTTGAAAAGCAGAGCAAGGGGATCAATGTCATATCTGCGACTTCTCAATGTAGCCCAAACCTGACAGCCTTATCAATAACTCAAACACTGAATCAGTGACAATTAATTCATCTGCCAGGAGCCATCCCTCTATCTGGAAAAAACCTTGAGAGGAAATGATCTCTGCTGCTGACACTCTAGTTAGTTTAAAATATCTTGGGGCTGAGAACACTACCGATTAAAAGGGTGCCATCTTTTACCACAAATACTTCTACATCAGAATATGACCTCATCAGTTTGAGGATAGATACAAAGCTGTAGGCCCAGCAATAACCATTTTCATTCATAATTTACTGTACAGTGTGCATTACATATTACATTACATCAGGATATAATAGGCGTAGACATAAACGCCTCAGTCAGTGGCAAATTAGTTAACCAACCAATTCATAGTGGCAGTTCACAGTTTTAAACTACAGACGGCCATTTGTGATGTGTGAGGAAACACTGTGAGCGAACACCACAGTCTACATAAATGTTAAAACTGAAATAAAGTATTAAACATGTCCTATTTTTCATTTTAAAATAATAGGCCTATTAATGAGGGGCATCATAGAATTTCCAACCAGCCATATAATACACTCATAACACAGAAAGGTAAAATAAAATAAAAGTCAATTTTTACAAAAAATATCCCACTTTGTTGGCCCACAAGGCTTTCTATTTCAGTATTAACAAAGAGCCAGTCTATCTGTCAGTCTACACATGGACAATTTACAACAAGACATTTCCATTACTCCAGGTGGCACCTTGCTTCAGGTCTGTTTGTCATGCAAAGGGCGAACATGTCTTTTCCGAACACTCGTCCCTGGCAGGTGAGCCAACACCTGGCTTACAGAACATCCAGACTGCCGTAGCACTTATTTAAAATGTAACGTGAACCGACCACCTTCCTCATGAAGCCAGCAGGGCTGTTGATTTATTATTTCATTACATGCTTCAAAACCCCCTGTCCAAACCAGGTCTCTTCAAGAATACCATTTTCTACATACATTTTAAAACCCTTAGCATATGGCCATGTCCTGAGCCGTTTTCAAGGCGCAACTTGGTTCATGAATTTAAGGTCAAGCATTAACACTCACCAAGCACTTAATGCTTGTAGTAGTCCTATTTTGTGAGTGAGCCTTTTAGAGGGGTGTGCTTTTCGGCTACTAATTCCTTATCGTGTATAATCCCTTCATGCAAGGACCAAGAATGGATCTAGCATTCATTGAAATTATCCTCTCATTCTGCTGAGCCACAACTGTTAAAGGATGGGGGAAAAGAAAGAACAGTTATCACCGACTGAAGTTCAGCTGTGATCATTTCAGGGGTTTTCCTGACTCAAACTGAAGCAAAGTGCAAATTAGGGTAAATTCTAGAGGTGCTGCTCGATAGTGTGCCAATAAACGCTGGTGGCAGACCAATGCAGCATTCCATAATAAAACGGAAGATCCTAAATGAAAAATGCTGTGTACAAGCATAGCGTACTGCCTGGTATGCATCAAAACAGACAGCTATTTTTCATTCTAATTTTCTTTCTTTTTTTCCTTTCTGATGGCAGCAAGCAAAAGTGATGATAAGCCTATGGAAATGTAAAGATACAGTCAGTCGCACCTTGAAGAGTGCGTGTTATCAAGATATTCACAGCAACAAACAGAATTCCACCATCAAATTTGACAGTCGCATCAAACCTCCGCGAGAGACAGTCAGCACTGCCAGTACAGTGACTTAAAGTAACACTATGCAACAATTTGACACTTTTTGAGGTATGGTTTTATAGGCAAATAGTTTTGGTAACATCCTCAAATTCATTTTGATAGCATATGGTCATGTGAAAGACAGATAAACACCTGTGTCTTCCCCACTAGCCACTCAAGATATGCCCTAGGTAGTTCTGTGTAACAGGCTGGACAACCCTGCAGAAATAGGAGAAAAGCTTTCACACGCAAGACAATGCCAGCTATACTGCAAAAGACACCAGTTAGTGTTTTGGCAAGCTTATATCAGTGTCAACAGGGCTGTTGGTGTTTGCAAGGTTTTTGCATGCCTTTTAGGTAGTAATCATGGCACAGTCATAGTTAAGGTCTCATGTCAGTTAACCTAGCTATCTAGCTCTAGCTTAGGGAACTAACAGTTGGCAACTGCTATCGTGTGTTAATATGGACTAATTATTTGCTACGTTAAATTACCACTCTGTTAATATGGACTAATTATTTGCTAAGTTAAACTTAGCTGCACAGGCATCCTACGTGTTTCTACGTTTCCTATTATAATTTAAGTTAAATTGAAGAGACTGTAACATCAGCTAGATAACTAGCCATCATTTCATGCAAATGTAACTCTGAATACAAAACCGATTTAAACTGTTTAAATGGCAGACTAACTGGTTTAATCACTATTGTAGCGCATGCACACTAGGGCTGCAACTATCGAATATTTTTGTAATCGAGTATTCTATCAAGAATTCATCGATTAATCGAGTAATCGGATTAAAGTAATTTTGCGTTTTCAACAACGTCATGTCAATAGTGACTCGCATTATTAGCCGCCATGCTAACGTAGCCGCCATGCTAACGTATCCGACCGACTAGCATCGCGCAGTTGCCGCGATCGCGTTATCAAAACCTCCAAAATGTCATCAAAGTAACTAACCCCATTGCATTCAAATTATAAGCATTATAGTGCTGTTTTGGGAGTAATGTTCGTGTGTGTTTCTGTGTGTGCTTGCTATGATAAATGTTGCTCACTGGTTTGCTTTGCAAACTTTAGACTGCTGCCATGGAAACACCATGCGAGCGTTATAGAGACAATGTAGGCTACCAGTACATTGGGTTTAGGGACAGTTGCAGCCTGAAATAATTTAGTTATAATAAGCAATTGGCTGTTATTCCTGACAAAAGAAAACATTTTTTAATCTAACACTTTAATTGGGTCAAAACTCAGCAGCTGTGTGTATGTGACCGCGTGTGCGGGAGGAGAGAGGTGCATGACATGAGATCTTGGTGCATTTGTACTCGCTCTGCTACTTACTGTAACATCATGCCTAGCATCACTATGACTCATAGTATAGTCTACAAATAACCTCACACACCTTAAATTCAAACTTACGCTTGTGTCCATAGTAGCCTATCTAGCAATCGTTAATCAGCTAGCGTCAACATTTACGTTACATTGAAGTGGCTCCGCATGGTGAACTGTAAACGTTAATGAGTTAAAGAACTGTATTTGCTGGTTCTACGTTGCTTGGTTGTATCGCTCGGGCAGTGACTGTTAGAACACCCACGATTACCAAAGCAGTATTCTTTATCTCCATTTAATTCATCAATTTCCATTACATGACAATGCGTACGATCGTACAATATGTGTGTTCAATGAGAATAGCCTGGGCAAATCAGCACTGCACTGAATTACATTAACATGAGTTGTTGCTACATGATAACAATTACACAACTAATATGAATAGATAGTGGACACACTAGGCAACATGATATCATCCATAATACATTAAACAGTCGAAATATAAACTTATAAGGACGAACCCATCCTTACTACATTGAATCAACATAAGAGCAGAACATAGCTAAATTTCCGCTTAGCCCGCTAACGCTACTATAACGTACCCTGCACTTCATGAAACTACGTACTATCATAAGGTAGGCACACAATGCCTAAAATAGTACTTCACCATACTGTGACAAATAAGTTTCGAGTGCTTACATCATTATTGTTCTACGTGTATGTGAATCTTGTGTGCTTAACTAAACTGCTCACTACCATAATGAAACCTAGACTGACGGAGCTGCTGTCTACAGAGAACGTAAATCTTTGAATGTGCGCGCACGTCAATAATAAAAGTCTGTATGAAATGGTGACACCAGAGCATGATATGAACTAAACGAACCCTCGAGGCAAAAAAAAATCCTCGATAATTTTTTGTAATCGAGTTACTCGAGTAACTCGAGTAATCGTTGCAGCCCTAATGCACACACACGCACTCACAATTCAGAATAAAATACAATGGCAACCACTTTCTAAAGTCAATGTTGAGTCCTGCGCAACAGCAGTTGGCCATGACCTATGCAATTACGTGAATGCCAACACTTTGCGTTATAAAATAAGGGTTTGACTCTCCTACTACCTGTTGGATGGAGTATCGCCTAATAAATATCATCTAACAAGACTCGGGGCAGCGATTCTCTAACAGCAATGACCCAATCAGCCAATGTTCAAAATGAGTTGATGGTCTTCTCATCAAGATTTAGGAAGAACCCTACCACTTTGTTCCGCCTAAGAGCATCTGTTGTCTTTGCCTTCTCTCCACAGAAGGATCAATAGTGGTTCCTCGATGGTGGAATGACCTTACGGGTGCTATCCAATCAAGTTACAGTCAAGGTAGCCTGCATTTAAAAGGGCACCACAAAGCATTTATCTCTAGTCAAAGGCCTCGCATGCCTTTGAGGTAGTTTGACCAGGCTTGACATTTTTATATTTTACCACCATCTAAAAACATTGATCTCAAAGTGCGACATAATTTAGCACAAACTCAGCAACAATAATCTGAGAGCAGCAACAATGTAATTATTATCATTTTTGGTTAAATCAACTGTTAACACAAGGTTTCAAGATATTGTAAAAAAAAAAAAAATACACTTAGTGTTTGTGCCTCTCTGAAATCTGAACATTGTGACACAAGTGTTAGCTACAGAGTGGTAATTAAAGCATTCATCAGTTTCATGTTTAGTAACACCAACACACATAGCAAACTATGGAAAAATACTCATGGAACACTACCTGTTGCTCACAGAAACGCAAGGTTTGGTCGTTGTCAATGAATATGTGACGTATTACTATTTGTCATAACACCACCCTGCAAATATGTTACACTAGGAATGTTCACCTACACAACATGCAAATCTTCTAGTGTGATCATTAGAAATATTTAAACTTATTCATCCAGTTCCTCCTCAGATAGGAGTGCTTCATCTAGTTGTAGCTCCATATTACACGTCTCTTTGTCCTTTGAACTTAAAGCAACATTATTCTTACCCTTCTACTTAGAGATGCACCGATTGCAAAATTCTTGGCCGATACCGATTTCCGGTTTTTAAGGAGGTCTGACCTGCCAAAACCGGTTTTTCCGATACCGATTTTCTAAGAAATAATTATAATCATATAATAGACACCATATTTGTTTGGCGTGAGTACCCTTCTCCCAGACAACATTTTGCTTATATAACTGCAATTAAAACCACAACTAGTGGTAGGCTATATGCTATCATAACTCCCCTTTTCAAGAACACTGACATTCAGTCCAGTTTACAGGTCAATAACTAGGATAAAACTAAAATAAATACAAACAAAAGATAGAGTGCACTATTATGTACTGAAAATAAACTGGTTCTCAAAGTAAATTGCACATTTCAGGCCTTTGACCTCTCTAAATAAAAAAGTGCATCATAATATGGGATAAAAAAAAAACCATCAATACAAACAGGTAGCTTTAGGTTGTGATGAAAGTACTCCATCCTACTCCCAATGCAATCACTTAACCATCAATGGCAGGTTCTTCTTCACAAACAGAAGCATCTCTGCCTTCTCACCAGAAAGCCTGTTTCTTTTCTCATCTATGACATTACTAGCCAAGCTAAAAAAGCGCTCGCTGTCGACGCTTGTACATGGAGCAGAGAGGTAGGCTTGGGCAAGTGCAGGGTAGTGTGTTTTTGTTTTCATGCCAGCGTTTTTTACATCCTAACGTTAACGTTACTCGACTACTCTCAGTAGAGTGACAGACGACAGACGAATGACAGACGTTAATTTGTGAAAATAGCGATCTTTTTCTAACAAACATATTCTACTCAACTGTAAGGAATATTATTCTGCATAATGATCGGCTAAATATCCCGATGTGTTTCACATTTTTAATAGTTATTTGCGAAGATATCCATATATTTGTAAACTTCTTTTTCTGCACTGGCAGCCACATGTGTAGCATTCCATAATGGGACTAGTGGCAACGGGATTTCTGTTAGGGGAGTTGCCATGGTAATGGGTTGACTTGTTGTGGTTATTCTGAGCACGAGTGAAATACGCTTTTATTAAACGGAGAGCTACTTATCCAAAGAGATATTTTCTCAGTGTGAGTTCTTGAGAGAGCCCTAACACGGACGCTACACATGTCTTATTTTTGACTTGCAAGCATTACAAACAGCGTGTTTTGGGTCGTCCTGGCACACAGTCAAATAAGTCCAAATCAGCTACATGTTTTCTTCCCGAGTCTTGCTAGTTTTTAGCTGTTTTGCTCTGGGCGCCTTGAGCTGCTACGCACCGCGCATGCGGGTCAGTTTGATCGGCCGAAAACCGGAAATTACGACAGTGACCGGCCGGTCACCGATTGTGGCCGGTTGGATATAAAACCGGCTTTTTTAATCGGCGGCCGATTGATCGGTGCATCTCTACTTCTACTAGCTATAAGAAGCAGCTAGCACTGTATTTTCTGTATGGATAAAGGTGACAAAGAAACCCAGGAAGATGAAGAGAGAGTAACCGAGCAAGAGTTAGTTTTGCTAGCTTTTACCTTATAAACATCCTTGCTAATGTGATTTATGAAATAATGCAATGTGGGCTGTTATCTTATCTGTGTCAACCCTGTCTCACAGAGAGTTGTAGTTTTTCCAGATGCCCAAAGTCATCGACCTCAGTCCCATCTCATGCTATCATCCCAAAAAATGTATATCATTCCAAAGGTTTCTTCAGTCTTGGTCAATCTCACTTCAAATAAGCCTTGGAGGTTTGCAACATTGAAAGCGTAACTCAGCTAGCTTGTAAAAAATTACACTGCCCAATATATATTATGGACATTGTGTGATTGTATCATGTCGCCAACAACATTTATATTACACATAGGCCTATTCCAAATTCAAACGCTTAGAAAACAATGTATATAGAAGATGAAAGTACTTGTCATTTCACTTGTCAAAAATGTGTCATTCATTTTGGTTATGGAATTGTTCATATTTAGGGGAAGCCCATTAGCACAAAATACTATCTCTGTTTACAAATGGATATCTTTTACGATGGTTTCTATAGGGTTGCGCAAACTCAGCCCCAGCTGGGCAAATGATAGTTAAACACGAGACATATATTTCATATCTGGCTTGTGCTCTTAAGTCTATAGTTTAAATATGATCAAATGGCCAACTTAGCATAGCAGTTATGCAGCTAGCTTGTCAACGTTTCTTTGTGACTCAGTGTAGGCCTACTTCATGTTTATTATGCGAGACAGCCATTTTACTTCTTTGAGGCGCTCCAAAAACATTGAACAAAAAGAAGATCCTCAGCATACCAGACTCCCCCCCTTCAATTTCGATGGAATCGAAAAGCGGTGTACAAAACTGCAACAATATTTCCACTTGTGCAATTACACTAAATGTGTGTTGACTTGACATTTTAAATTCACAATAATATCTAGTGGTAGGCTATCTCGTGGGTTCGACTACAATACTACGTAGGGCCGTCACTCTTCCAAAAGAGAAGTAAGAACGAGATTGAACAAACCCATAAGTCTTTAGAAGTAATTTGAATGCAACCCATACTGGCAGGTTCCCACCCATTTTCATGATCAACATTTCAAAACTTTTCCATGACTTTAAGAATGATCTTTCACAACTTACACAAAACATGCATACCTTACTTCACAGATTATGGCTATTTAGTGTATGAAAATTAAACAACCAATTTTTCCTTTTCTAATAAGCTAGTTTGGCTATGTCAAAGTGGAAACTCAATCATGCTGCAGAAATTCACAGAACACAGCATTCTCCGTGAAAGACTACAATAACATAACTAATTTCATTAGACCTACATCAACAAAAGCCCATTTCATGACTTTGCCAAAGGTTTCGATTAATTTCCTGAATTTTATAGGCCTTGAAAATTCTATGACTGCCCTGCATTGGGCACGACACATAGAGCTGCACACATTTTTGTGATTTAGAAAGCAGCAAATTCTCCCGTGTTCTTGGAACGTGTGCAGTCAGCTGCAACACACTAGCTCCAGCAGTACGTGTTGCTATGATCAAGATGCAACGCTTAAGATTGTAAAGTTAAGGCACATTTGTGACCTGGCCAGGATTCCACGTCATTAACAATTAATGGATCAAGAGAAAATGTGGCGCTAGGCTATTCATAGCACAAAGTAACATTGCTGGGACAGCAGTGACTTGTCAAACAGGTTATTACAGTGCAACTATTTTTAACGAATTATCTAATTTCAAAGAAAAAGTGAAAGCCCTACTACATACAAGGCCTTATAAGACAGCAGACAGACAATTTTCTTCCACACATTCCTAGTAGTTCAGCTGGTGTTTCTTTAGGTCGTCTTTACAGCCACCCAGTATTATACAATCTGAAAAAAATAGGCAAAGCTGTTGTTTGATATACCACCTATAACAATATTAATGCAGAGCTATTCTGCTCTCTGACACAAACATACTGAATCTTTATTAGGTAGTCTGTATTTGAGCCATCAGCCCACAGGCTTATTGTGGGCGGTCTGAAAAAAAGAGCAAGAACAACCAAACCTGCCACACTAAAACATTCTGTATCAGAGCAGAGATTACATCATACCAGACTACCTTCTCTGTTCACTGAATGAATAACAGATTGTGTGTTTGTGTGCTGGTGAGTCTGCTAGTGCCTATTAATGTTAATACAGCACTGGCTACAATCTAACTGATCATAGCTAGGGATTGACATTACCCATCAACAAAACCACGAGCAAAGTGACTTCCTATGAATTCAACTCTGTACTATATGCTCTGAAAGAGCGGTCTTCATGTCGCAAATGATGCATTTGTAACTCAAAACCACTGAAACCTACCATACTGCTTCTCTGACTGCAAGTGAAGACTGCAAACAGGCAAAAAAAACTGAACTTGACCTCCAGGTCACAGACACACACCCATGAAGCAACGCTCTATAAAACTCTGAGCCAGGCAGTGTGGGGGAGGGGAACTGTTGGTTCTGAGTAAAGAAAGAACATTTAAAAGCTGAGCATGTGTGAGTGAGAGAGAGAGACAGAGAGAGATAGAGGTATAGAATATTTCCTTTTCCCAAAGGCATGGTTAAGGTGATTATTTTTGATGGAAGCTAGTATAAAGCTTACCAGAAGAAGGCAGAACGAGGATCACAGCCTGTTTTAACAGGTAAACAAATGAACAGGCCTACAATTCCAGTGCCAAATAGAAGACTAAGAAGATTTAGAAGAGTAAATCAGGGGTACAATCAGTGACTCTGCCAAAGAGTCAGGTATGGAAATTTAAATTTTGTGTGCAACTAACTTTTGTGTGACATTTGTCTTTCTTAATTTAAAAAAAAAAAAAACAATAACAAATACACATTTTCTCCATAGGAAACATTTTTTTTTTTTAAATGCCTTCTCTGTGCCAGAATCAGTTGAATGCTGAATGCAGTTGAATCAGTTGAATGTCCCGTTTTTTAACACTATTTACATAACATACTAGTTAATTGAACTTTCAATAAGATATCAGTTACAGGTCCAGCTATCTTGTGAATGTCACTGTCAAGCGAATGTATTAAGACATTCAAATTCAAAATCCCTCCTCCTCATCAGAATCTAAGCCTAGATTTAATTTTCAATTTGTGTCATCCTTGATAGTCTCCCATTTTAAATGTTCACAGCAAATCACTGACTGACTAGCCTACTCTCATTGAAAACCAGCCAGGCAAGTCACTGACTGACTAGCTTGCTCTCAGCAAATCACTGACTGACTAGCCTACTCTCATCGAAAACCAGCCAATCATGTAACTCCCTACTGTTCAGCTTTTAACTTTTGGTTCATGACTTCAAGTTGTCTCTACTGGCATCAGCTGCTTTCTTTACAGCCGTGAAGTGACGCCACATTGTTGTGAAAATGTTTTTGTTAGGTAGAGAAACAGGAGGCAACATTACGAGATTTCAGCTAGTAAGTAACAAAGCTAGGTCGGCTGCCAGACGATTGAATGTTTGCTAAATGCCCCTTTTGTTTCCCCGCCACCATGGCAGGTAGGCCGATCAACCGGTTTTACAATGTTTTATACTTGATCATTTATACAGCAGTATGAGTTACACAGTATACCGGGGCTTTTTAGCGACGTTGGATTTCCTTGCAAGGTGTTACAAAAGGGATGAATCAGTTCTGGTTGTTTGATTGCATTTTATCAATACTGTAACTATTGGGGTGGATATGGATATCCGTTCAAGTACGTAAGTACGTTTATTGATCCCCTTAACAGTGTTATTCTTCTACTGTTATTATACAGGCCTGCTGCTACAGACACACACACATTTAGGCGATATATCTGCATGTCTCTCAACTGATCTCAGGCTTCTTTCTCTTGATGAAGGTCTCAGACCTCACACAAATCCTAAAGTACTGATGTCCATGAGTTCATATGGTTGCTAGATGATGTAAAATTGGACAATCACACATTCAGTGAGCTATACTTCCTATTTTATACCTGGTGAACTTTAAAAGGAGGAGATTGAATCCCAAGCATAAAATGGATGGAAACCTAGTCAATCAAAATGTGATTGTGGTAGGTCAGTCTCTTGGAGATGGACACTGGCAGGACAGGACATTGAATTAACTAGTTTAAAACGAAAAGTCTGGACATTCACATATGAACTTAACAGTTAACGCTCTTAACAACTCTTCCTTCAAGGATGCAGCCTTGACCTACAACTCACAAAATGTTCTCATCAATCTGTAGAATATATAAATAAGTGACTAGGACAAGGGATCTCAATATTGAATTTACAGTTTTGTGAAATCCTTTGCTACTTCCTTAGTCGTATATCCTATTTCTGCACAATTCTTTCCACAACAATAACAACAACAAAAGGAGGGTATTCTGTAGTTGCCAAAGACCTATATCACATCTAAAAGGGAATGAGTGAGCTCAAACGTTGCACTGCATCACAATCACTGCTCAGAGTTGCTTGCAGCCAGCTAGGTCATTCCAACTGTGACCTTATCGTGTCTCCCTGACATTGTAATATCTTCATAGACCATGGTTACACATGTTGATTCAATGTGAGTTGATCAAACCAGGAAGTATTAACATGTGGATGCTCTCAGGCTGGATCTTGGCTGCATGAACCCAGTTAGAGTTTGTCTGCGTCCGAGCTGAAACTAATACAGATAGCCCTATCATTTAGACGAACACTCTCTATCCGCACACGGTATCTGCAACGATTCGAATCGGGGGTAGAAAGTGAGTAGATTTGAATCGGTACGGGGGCAGGTGTTCGTGTGCAGGGATTCACACAACTTGATGATGTCATTGTCCCACGTGATCGCATCACGATCTCCAATATATAACACTCTACATCTCACTCATGGTGTGTCTCGAACTCACTCTCATTAATCCAGCCTACTGATTTTTGTTTAGCCTCCTATCTTGATCTAATTCTTTATATTCAGACGTTACATAACTTTCATGACTACAAATATAAATTGGTCAGCGATTTAATTTTCTTTTTTGTTCATAAATGAATGTAGAATGGTCGGAGCAAAGCCTCATGGGAAATGGGATGACAGACATGTCATGTTGCACTGTTCCAAACTCTTTATTATCAATAGAAAATAGAATTCATTTTCGCATAACCTATAGTCTGCTCTGACCACTGATTTTATTAACCACCATAATGTATTACTGTGCAGATTAAATGTATGCTATGTGGTTAGGCTACACGTTGCTAATTATAGCTTGTCTACTGGCTGTCTACTGGCTGTTTACCCATGTCCTCCTGTCAACAACAGGCGTGGGGTATGTACTACAGCCGGTTCATCCCAATCGGGTGGGTTCGTCCTTACGCAAATCTCTCGTTACCAGGCTCCGTCCTCACGAAATAAAAAGATTTGATTCGTGTGAAAAATGACGTGAATCCAGGCTCCGTCTAAACGAGGTCTAAGATGGTCTGGATCAGCTCCCTATCGGCTCTCACGTACATGTGAACTTTTATGTTTTGTTTAACAGTTCTACTCAATGATACGGGCAGAAAAGCCATGGCATGTTCTTTCACAACATCTGACCATCTTATCTGAAGAAAGCCAGTTTGGGGCCACACAGAAATTGGGTCAATACAAATAATCAAATTTTTCCAGCAAAAAAATATATTTTATGCAACATCATTCCAGTAGCCAGCTTCAGCAGAATCATTTTGTCCTGTGTATCCATGTTAAGTGTTTTTTTTTAATGAACAAACAAAGAGAAGCTAAACTTCCCCTCCCCCTCATCTTTGAATTCTCTGTCAAGCACCGGTTACATAACTGTGTCACTACCAGAGTGTGTGTCTCTGAGCGAGGAACTAGCTCAAGACCAGGCATTTACTGGGTACTGTCAAACATAAGATGACTGCCATTGCTTGTATTGTCATTTTAAAGGAATAACACTACACATTTTGGGTTATATTTTAATACTTTACAAGGAAACACTAAGCCATTCTGTAAACAGATCTCTGGTCAAAGAAGATTGGCTTTGATAACACCATATTATGTAGGCTCAGGTGTGTAGAATACATGACTATTTTTAGGAATATTACACCAGCCGCCAGAGAAATCTCAGATCAGTTTCTGTTGTATACATCTCTTCCCTTGACTGGAGCCAGGCTGCAGCTATGCAAATGCTGAAGAATTGGAACTCATTTTAATACCAAACATTAGTTCCCTGTAATTCATTAACTTCTCAGTAAGAATGTACCCCTACAACATATATTATTGTATTTTCTTCTAATTTCACTTTTATCTCAAAGGAAATATACTTACATTGATTCACTTTAAGATTTAAATAACATGACAAAAGCTTTGTCGACTAAATTAAAACATTGCCTGCCATCTGAAAATGGAATGGATCTCATTTTTTTGGGAGGGAGCTCTTTCACCAGACTACTCCACAACCTAAATCCACTGTGTCAGTGAGTTAAGAATATCCTCTTGGCTTTAACTCTCTCTCTCCCTCCCTTCCCTCTCTAGCTTCTTCCCCTCCCCCACACCCACGAGTTCAGCCTCAGCCACATTGCTGTCATGTGGGCTTGCACTGTTTTTCTTGTAATATCAACGAAAAACAACCACATTGGACGTTCATCATTAGTTTTACATGAGCATGTTGTCACAGTTGAACTAGTCTGTAAGCAGTATCCACTTTGAAATATTATTAGCTACCTCACCAGATATTCCACACCACATCAACATAGTCAAGAAGGTTTTCATGTTCCAACATGATTAGCCTACCAGCTAGAGTTGTGTCCCATGATCAAACTGGCGTCTAAAGTTAGCTATTCTACTGTAAAAGGGTTACTGTCTGTCAAGCTGTTACTAGCTAGGCCACATAAGCCATACCTATTTTGAATGAATACATTTCACGCTAGCTTGCAAGCTCATACTGTTAAACACCAACAAGTTCATATTTAAAGGAGTATAACAACACCAAGAAATTCGACCTAGCTAGGAAGCTCACCATCTTACCAAAGAAGACTACATACACCATCACTAATAGTACACGTCAGAAAACTTTCGTGATAACATTATTTCACATGTAACTTAACCCTCTTCATATAACAGTATGCTAGCTTTCCATCCAGCCAAGTTGTGGGAAGGCAGATAGCAGCATTTACACACAGACAGGCGCGCGCGCACACGTACGTACACACTCACTCACACACGCACACACACACACACACACATACTGCCCATCCCCCACCCCAGTCAAATCAACTAAACAAATGCCCTTGTAATATAAACTATACATCGCATTGAGACATAATAAAGCTTTGTCTGTAATAATTCAACCCTTTGCTACGTTATTTTCGTCAAAACTATGATCGGAATTAAACAAAACACTCACTTTTAATATCCGGATCACACAAGGGGTGCCTTCTCTGCTGTGTTGCTTGTGTGGAATTTCCTCCTCCACGGCTATTTTTTTAAATAGGGCTAAAACAAAGCGTTATAACCCTACTCTTCAACGACGATCCGATGGTTAAATTCCCAAATAAGCGTCCGGTTACAACACACGAGTGAAAGTGTTCGTTAAAATCTGTTAAAAATTGCATTTAAGAGAGACTGAGGAGCATTGTGGGGCTGTATGCTAGTGGAGAAAGAGCCAAACGGTTCAGGACCAGCCAACGGCTTCAGACACTCAAACACTGAAGCGGTGACCTGCCAAGCGAAAATGGGGAAGGCCTGGGCGGTTGTCGCTGCAGCTTTGTTGAAACAAGGAGGGACACAGACAGCAATAACATAACTGTTTGTTCTGTTTCAGAGAAAATAGCATCAGAAGGGTTACATTTTCCTTATATTTCAATTGATGTCGAAAGTATTTATTTATTTATTTTTCTAAATAATTTTAAAATTTCTATAAAATAGTTTTACTCATCTTTTGTAAAAGAGGATAATAATATTGAAATTTTAATATGATTGCTTGTATGTTTCAATTTTGTGTGTTGATCTTTCGTTTATTTTATTGAAATGTAATTTATATTACTTCAAATTATCACGCACTACCCTAAATAATCTTGTGTGAAATATTTATTTAGGTAAATAACCACTGGCTTTTTCTCTGTAAATGAGAAACAAAGGTATCTTGGACCAGGCATATTTCAGCCAATCAACACATTGGTTCATGAGCATGGAAGGGAGGGGTGTAATTTGATTGGCTGTTGAGTTTAAATATTTACAACCTTTTGCAAAATATCAGCAACCAGAATCACAAACTGTACCTTTAAGTGAGCATTCATTGTTGTCACCTCCGTTGTGTGGTAAAATTGTTGATGTAACAGTATAATATGTTACTATGTATGTTTTGTTTTGTTTTTTTTTTAACTGGTGGATCACACAAACAAATAAACATGAACATGTAGGCTCTCTTTGCTTCATGTGGGTGTGTAGTAGGGTGTGAAAACATGAAACAGACTGAACTAGCAAGTTGATTAACTAACAAATTAGCCAATCACCTGTTTAGGTAAAAACTGTCATCCTACTGAAGGAAGCTTTCATATAAATATCACCAGGAACAACAGCAATCCTTTATGGCACTTCAACCTTTTCTCAAAGCTCTATTATTCGAAAATTGGTGTTTTTTTAGCTACTGAGCTACTGAAGTGTAGTTCACTTTTACACCACTGCTGTGAATACAAATCGTGCTTTAAACCCCCTAATGGGCAGTAGTGCACGTGTATTTGTTGACCAGCCAAAGATTTTACACAAATATGACTGCATAGTTGTGTTTATTGTGAATGCTAACATATCCAAAAAAGTAACAACCAAAGAATGACCTGCGATTTCATCTTATCTTTGCGTTTAAATGTGGAGTATGTGCAGGGGCGGCGCCAAACGGTTGCTTGCCGTTGCTATAGCAACTCCAAGCAATTACTCAGAAACCCCAGAGCAACCCCTGATTTTTTGTCAAACTCAAACAACATATTTGAAATATATTATGCTCATGCCAAAGGATGGGTTTATCGTAGCCTGGTATGATCCGCCCTTAATAGTATTATGAAGTATAATAGTATCAACAATAATAGCAACTATTGTATTAATGTTCCACATAGGCCTACATTTGAGACGTATCGCGCAACTAATGTGAATGCTTTGGAATGTACCGTGGCGACGGTGGGTCTGAGATGTACCACTATTGACAGGACAGCTAACCTTGTAGTTGGGGGACTGCTGACGGGCTGTTGATTGAGAGAACTATGTTGTTTGTTATATGTCGTGTGGCCGCAGTGCCACCTGGACTAGCAGTGAATGTGTACATGCCGCTGGGCTATTTTCATGTTGGCCTTCTTAAAGATCTTCCTCTATATTGTTCTATGTCTTTACGTCTTTCTGTCTGTGCGTATGTGAGGGAGAGGGAGAAAGATAGCGCACATTGAACTGTCAAATGATACGATCACACTCAATCACAGTGGTGCGATTAGTCTGTGTTGTTACTGTACTGTAAACTTGCCTCGTACGGGGCCGCAACCACCCCAACCCGTGCCGAAAATGTCTTCCCGGCCGTGCCTCTGCCAAATTCAGGTGTTTTGATCAAGGTTTTTTTTTTTTGACCAGCAACCTCTTGAATTCATACAGCAACTGTTAAGCAACTGCAACAAATTATTTCTGGCGCCGACACTGAGTATGTGTAATCTAATAAAATGTTGTTGGCAACATGATAAAGGCACATATTGTGCATAATATACAATGGATAATGTGAAATGTATTACAAGCTAACTGAGTTCTAAACTTCCAAGGTTTATTTGGCGTAAGATTGATGAAGACTGATCAAACTTTTTGGTGTGAGATGAACTTATTTGGATGCTATCCTGAGACAGGACTGAGGATGATGACTTTGGGCCTCTGGAAAAACTACAAATCTCTGTGAGACAGAAATGGGTTACTCTCTCTTTTTCTCTTCCTCGCTTCCACTGACAATGTCTTCCTCGTTTGTTTTCACCTCTGCAATGATGTCCATACAGAGAACCGACGCAAGCATCTTGTTATAGTAAGTAGAAGGGTCTAGTTATTGTGTGAGGTGGTGCCATAAAGCATTCGGTAGTTCTCATGAGAAGCATCGCACCCTGTCCACCGAAGTTACATAGTGCAATACCAGGTGTACCAGGCGTTCATTCTCTGTATGAAAAGTAAGTATTCTCTGTATGAAAAAATTATTTTGAAGCTGTTTTTCTAAGGTAAAATTGTTACATACATGTTGCTTTAAAACAAACAACCAAACAACGTGAGTTCTCAATTTTCAAACCATCTATGATGAACCAAGGTCAATTTATTTGCCCGTCTGTCATTGGATGAAATTTGCTTGTCGTCTGCATGGGATACAGCTTTGCCCTACTTTTTCGCTCGTTTCACCAAATTCACTCTTCTTCGTCACTGTGGCCTGCCTCCCTAGAAAATGAATGGCACACACTGCTAGGCATGAACATTAATGTAGTCTTAATGGTATGCCTGGTACAACTGGCTAGATATAGTTGGGTGGGGGAGGGGCAGAAACGTCACCATGAATACGTTGGCACAGGCGTCAGCAGTCACCTATTGGCCGACCTGGTGCGCCCTCTCAATAGCTGGCCAGTTCACCCGCGGGTCATCAACAATTTAAGCGATTTGCCTTCCACAACTGGGTCAACAGCCACATGCCACACCTATGACTTAACTGAATTAAACCAAAGTTGTGGTGCAACAAGAAAAGCCAAACTGTGACCTAGACCCCTGTCTCCTCAGATGACCAGCCGATGAAGCTCACTGCCAGCTGCACTTGTAACAGGTAGGTCTCAAGTGGCCCCTCTCCTGGAGCAAGGTAGCTTTGTGGTCCTCCAGCACGGTGCCTCCGTTGTTGCGATGGCGGCACCCAACTGGCTGGCAGTCGGAACAGGGGCTGGTCCTGGTCCCCGGGTCTTGGCACGGCGCTGGAGCAGGACACTTGCTCCCCTCTCATCGTCCCGGCTGTGGAAAGCTGGTGCCATTCGCCCCTTCTTCCTGCTGAGTTCGGTTGGGATCACGGCCAGCGATAGCCTCATTAAGCCTTTCGGAATAATGTCCGTCAGCCTTTGCTCCACCCTGCTGCAGTTCGTTAGGAAGATCTTCAATGTCCCTAAGCATTGTTATCTGCTCCTTCCCACTTCTGACACCAGTGCAGCGAATTGAGCAATATGCAGGCCTTCTCTTTGGCCCTATGCTGTTTATTGAAGGACACATAGGGACATCACTGACTACATGTGGACTGGAATGCTTAGGGGCTCTAATCTCTACATCACACATTGTGTAAGGGTGGACAAATGGGCTAAACAGATAGGAGACTAAACACAGGCAATTACACATAACACATGGACACAAAGTGATAACAGAAATACACACACACACAGTATTATATGGCGAAGCTACATCACTCACATAAATGGAAGTGCATGCTACATATTTGACATAGCCTAACTGTATCATAATGGATTTGTGGGTAATAATCCCTGTCATGAGCTTTAATATCCACAAAAGGTCCAGGAGCTGTTGAGCCAAATGAAAAACAGCCAATCGACCATCAAAGAAATACAGGTGCTGTTTCACTGCAAATATTTCTGTTTAGCGTATGTCCTTTCAGATGCTTTCATAAAATCTTGAGAAGACAAGTTTCACCAAACCTTATGCTGGAATAATTACATATAAATTATTGTCTGTCAAATTCTTAACTGTCAGAATTTAGAGTTGATATGTATGGTGAATGCTTGGATCTGGACCACTAAGATGTTGAATCAGATCTAGATCAAATGAAGTAGATTTTCTTGTCCATTTATAGTTCAGGAAAAACACTCAAAGCTTGCATCAACTTGCAGGGTGAAATACAACAAATATAAACTATAGTTATAAACTATAAAATATAAACTATAGTTAAAGATACGATTAGTGGAGTCATGCAATATATTTAAAAAATAAAAGAGCTGTTGTCACAGCAACTTGTCTACATTTCCTTGGTTCATGAAATATGACATTTGAAAGATGAATCTATCTAATCTAATCTAACAAGAGCATAGAATGATTAAGCATTCTTTCACAATTTAAAAACCTGAGTTTCAATCTTAAATTGGAGTATGTCAAATGTTTCTAGAAGGCAGACCAAAGCCATATAGTTCCTAGACTGAGCACAGCAGTGTCAGCTATCATATTTCAGTGAACTGCAGAAAAGAGAGGGGAACAGCAGCCATGGTCTGGGGGAGAAATGACAAATAGAGCTCACAAGGGCAGCCTTGAGGGACAGGACTGTACCTTAGTTAGAGGCAGAATGGGGCTGGAGCACAGGACTGTACCTTAGTTAGAGGCAGAATGGGGGTGGAGCACAGGACTGTACATTAGTTAGAGGCAGAATGGGGGTGGAGCACAGCTAAGGGGGTTCGCTGTAGACTAGCAGTGCACTGTCCATTAGGGCAGACACCAGGGCAGTAGACTAACAGTGCACTGTCCATTAGGGCAACACCAGGGCTGCAGACTAGCAGTACACTATCCATTAGGGCAGACACCATGAGACAAGCTAGGTATGTGGCACTAGGAAACAGATTTGTTTTGCCTGCAATCCCTGGTAAGACAGTAGCAAAAATGTACAGAAGGGAAAAGAACTATCAAGAGCTAAAACATAAAACCTTGGCTTTGTTGTGTGTTTGAGTGTGAAAGTGGTTGCACCATACCACAGTGCACATGATCAGAAGTATATTGTGCAACAGTTTTAAACAGAATGTTGGGTATATAGAGAATAATAGAAAGGAACAGAGTAAGTGTGACAGAGATAGAGAGGGATACATCAACCTATTTATTTTCCCCTCTTGAGACGTCTATCCTAGGTGGTCTGGTAACTCTTCTGAGTAGAGATAGTAAAGAGCAAGGTCTAAGGGAGAGGCCCTGTGCTGGTAGGATGAGGTATTTCTAGACACATTACATTTCCTCCCCTCCCCCACTTTGAGGAATTTGTTGCCTTCTGTAAAAAGGTTATCTCATAGGATCAGTTCTGCATGAGAGCACAAAATTAGCATTTCACGTGTGCATTATATCTCCGTCTATATAGCTGCTTTCCTAAGTGGAACAGGTAAATAAGAATGAAAGTAGTTTTACCTGAATGAAGGCTTCAGCTGTCATACTAAACACATAAATATGCATGACTTAACATCTAATATAGATAATGGCACCGTCATAATCAAAGTTTAGTCTTTATCATTAATAGAGTGGTCTTGGCTGCAGGAAGGAGATTGAATTATTTAGGAACAAAAAAGAAAAGGCTGTGTGGCATGGTTGTGTTGGAGCAGAGCATTTGATTTGTGTTAGGCTTCAGTGCCTTCATTTTCTGATTGATCCAACTCCAATCACATTATGGAAGAGTTAGTAAGCAGTAGCTTTGAATTCAGCAGATACTCAGTGAAATCACAAGGATGGAAACTGGAGGTCATACAGGAAGGCGGGGGCCCTATAGGTGGTATTCAATACATTTTCTCAAATAAAACAGTAAACAACCAGAGCAATTCAAGTATTTTGAATAGGTACACCTAAATGACAAAAGAAGGGGACAAATAGCTATATACAGTAGAATGTTTATTGACTTTACAGAATTGATTGCAATTTAGTACAGATTTAGGACAGCCAACACTATTACCTGTCCAAGTTTAGCAGGAGTCGTTGCTCTATTAGCTCTCATGTGCAGCTATAGAGTTTCAACTTATAATGTTGCTTTCATTTATGTCTTGAAAAGACACTACCGATTTCCTATTTTTACAAATTTGTATCTATTTCCCACTAAACATATGCAGCATTACAGCATTATGACGTGCACAATGCTAAAGTTGTTATGTTATTTCATGCTTTTTGATGTTTCACAAACTCATGTCAGTCTCACATGTTATGTTCTCATGTCATGTTCCGATTTTTAGTTCTATTAATTAACTTCAACATGGGTTATACTTGTTAGCAAGGTAAGGTAAGGTGTGCTCAAAGTATCTTATTGTGTGTACACTCACTTTGGATCAATTATTGGATCATATATTGCCCAGCAGCAACAAAACATGGTGCATGTTGTGTTGAATGTTGTGGTGCATGTTGTGGTGCATGTCGTGGTGCATGTCGTGGTGCATGTTGTGTTGCTTGTCGTGGTGCATGTCGTGGTGCATGTTGTGTTGCTTGTTGTGTTGCTTGTTGTGGTGCATGTTGCGGTGCATGTTGTGGTGCATGTTGTGTTGCATGTTGTGGTGCATGTTGCGGTGCATGTTGTGGTGCACTATCTCTGCCAAATAAACAATGAAAGAACAGATGCAACCGCTATAAGATGCACACGTTGCAACCTGAACCTTCTCCATACACTGCCCTGTAAGCCAACGTGAATACAACATGAAACCTGTCTCTCCTCTAGTGTGTAATGTATTGACTTCCTGTTGTGGTGTGCATGGCTGATGTACAGGAACAAGGCAGAGGCATCAGTGGCAGAGAAGCAGTGAGATGGCAGATGGCATTTTGCAGCTCTCCGAGAGCTCATGCAGTAAGGAGTGAGGGGGGTTGGGAAGCAGAGTAAAAAGCCTTTCAAATGCCTGTCCTCTCTCTCCCTCTCTCTCCCTCTCTCTCCCTCTCCCTCTCCCTCTCCCTCTCTCCCTCTCCCCCTGTCCCTCTCTCCCCTCTCCCCTCTCCCTCTCCGCACTATTATTTGCTAGCTAGAGCTGGGGCTGTGGTTTTGGCAGACACAGACAGACATTTCCTGTCAAAAAAAGTGTTACGTAATTCCCCCTTTTAAGTACATTTGTATATTTATGCTTTAACAATTGTCCCTTCATAATTCCTCACCTTGTCCACTAAGTAGAAATGTAGATTCCCCCACCCTCCATCTTTTCACAATGAAATATGTTTTGAGCAATGTCCCTAAATTATGTTGTTGAAGCAACTGAGTATATAATGGTTCCAGTAAAACAGGGAGAGATTATTGTAAACTATTGAAAAGCTGCGCAGCCATTGAGAGAGCTTATGTCTGCGGATATGAGACGCCGCAGGATCCCACCCATCCCCCACTCTAGCTTGTAAACTCATTTTTGCCTGGCTGGTCACAGACTGCAATAGATAGATTCCACCCCACCCCCTATCCTTTGCTCAGTCATTCAGACTTGGAAAGTCAATAACAAGCTGACATCATCATTGGTTTGTATATTACACTGCTACTTTCATTCTACGCACATCTATCTCCAAAGAGAACAATGTAATTAGTGTGTTTTTTGGTTTAAAAACGTAAAAAAATATTACATAATAAACTGGCTAAATCACTTGCACAGATCCAGGTTACAGTCCTTGGCTGGCAACAGGGGATGTTTGGTGTACCTTTTCTGCCTCTTGACCTTGTCTGTACACATGAGGTATCATTTTGACAGCTCCTGTGATCCTGTCCTTCTAGCTGTAGAGGGGAGGTCAGTTTAAAGTGGTGTGCCAAAAAGCTTGTGAAATACTTTGAATAGCAAGTTGACACCAAACTGGAAGACACTAATAGGGAACCAATCGACCAATATGGCATGACATTTGTTCTTCCACTTCCATTTCATTTTTACATGATAATTATAATCACTTACATAATAGCATTCACTGTTGTTATACCTTCTCAGAGAAGGCATTTGTTTTATATATGTATTCATAACCTTTTTTTGTTGTGTATGAATGTCTTATTGTGTCTCCACTATTTTTTACATTGTCATGAATGAGTAATAGTAATGCTTCACCAGATATGTCCCATTCTAACAACGATCGTTGTTTACATCTTGAAATTCCAATTAAATAGAATTTTCCATTTGACATGTATCAATGCCTTGCACTCAAGGCACACTCCATATTCATTTGAGTAGAGATAGACTAATTTAACCAGAACATTCTCCCCCACAAAATCATTTAAATGAAAGAAAGAAATGATCAGATATAGAATTTGTGATTGCTTTGTAAGAAGGGCGTGTTGCTAGTGCTGATGCTGCTGGTATAAACATTTAATGAGACTTTCTCTTTTAGCCGCATATACTTCATACTAGTCAACAGTCATGAGGGATGTTAACATAAACAATAACAGAGACATGGGCTACAAATGGGTTTATCAGTGAAGTTGACCATTATAACATGTATTATCCCATTTCAAATGAAATGGTAACAACACAACTGACATGCAACAATAATATACCAGAGACATCATCAGCCATCATACACATTCAAAACTTTGCTTGAGAATTGACTGTTGTATGGCAATATAAACATCCTGCAATAGGTATGGTTTTGAAGAGGATGTTACATTAGACATTAGACAGAAAATAATGAGAATCGCTAAAAATATACGCTGTGTTTGAGCTCAATTAGCCCTGCACAGTCCGACAACTCTCTGTTTGAGCTCAATTAGCCCTGCACAGTCTGACAACTCTCTAAGACTGCGGCGAACTGTATCAATGATTGCTACACTGGGGTTGTAAGAATCCACTGTTGGGCGGTGAGAAACCCACAGGCTCCGCTCACTGAAGCCAGTACAAAGCTGTGTGCTGCCTGCCACTGCTACTGGAGAGTGAGTTAACATGGCTTATTTCTCTGGACCCAAGGTGGACACACATGGCCAACAGAATTCCAATCAATTAGACACAGTGGGGTTCTACATTCCAGCTTCCCCGATTGTTTTCATAGGCCAACAGCACGCCGGAGAGTCTCATCCCCCTGAGCTTTGGTTGAGCTGGAAAAGCTAATATATCAAGGGGCCCCAGCAAAGAGTATCTAGAACACCTGTTTAGGGGTGTATATAATCCTCTACTCTACTGCTTGTGGGGGTAAGAGCAGAAAAGGCTTTTGGCAAGAGGGAAAGACTGAATTGCAATGACACGTAAGTCATTCCCTTTGCTTTGATCTTGCCACTCAAAGTCTGATACTAAGAGGTGCACTGGATGAAGGTGGCAGGCAAATTGCAGTGGCCTCAGCATTGTAAAAACTCCTGACATAAAAACAGGCTTGTGACCCTCAATGGGAAAATAAACACAACGTTCTCTCTGCAGACAAGTAATAGGAATGTCAAATTAGGATTAGTGCTGGTAGCCAATCCCCCGTGCCTGGTGAGAGGTTCCTTGGAGCACGCCTTGAGCTGCTCCCTCACAGCCTTGGGGGAGGGGAGGTATCGGTGGGGCCATGATCAGGTGCTGAGAGTTGCTTACACCATCTGCACCAGAATCCAAATGAGCAAACATCAGCTCCCAACAGGACACAGTAGACCCTGAGGTGGAGGACAGGGCCTCAACAGGGCTGTTAGCCTCAGCCATCGGCCTCAACAGGGCTAATAGCCTTAGATCGTAACTAGGACCGATGGTTGCCTTAGGGAAGCCGTTGAAGGGGTCTGGAACACATTGGAAGAACGACGAGCAGAGTTGGTCTTAACATCTGACATCTAGCATGTTAACATCCCCTGGGAAGACGGGATAGAGGAGGCCCGTCCTAAGAAAGGCCAAATGTAATCAAACTAGTAGAAAAATGTAATTGGACACTCCTTCTCTTTGGCATCAGAGTGTGGCAGGAAAGAAGAACCACCAAGAACGTCTTTTTCTACAACGTCTTGCTGTAGAAAAAGCTTTAAGATGGCTCAAGAGGGGTGGTCCATGGACCATGGTGTAGCACACCACTTGGACATGAGCCAGGGACTGATCACCCTTGGTTGGGTATCTGATAATCTTCTGATAAACTGATGAGCACCCTATGACCCTGGCTTTATCATAGATGATATGTCCAAGTTGCACCATCTGGTGTTTTAGAAAGCTGGTAACGGTGATAAATTGTGGTAATGTACAGTAGATTCTACTCTAAATGAAGGAGGTTAAATGATTGTGGAAGGAGATGTCTACTGTAATCTAATCAAATGTATTGATTGGTATCAGACTGTACCCTACATTACTGTACTGTACATACCAGTGTGTTTAGGAATATACTAGTTGCTGTTGTATAGCTAGCATAAGGAATATCAATAAATTAACTGTTAAGTAAATTGTCCCTAAGCTCACTTGGGCCCAATCCCATTTCTAATCTCCACCCCTACCCCTTGGCCCTCGCCTTTTCAAACGAAGCAATAACGTAGGTGTAGGCGAAGGGCAGTGGCGGCTGGTGATTTATTTTTTTGGTGGGGCTATTTGAGTGGGGGGTCTGGGGGTTCTCCCCCAGAAATTTTTGAATTTCGTAGATGTGATTTCCTGCATTCTGGTGCATTTTCGGGTGGCCAGCCGGAGATCCCAAATCATTCACAATGATACATTTGTTGTTCGCTATTTCATGTAGGCCAATAAATTAAAAACGAGACGTGAGCTGTTGATGCAGAGAAGTGCTGCTCAGTTTTAAAACAGCCCCTTGCCTATACCAATAAAATAACTCAAACCAGTCAATACCAATGGTCTAAAGACAATATTAATATATCTGCCATGTAGAAATCAACTGTTTCACAGGTAATGATAATGAACAAGTTACATGTTTATTATGGTCCATGTCCAGATAGAAAGTGCCAACACATAACGATAAATTATACTAGGGAACAACAGTTTTTTGTTACTACAACTACTACAACAATTTAGTTTTTTTAAAGACATGTATACTGCAGCTGTATGAGTATGAGAAGAAAGATTAACAGTAACAGCTCACAACTTAGAAACAACAAATTGCACCCTTGACCGCACATGTTTTTAAACGCGTTCTGACCAATGCTTCAGTTCTGTCATTCCTGTCTGTGTCCAGGAACTGTCTATCACACGCACTTGTTTTAAACAGCAGGCAAAGAAAACAAAAGATGGCATTGACATACCCACAGCTAGCCATGCCTTTCGATCGAACCAATCTCGGGAAAAGCTTCTGGTGTATGTTTTCCCATTTTCTCGCGTCTGTTGGGTTATTTTCACTTCTGGCTTGTCTGGTCCGAGTTGTTTAACAATTAGCTTTTCCGCAAAAGTTCTTCTTCCAAAGGGATGCAGATGTAAGGATTTGACTGAATTTGGGGCTAGCTGAGCTCCCACAACTACATCCGACGTCGCCATGCTTAACACTTCTCTGCTAGAATGGAAAATACCTGTTAACAAGCAGTGGTGCATCTTGGTAGGGGCTCTAGCCTTCAGCGCCCGTAACCCATAAAATTCCTCGACGATGATTGGCGGATGTGTATTCTTTTTTGCCTAGCAACAGGGGAGCCATTGGCTTAAATACAGCACACACGGGCTGATCGACCAGGAGCCCCGGCAAGACATCCTATTGGCTACTACACCAAAAATGATAAACGTTCACGTTTTAAACGTGGAACTTGAAAGTGAATGTAATGTAAATATAATTTTGGAGAGTTCTAAACCCATTCTAAAGCAAAATCATCAATATCATTGTATTAACACAGGTTATTTTTTTCAAAATGAGAGATTATTTAAAAAAGAAAAGAAAAGAAAAACAGGCAGTCAGGTCAGCGGGGGGGCGGAGCCCCAGCGCACCCTATGGGCGAGCCGCCACTGGCGAAGGGCTTGAAACGCTAGCCCTTCGAATTGGGATATCCCTTCAACATTAACGTACGTCATCAGTACGCTGCGTCAGCTGTTACGTAACCGAAGAGCGACAGCTGTCACTCACCAGACATAAACAAACATGGCGCCTGCAGCTGTTGTTTACACAATGCAACATTTCATCAAACAAGTTTTAAAACCATGAATTACAAAGAAAATACTAAACATTTGTGTGATGCTTTTCCTGGTGTTTCCGAAATTTTTAAAGGGACTCGCGCGATGTTTCTTCTTTAATGATCACGGGTTCGCAATGCATTGGGGGAAATCGGTCTCACCCCTCCGTTTGAAGTGTGCCCTCGGAAAATCTCCGTTTGGAGGGGTGGAAAGCCCTTCCCTCACCCCTACCTTTCTGTCTTAACGTGAATTGGGATAGCCCTACCCCTCCACGTGAACGCGCAAAACGGAGGGGAAGGGGAAAGGCGAAGGGCTAAGGGGTGTAATGGAATTCAGTGTTGATGTCTGGTGGAGTGTTTAATGAGTCCAACTCAAAACACCAACATTGGTACTACTTCGTCCAACCAGTCTAGCTACTTTTCTGAGATGGAACATTTATTTTTATTGTAGGAATAGAGCACGTCATCTTTCAGTACAGTTCAAACTACTTTATTACGGGCTACAGTGTCGGGTGATTATACACACAATAACAATGAATGCATACAATTAAAAACTGAAATCTATTCCTGAAGGAACATCATACGACTGCCTCAGTGACACCATTTCACAGCTAATTCTGTTGATTGCTCACAGCATGTGAGGAATTGTTGTCACTGTGTGCCCACACTTCTTCAGACAACATGTTACATGCTTGAGGCTACAAAATATCCCTGATCATGCAGAAGTCTTTTACATTTGGTTGGATGGTATTCAATTAATTATTCACCTGAAAGACTGAGGTTCATTTCTGACACAAGTAGTTATATAAATACATATTGTATGCATGTATGTATTTATAATTGCGTGTACATTATCCACCTTATTATATTTCATGCACGAAGTACATTTTTGTGATCTTCAGTACAGTTAGTGTACATGCCTGCTTCTCCTCAGCTACCTTTGCAACAAACAGTGGTCTCAAAGTTGTTGAGTTAATATAATATGATAATATTTAAAAATATTCTCGAGGGCCATGTCCTAAATAATGATATTTCAGTCAATATTCCAACTTCATCATGAATGCTAAATGCTTTAGATAGCATAAATATTTAAAATGACTTAATTATCCATTTAAACGCATACCATTATACATAGCTATTAATACTTGTCACTCTGTCTATGTATGTGTATATTTGTGGGATATTATGATTGTCTCTGACTCACACTTTCCTAACTGCAGCAAGAACAATAGTATGCTTTGCTTTTCCATTAAGGCAGTGAGAGAGGTCAGTGAGCCATTATTCAAAATACCAACTCCAGGCTTGTGTCATTTCATCTAGTGAATGTGGAATCAACCAAATTTGCATCATAACTTTTGACAATTGTCAAAAGGCAAGTGATTTTGCAAGTCAAAGCAGGGAAGCTTGGGGGAAGTGTCAGGGGGATGGTTGAAAGGGTTGCTGTGGGGGATGGGAGTTAAAAGGGGCTACCAACAGTTATGCTACCCCCAAACACAAACAGATGTGTAGACTCCTAACAGTATCAGACTAAATAACATTTCACAAAATGTAAAAGGACATTTAACAGAAGCCCTGTGGATCCAAAACTTTCTTAATCTTGAACCAATTCCAAGAATAATTGTCTCTTCGTCAGACCAGCAGGTTAATGGAAACCCGTCTTATATCTGCAGGCTAAAACTCACTGGAGAGGTGATGGGATACACAGTGTGTACAAGCTTCCAGTTCTTCTCAATGTGGGAGAAAACCGGGGGTGGTGGATATACATTAGAGTGGAGGAGAGGAGGCCCCCTCCCCCATCCCATGAGCTTTCCACAGGGTCATGAGGTCATCTCCCAGGGCCGTCGGTTGGCGTGGCGACAGAGGAGGACATTAGAGGGAGTGCACAGTGGGCACTCCGCCAACCTAGTGGTAATGAGGTGAGACAGCGACTAGTGTGAAGCAAATATGCAGGCACACACACACACACACGCAATAAACACACACAAACAGCATATGCAACACATAAACAAATGCCAAAAAATGTAAAGGCAAATGCTCAGTTCAACACATGCAAACCCAAAGATACAGTACATTCACTGACACACAGGAATACGCTCAGAGATTAAACATAGGTAAACATTTAAAATGTGTGAATATGATTTTAAAACATCCAAACATGTCTGACAACATGACACGTGTGTACAATATGAACTTGTTCCCACACCAGCATAATACTGAAATTGCATTTAAACATTTGTCCGATGTCATATACAGTATAAAGTGACTGGCTTGATGTGGAGACAGTTACAGACTGATATTAGCTATTATGGTAGTCAGTATTATGATTATAATGCTAAGGCAAAATAATGTCCAATCACACTTCATGGAATGACCAGAATCATTTTGATCATCTTATTTCAAGAGTATATAAAGTTGAATACATTATTATCAAGCATGTGATTTTACTGTAATAAGAATAAAATCACTGGCTCTTTAAAGCGCCTTGAGACAATTTTATTGTTCTGGCATTATATGAATACAATTTAATTGAAATAAAATGTCTGAGACAATTTTTGGGTAAAACATTTGATATACAGCATTACCTTGGGTGCAATAGCATCTGGGGGAATACCTGTAAGGGCCAGCTTTTAAAGGCAAGACCAGTTAGACATGGTTTGGCACCACAACACAAGCACATCAATGTGTCCAAAAAACAGAAGATGTCAAATTAGTTAATTTTTTGAGAATGCCCAACACAATAAGGCTGAGCTTAATTCTTTAAAAAATGATGGTAATTTCATGCCTGAACGATCCTGACAATTCAGTTTTGCGTTCCTTAGTGCTGTGGTATGCAAAATTCTCGGACAAACTGAGATTACTACTACCGTCTCAGAGAGGACTTGTTAAAATCCCCAAATAATTCAGACGGAGAAAGTACTGGAGGAGAGACAGAAATCTGAATGCCGAGCCCTACACAGCCTCATCTACAAAGGGAGCTGCCTTCTCTGAAAGACAAGTCTTAGACATCCTTGTTACATAAACTTACATTTTTTTGGTCCCTCAGTTCTTGATTGCACACAGATCAGTCTTGGGTCCTGCTAACTAAGCCTGGCCAGATGGCGTTGGAGGATTGACCTAGTTTGGCATGGACAGAGAACATGCAAGGCTCTGTGAATCTCAAAAAAAGTGTTGGACATGGCTTTTATTCCAAAGATAATGTCACATCAGAGGTGTGGGTCAGCTGAACAATCACCTATTTGAAGGCTGGGAGAAGGAAGGCTTAACCATACAAACATCTCCTAGCTACAATTAACCGAGGTTATAAATGTTGCTTACAACTTTTCTAGCTTAAGCACGTCAGAGGGTCTTCTCGCACACATCAGATGTTTATGAATCTCACTCCAGGGGTTGAAGGATGCACTAAGAATTAACAGTATAAAGTGTTATGAGTGATGCCATATTGTGTTAGATACAGACACACTTTAAAAATGTATCCTGCTGAAGTTTTACTAAATTGAGACATTAACCAACAGAACATATTCTAACCTGTTTTATTTATAATGCATTCTTCAGCTGTGCACACTGACGTGGCAGTAATAGCAGTTTCAATACTTGTGCATTCCCATCAGGGTGAGTAATTACCAAAATACTGTAGTCCCGCTGCTCTGTGTCGTCTACAACAGTCTGGCAAAGAAACACATCTACCTGGCCAAAGCTGTGGGTGAATGGTAATGAAAAATATTAAGAAACTGAATGTGGAATTGTGCTTTTGTCTAAGAAATGAGTCAGTCACTTGTTACTGGAATACTAATAGAGGCTATCATTTTACATTCACTTAATATGTACTTTGTAGGTCTTCTACTCTGATCTCCTACATCGCAGTATTCTGACTCTGACTGACCACTGTGGCCCAAGAAGAGCTCATATTGGTCATTTCTGCTGTCATGGTTCAAGATGCATCATTTTCAGAGTAGAATTGAGTGTTAGTAAGATGCCCAGACACATTTTGAACATCCTGTGACTTATTCAGGCACACAGGAAGTGGCATTTGTGCTTTGACAAGATGTCAGTGTATCTAAAGAGGTGGGTATACTAGTCATGTCAAGTGAAAACTATCACCCATTTGGGTTCATGGAACCATAAGGCCTTTTGAAACTGGAGACCCTTTTGTATGATAACATCTTTTGGTTTGTTGAAGATCTTCTGGAATTTCTGCCATAATACTTATTAGTACCAGTTGGTACAACAGGAGCCTTAAAGCTTCTGTAAATATGCTATTTAAACATTCGTTTTTTTCAGACTTAAAGAACATCTTCATTTTTCCCCAAAACATATCTTTTAAGACTAATCCATGATCAATAAAGAATGTCAGTGTCACATTCCTGTAATTTTGAACACCCCTTCCGACCCTATGCTCCCCATAAAATTCAAACGGAGCAGTCACAGCGTGTACAGTGTGCATGTCACCGGCGTTCCCTCCTTTTGTCTCTACCCCTGTGTACTTTTCTAAATAATGTGCCAGCAACAACCTGCTCCCGCTGTGGCTGTACCCTGCCTAGATGTGTGCAGGGCGGGCCTTAGTAAGCATGCCTTATCTTCATAGCGCGACAGAGATGAAAGTGTTACGACAGAATTGTCTCCCACTGAGCTGCAAGATGAGTGCATCAAATGTGAACAGACAGTCTCTCACATGTCAGTGTCCTCCTCTTCCAAAGAACTTTCACTGCTGCCAGGCTCAGGCAAATGAAGCCAAAAGCACAAAAAGGATAACCCTGACTATTCAGGCGTGAACCATAACATGAAATATTCAGAGTATTTAGGATCAAATAAACGTGGGGGTGTACCATTGGGGGGCTAATATCCATTATTCCTCTTTTTCTATGGCTTAGCAACCAAAATCATGCATCTACTGATTTGACGAAGGTTCTGTGCCTGATATTAGCAAACATTTCATGTAAAAGACAGTCTGGCCTGAAGAGCAGGCAGAGTTGTTTCTGTTCCTCTTGCTGCCACTGCATGAATAATGGATATTAGTTTCCTCCCTCCCCCCACCCTGGGAACCCAGGTGCAATATACAGTGGGATAAAAATATGTCTTTGGTTTGGTGTTTCACATGGAGGTTTCAAACGTAGTCAAAGTGGCACGTGGGAGTTGGTTGACGGCTCCCATTTTACCCAAACAGAACCCACAGAGCCCTGTCAGCTGCCTGACGACACAACCTCCCGGGTGCTCGCAAACAACCACTGTTATTGGGAAGGAGGGAGACCGGAGGGAGATGTCGCACTACACACCAACTGGCAAATACCAAGCCTGTTTTCAAACAACGGCGACGGGAAGTGGCGTGGGGTATCCTCAAGAGACCTCTGTATGCAGGGGTGACAACAAGAGGGCAAAGCATAGCGACAGAGATTCAGTCGTGAGTGTTGTTGCAGCCTCTGCTGAGCATGTGACAGAATTCACACCGCCCCCCCCTCCCCCCCTCCATTCTTGTTTCTTTGATGTCAAGTTTGCCACGTGTTTAACCCAAATGTAGAGTATGTTTGACATGCTGTCCACTCCAAGCAAAAAGGTTGCATGTGGATTTCATAATAAAATCAAATCAAATCAAATCAAATCAAATCAAACTTTATTTGTACGGCGCATTTCATACACAAAGGTAACACAATGCGCCTCACAGTAGGAAAGAAGGGAAATAAAGGGGGGGGGGTTACAAATACTTGTAAAGAGACATAGATAGATAAATAAGTAAACGTTCCATATATGTAAAATAGATACATTTTACATGATAACAGGGCATCACATAGCAACAGGGCATCACATAACGCATGTCAACAGGGCATCACATGTCAACAGGCGACACATGTCAACAGGGCATCACATGACAACAGGGCACCACATTTCTGTTGTGTTCTGTTTGCCGGGGCCGTACATGCATCCACTCGGCAAACAGGAAACACATTTGATGTAGCGGTACTTAATTGGGGGTTACAAATACTTGTAAAGAGACATAGATAAATAAATAAGTAAACGTTCCATAAATGTAAAATAGATACATTTTACATGATAACAGGGCATCACATAACGCATGTCAACAGGGCATCACATGTCAACAGGCGACACATGTCAACAGGGCATCACATGACAACAGGGCACCACATCTCTGTTGTGTTCTGTTTGCCGGGGCCGTACATGCATCCACTCGGCAAACAGGAAACACATTTGATGTAGCGGTACTTAATTGGGGGTTACAAACACTTGTAAAGAGGCACGGATTCGTAAATAAATAAATGTTTCAAATATGTTAAATTAATACATTTTTTACAGTGAGTGATAAGCCAGATAAAAGAGGTATGTCTTGAGTGTATGTTTAAATGTATCAACCGTTTCAGCCATTCTTAGGTATTCTGGCAGAGTATTCCAAAGGCTGGGGGCATAGAAGCTAAAAGCTGCTCTCCCATGTCTCTTAGTCCTAGCTTTTGGAACTATTAGGAGATCAGTGCCGGAGGACCTCAGGGTTCTACTGGGTGTGTACCTTGAGAGCATGTCTGTTATATATTCAGGTGCTTGACTATGGAGTGATTTATAGACTAGTAGGAGAATCTTGAAATCTATTCTAGAACTAACAGGTAACCAGTGCAGGGATTTTAATACTGGTGTGATGTGCGCTCTCCTTCTTGTTTTAGTGAGGACTCGCGCTGCTGCATTCTGTATTATTTGTAGTTGACTAATGGCTTTTTTTGGTAGACCAGACAAAAGAGAGTTACAGTAGTCTAGCCTGCTTGTGATAAACGCGTGCATCAGTCTTTCGGTGTCAGCCTGAGCGAGAAACGGTTGCACCTTAGCAATGTTTCTTAAGTGATAAAAAGATGTTTTAATTATATTTTTGATGTGGGTTTCAAAATTGAGATCTGAGTCTAATATGACACCTAGGTTTTTGGCTTGGTGCTTGGTGTTAAGTGCTACTGTTTTTAAATGTGCAGATAGTTTATCTCTTTCATTTCTTTCACCAATGACTAATACCTCTGTTTTATCCTGGTTGAGCTGGAGAAAGTTTTGTGACATCCATACATTTATATCAGAAATGCAATTTACCAAGCAATCAATAGAGCTGTAGTTGTTGGGTGTTACAGAAATATAGAGCTGGGTGTCATCCGCGTAACTATGATAGTCGATGTTGTGCCTCCTTATTACACTACCAAGGGGTAGCATGTAAAGACTGAAAAGTAAGGGCCCTAAAATGGATCCTTGAGGGACCCCACAGGTCATAGAAATGTTTTTGGAGCTGTGGTCTCCGAGGGCAACAAAGTATTCCCTGCCTGTTAGATAGGTCCTAAACCAGTTTAGGACTGGACCAAAATCAAAACAAGAACAAAATGTGTTTTCGGTTAAAACACCGTGACGTTCTCTTTCCATGTACTACTGGCTCCCTATGAATACTGGGAAGATCTCACAGAGACGGATAGGATATCCTTTTTCTCTGTCTGTTTCAGAGAAGACTTGGGCTTGCCCTCAGCATGCTCCACTTTTGAAGCTATGTTCAATTAGTAGAGAGGTTGGACAGGGTTAATGCAATACAATTAAACTCATATATCTGTGAGGTGTCTTTCTGGGTAGGTACATCTGATTGTAGCCCAGGGAAACAACATAACTGGATCATTTGTCCTCCAGGGAGAAAAGTTAGAAAACATTAAGTATGAGGATCTAATGATCATCTGGATCAATAACAGGAAAAATTAAAATGCACTGAAGCTCTGAGTTCACAAATATCCAGACGAGACAAATTACACAGATGTATGGGTCTGCTTCAGGTTTGGGTAAAAAGAATGATTAACAATGATTACATGTTTGCTATTACAGCTGAACACTGACCAGACAGTTACTGTATAGCAGAGTTATCTGTTGTCAAACAATGTGTGTTGTGTTATTTCATGATAACTACACAGTTCAGACTATAAACATTCTAATAGCTACGTAGCTGGCATGCTATTTGTTTCTTTGTGAAGGAACTATTATTGGTGTAAGAAACAAACAACACTTTGGGAAGGGAGAGAGTAGCCAGTTCCTGGCCTTGACCCCGGGTCAACAGGGTACCAAACCTGCACCCTGATTGCAATGCCAAAGAGCCAGGGGGTGACTGTCTAGTAGGTGACTGCTCTTTCCCTTCGGTACACATATTTTAGAATACAGTAATATTAGCTTCACTTTGCTGAAGTGTTGTGTAAAAGCAACAGAGAATTCAAGATTTAGAATTATGGAGAAATAACATGCAGGGATGATCTGCCTTTGGCAGTGTTAAGTATTTAATGATCTACAGAATATTTCCATATTCAGGTCTTACAATCTCTTGAAGACGCATGCGCCTCCAAGATCCCCTTCTTACTTAACACTCCTCCCCTCCCCCTTTACCTTCCCTTTGGACAAAAACATATGCCATGTGAATTAAATGTACAAACTAAACCATTTTCTGTCCGTGGTTTTAGAAAAATCATAGAACATTTAGTGCTCTGACGCATTTATCCAGTGTATACGTCTGAAATGAGCTGTGATTCTAGGTATTTATGTATTATTGTTCATTGTTTTGTCTGTTTTGTCTGTGATGAAACAACAACCAGTCTCAAAGGACTTATTTTAACTAACAGGCAAAATAAAGACTACATGACATTACAGACAGTCCTCCATTTTGGTGAAAAAAGCAGCCAGCTTCAGTAAGAAAAACCCTAAGAGACATGGCAGAAACACTCAGGCAGGGAGTCAGGGGAGCGACATCACTTCCTGCTGGCCCGAGCTGTAGCAGAAGCCATGGGGAGAGGGAAAATTGGGTCTGCGTATGGTTTTAGCCCTCCATCTCCGCCTCAGGGTCACCGCATTTCCATTTAATTACACCCCAGTGCTATGCGAAGCCATGCACAGTATAACACTGTCCTCACTCCTTGAACAGTGGGGTATATTTGGCCAAAGCACATGTCTGCAATCTCTGAATTCATATCTGTTGGAGAGAGAGAGAGAGAGAGAGAGAGAGAGAGAGAGAGAGAGAGAGAGTTATGTATTTCAGAACAGAGGCTTTTAGAACACACATACAAGGTGCACAAAGCCACAAACAATAACTCCTCTGTTAGCTTAACTTTGTCATAGCAGAGTGCATATTTTGAGGTAAAGAGAGAATTTATTTTTTAACATGAGAGTTCCTTCCCAAACCAGATATCAGTGAACTAAGATATTCCAATGGTTTTGGCCATTTTTGCATGATTATTAGTGCAGTGTTATTAGTGCTTCTTTGCCTGCACCGGTAGCCATGTTCCATGTTACACAGCCTCAGTTTGCAAAGCATTCCGGGAATTCTACCACTTAATTTGAAGGGCTATTTGGAGGGCTAGATGACCACTACCCCTCAATCCCCTCAATAATAGTGCATTATTCCTAAAGGGCGAGGCCCAATAAACCTAACGATTTTATAGCATAGGATTGAAAGATTGACAGCCATAGAAGAAACAGGAAACATCAGCAGCAGTCTTTGTTAAATGGACAATCATCCGCCCTTTTAGAAGACCAGAGTTTTTTTTGGCAGATATTTCTGTCAGGTCAAAGCATGGGTGGACTGATAAAGATGTGCCAGCTCCCTGTGGTCTGATGCAAAGTCAAAGAGAAGTCTCTTTTTTTCATATCAGACGGTGAGAAACTGAAAAGAATCTCATCAAAGCAAAGGAATTAATTTAAAGAATAACAGGCTCTTTCCTTCCCTCTTGGCCATGGTACCCACAGAGATTGTTGCTGAAAAACTACAAAGTACTTTAAACCAAATATGCACATGAAGGGAACATCCAAGATAATTCATATTAAAACTGTTTTTGAAAACCACAGTCACTGTTATCTTTGAAGAAAATGGTCAGTTATTTTCATTTTATTGTATAGGTATTTTTGCAGTCACCCGGTAATTTCCCTTGTATGAACTTGGGAATAACACAAGGAAATGGATAGTATTATGCAACATCTTGATGGATGATGCCGATAAGTTTGCCCAAATTCAATATGGAAAAGGAAAGAAGGGGCAACACATATAAGTCAAATTTTGTTCTCGTTTGGCTTTCTGACAGCCAAACATTGAATCAATTCTTAGTCACACCAAAAACCATTGTAGTTTAAGGATCACTATGATGGGTTTGATAAATGTGTCTTCAAACCTTAAAGGCAGACTAGGCTTCCCAAAGGGACCATCCAACCAAAAACCCAGTTTCCCTAACTGAACCCCCCCCCCCTTCTTCACGCACCAGTTTCACATACGATGCATCTCTTTCCATTCCCTTTGTTTCAGAAGATTACTGTAATCCTGCACTCAACACAAACAATCCCACATCCACGCTGCTCTGTTTCACTGTGGGATCCATTGGAAAACAAAAAAGAATTGTAATCCGAAAAACAAAGACAAATCATCAAAGGTGACATCACGGAGAGATTAGAAACTCTCGCCTTTACAAATCTCAACTACTCGGCCATGAGACCCTGTGTTTGTGACAAGAACCTAGTAATGACCAAATCCCACATCTGACAGCAACACAGGCATACTCAAGACATAGTTAGTTCACAAGTCCACAAAAGCACTTATCTTTAATAATTTCAATATGGTATGGATTTTTTTTACGATGTATGCTCAAAGTCATTTGTAAAAGTGGAAACTGTTAAAAAACTGGGGAAGTAATACCTGGACTGTCATGTAATTTGAATGGTCATGGTTGCAGAGAACAAGATAGTCTATCCTTGGCTCGGAATACAAAGAATGCTAAACTTGAAAAACGAATGAATATGCTAAGAACCCAGCCAAATCCCAGCCAAATTTTAATGATGATTGACTGAAGCTTTAAACTTAACTGTTAAGTCATTTTTATGTGCATTCATTACATGTTCTTAGTCAAGATTTCCATGGCTAACTTATACTGTGATAGAAAGTGAGATGCATAAAGTGTAGCTTCATTTGGCTTTTGTCTTTAACATGAAATCTTGAAGACGGACAATGTCAACATTGTTTTTATTTCCCTAATCGTCCAATTGTTATTCTATAAAAGAGCTGGTGATGCCATACTCAAATGAATGTGTAAACCTGTAATGTTTTTTGGCTTTGAAATATAGAAGCTCTAGTTAGATTCACACATGAAGCTAAATGCTTTGGGCGAGTGCTGGTGAAAAGACCCAGGGTATTGTGTGAGGGTTAGGGCCTCCTTAACCAGAGGAGAGAGTCTTCCAGGGTTGGGGGATGGGCTGGACGAGCGGATGGGGCTGAGTGCTTCTGCAGCGTGGTTGGGAAAGCTGATGTGTGTTTCCAGTCACTGGGTCCCTAACGTCTTCAAATTCAATCGAACTCACACACAAACATGCATGCAGAGACATAGCCACACATAAACTCACTCTCTCTCCACACAGACGAAAAAACCCTCCAGCCTTCCAAGAACTGCACAATTGGGTAACAACGCTGTTTTCAATTACTGCATTATGGGCAAGGAGACTGGCGGGGAAACATCTCACATCTGCTCTTCCTTAGCTGTTTGAAATGTCATCCAGACTTTGGCCAGCTGCCTTCTACACAAACAGGATCAAAACCAACCTAGTTTGACCACTCAACCCAATGCTCCTGAAAAAATATGAAGACGAGAACCGTTTTTGATTTGAGTGCATGATGATGTGGTATCTCTCTCTCTCTCTTGATATAGTGCACCATATGAGACTTACAATGAGGTCTATGAGACACACAATTTGCCCACACAGACACCCAGGAAGGCTTCAGTAAAGTTGCATTCCATTACCTAACACAGAACTAAAGGTCAATGTATATGGAGTTAGAGGAGAGATTTCTTGAAGCCTTGGGTAGGACAGATACTATCAATCAAATGTGCCTCCATTTAACAATAAAATATGAGCTCCTTTGTCCAATAAAAGAAGTTAAAGCCAAAGAAGAACTGAGCAGCTAAAACACCAAAACCAAGGTGTGTATAATCTACACACTCATAACCCATAGAACATTCTTTGTTTTAGGGAACAGTATGTCTAGAATACATGGTGTCCCGATGGTGCTGGTTTATGTCTACTTGCTCACCACTGACAGGCTGGTCATAAGGGTGAGGAGGAGGGGAGAGATGGCGGCGGCTGCTCCATCATCAAGGATCACAGGCTCATCCGAACCATGAGGGCACTGACTCACACCCCGCGGCTCTGACCGCAGCCACAGGCCAAGGGGCCACTTGGAGAACAGGACGTGCCACAACTCACCTGATCCACAGCCTCCTGCCTAATGACTCATGCATATTCACCAGCAATCTCACTGCCACTTGCACATCTCTGCCACTCGGATTAATAAACTCACCGTGAGCGAGCGCATGGAGTGAACTACGGTGAGCTAAATGGCGGAGCAGCAGCTGTGCCGGGTGCCTCACGTCTGCGAAAACACAGCAGGTGACTTGACTTCATCACAGCAAACTTGCGGCTTGTTCCTTTGCATACAGCCTCTTGGGAAGGCTCCGTGCTTGTCAGTTCTCATTGTGACATGTTTGTCTTTGTTTAGAAGTCAGGGAATTTTAAGTGAAATCTGCTACAGTATTCAGAGAGCATCCCCCCCCCACCCCACCCCACCCCAACCCAAGCTATATTGCCTCCTTCCAGGAAGATATGAGATCATTAAGGCCAATGATGAGACATTATTTCTTCCAGAACTAGCCAAGGATTTCTCTAATTTCTTCTCCCAGTCATCTCTTAATCCTGCCCGACATGTTTAACAATTCCAGCCTGCTCCAGTGACTCCAGTAACTGGACACTCTGGCAAAGACAGAAAGACACCAGAGAGCTACGGGAGTGTGTCTGGTGCCTGCGTCCTGTGGCAGGGCACGTCCCCTGAAGTTATAGTTTTAGTATAAAACATAAACTTGCATGCTATATCTGTGTGCAAAGCCACCTGTAAGCAAAGAGATTGAAATAGATTTCAACAGCCAACGATGAGATGACCTTCAGAAAAAAATAAAAGCTCGGCCATTTCAAATCTCTGTTTAGCTTTCACTGATATACAATAACAGCTTTTCCAATGACAGATTTAGTTGGTTCCCCTCCGGTGATGCTTGCACGGAGATAAATCATGCAGTAGAGAGGAAATGTGGTCGCAGCTGCAGAGTGGTGTCTCATTGAGTCGTGCTGCTCTCCTCCTTTGTCCAACATCTGGGGCCATATGCGGCAAGTCTTCAGTTGCATAGGTGTGCCGGTACGGTGGACCAATCCCTTGCCATTAAAGTGTAAGTAGCACAGACAGAGTGGCTCAGCCAGATTCGGAAATCATCAGATCGGGCAATGCATGTTATGTTCCCCTGCTTTCTTTGTCACTTGTGCGGCCAAAATCAAATGTAGGACACAGGCATGGAAAAAACTCTCCATGGCAGCAAAGGGGTCATGTCAAATGGGAGCAGCGGAAGACATCAAAATGTCCACTTTTAAACTCAAGGCTAGTCTAAAAGTCATCTCTCTCTCTCTCTCTCTCTCTCTCTCTCTCTCTCTCTCTCTCTCTCTCTGTCTCTCTCTCTCACAACACCTGCACAAGTTGCACATGATGTTCATGAGCAAAGACAGGACAGTGTGTACATCTATGTAGTATGAAGTGTCAGGGTTTCAGACTGTTGTATTTGTGCTGGAACTTCACCAGGTGCTTGTCTGATCCAAATGATTATTGATGAACACAGTTTGTAATGCTTTGGAGGAAGAGTATGTGAGTGTCCTGGCAGAGGCATTGATCAGTAAACCATGTAGCGATGGAGACCATATGGCAGTTAGAATAAGGGAAGCGTTCCCTGACTGCACCAAACTGAGAGTGAAGATTAAAATGCACATTAGACACCTGCAAATGTTGCAAATAAAATGTGTATATAGGATGTGTAGTATATATTATATTCATATGTGAATGCAGATTCTTCATTTGGTTGTGAAGGGACAACAACAGCCAGTACAGACTTCCAGGGCTTCCAAAATGCACTAGTTCAAATCTGACAGAGAGTGGGTGTTTGGGGAATATTATTTTTTATTTAAATAAATACATAAATGGAGAAGAAATGGCTTCTGAGAGGCGGGAACAGAATTACATAGAAATGTGATGAGCTTGAGAGCAACTGGCACGAGGGATTTCACTGCAATGTTGAAAGGTTCAGTACATGAGAGGATCAGGAGAGAGAGAGAGAGAGAGAGAGAGAGAGAGAGAGAGAGAGAGAGAATACAATGAAAGGAGAAAGTGTCGACACTCCTGAATGAAAAGACTTAGGTGTATTCAAGATGTCAGTGCGTGTCCAGTGAGTTACAAAAGACTTCCAAAAGATCTCTGTGACAAACAAATTCTATTTTTTTTTTTTTTTGCAGTGTGCCCCAGACACCACGCAGACAATAACAGATTGCAACTTATTCTTCACCTAATCTAATTTGAACATTCCGCAACTAAATCTGAGAAGAGACCAAAATGAGCGCCATTCCAAACGTGTGCCTGTGTTTCCCCCTCTCACCCCGACCTTTGATAAGGGTAATTAGGTGTGGGTGCTGAAGGTTTCCTCCTTCCAAAAATACCCAGCCTGCAAAATGCTGCTGTGCTGTGGCATCTTAAAGATAAATCCAGTCGGAGCGCTCTGAGCTGCTGAAGCAGCCACACTTGGCTTTGATCTTCCCTCTCAATTATTTTCGCCTTCATCTGGCTTTCTCTAGTCACCCTAATGAACAAATCTGTTTGACTTGCCATTTCGTTTTTTTAAGGATAAGGTGACTGACCGACTCTTTGTCTCTTTTCATACAGAATGTGTGTGTGTGTGTGTGTGTGTGTGTGTGTGTGTGTGTGTGTGTGTGTGTGTGTGTGTGTGTGTGTGTGTGTGTGTGTGTGTGTGTGTGTGTGTGTGTGTATGTGAGAGAGAGAGAGAGAGAGAGAGAGGGAGAGAGAGAGAGAGAGAGAGAGAGAAAGAATCGAAAGGGGGAGGTTAGATAGTGGGGGGTTGTGAGCCCTATTTCACATGCAGTACACTGCATCATCAAAGGATTCACTGTTCACTCTTCATATGGCAGGTTGCCAGGGGGCAAAGCCTTCAAGGTGTTTGAAGTGAGAACATCGCAGCTGCAACTGAAAAATCACATCAGGTTTCCAAAAACTGTCTAACCTACAGAAACCTGTGAAAAAGATGAAAAATGTCCATATCCAGTTAATTTCACCAAAGTCTGACATTGATAGTACTATCATTTATGAAAAAGAAAAATATTTAATAGCAATGACATTATGATATTAATATTGATGGTATTAAACCAATGTAGCTTTAACAAAATAAAAAAGAGCTATTTTCAAAAATACACATTTTAATTATGACGCACAGAATACTGTACTGATATCAACACATTTAACTAACTGATTGGTCCCATAGCTGGTGGTCCAATATACAAACAATATTAAGGAAATGGGTTTGATTCCTTGGGAGCACACAGCCATTTTTCCATTGACCATTGTTGTACAGCACGGTATGCAATACTGTTTGGTACACCCTGGATGCGTACCTGTGTGATTAGGCATCTAAAGAAGTACCAATGATAGTACGCAACGTTAATGTAATGTTTACAGACAGTGGACGAGCTTGAAAGTTCGTGTAGCTTACCAAGCCTACGCTATTAACAGGCAACTACAGCATTCTGCTGCATCTGTATTGCATAGCCTACATTTAAATGAAACCGCCTGTGTGTGTGACTGACTGTTTACAGTCTGTATACCATACCATACTGAACCAGCCAATAGGAAAGGCCTGATACGGAAAAACAATGTACATGTTAACAGCACAGCATGATGCTTGATTCCTCTCTGGAAAATCAAGAAATGCAAATATGTTTTGTATTTACATAAAGTAGGGTTCACGTTATTTAGCTGTTTATTTTGTTTCTTTGGTGGGTTCCTATGATAAAATTATTCATTTATGGTGTTTTATTTTTCGATTCTCATGATTTTGCATGCATCTACTGTCCTGTATGCATCTGCCCTTCCATGATCTGAGCTGTCTGCTTGAACAGAACATCTCTGAGATCCCTTTGGGGAGGGGAGAGATAGCTGGGGTGCTGAGGTAAACACTCCTCCACATCACACGCCCAGCCAAGTCAAAAGGGAGGGTGAAATACAACTTGGAAGACAGGGAGTTTCTCTCCAGCTGCCAGTGGCAAACTCAGCACGTGTTTTTTGCGATGTCTGCTGCTGGATCCTAAGTTATGTCCTAACTGTGCCTGCAGCTCAGTGGGAGGGTCATGGCATCCCTGCAGTACACTCATGCCAGTTCATGTTCATGGTCATGGTCATGGTTTTAACAATTAACAATAAAATATGCATAAATAAAATAATCATAAAATATGTTGTTTTCAAAATACTTGATGTGTCTTTGGAAAAAATTACCGGTGTGATTTCACGAAAAGAAATATCTATTAATATCATTATCCAACTGATTGCATTAAATGTGATATCTGACCACTTAACAATGTTTTTTTTCACTCATAAAACTTAGTTTTACAGTCTTGGACATCCATTTGAAAGGTTTGGTCATTATGTAAAGTAATAGTGTCAAATTTAAGATGAAAAAAAAGATTTTTTTATTAAAGACTGAAGTCTCAAAACTGTCATTTTTGACTGGAAAACAACATAAGAGCTAACGGTACTGATACATGCCAGCGAGTGGGCATGTCATGGCGTGTGGAAATAGTTTTGTCAGTAGATGATGGGTGGAAGGGTAGACAATCGTTATAACCATAAGTAATAATAATTAATGACTGGTTAAGACCTTCCATCTGTTTCCACGGAAGTAATATCAACTACTTACTAAGTTTGAGGTCATGCTGGGAAATATGTAACAGAGGCTTTAATGTAATGTATTTAATGTATTTGCCGAGCGATAGCGAGGTTGATAGCCAAAGCCGAAGTTTGATATTTCCCGGCATGATCGAACGGTCGAGGTTAGTTTGTTGTTTATACATTTTGTAAATGAAAAGAAATGGTAATTGTAAATAGAAAACATGTAGCTTTGTTCAGCTCTCAAGTCTTCTCACGACACAATGTGTTTCAGGTGTTGCCTAGAAACCAATTACTTGCTAACTTCAAGTCACAATGATCAATAGAAAATGGACAACACAGCTCAGCTAAAATGGCTTTAATTTACAGTAAAGTAACACAAGTGATTCAAACTATAGTTTCTAGTCTTCATCATCACTTTCAATAACTAATCTTCGCTTCTTCTGAATTCCCTCATGGCTGTTGATTTTTTCATTTTCGTCTGGACAGTAAAACTCAGACTGATCGCTTTCGCTCATTTTGAAAATGTCATCAGAGGGCAATACGGATCCGAATCTTTCCTACATAGTTACGATTGTTGTTGTGTCTATGTGAAAGAAATGCAGTCTTACAGGGCAAAATAGCATTTAAAAGTATCAATTCCGTTTTCTTCGGAGGAAAAAAATATTTGGGGGGTGGGGCCTAGAGCGCTAAATGTGCTAGGGCCGTCCCTGGTGTCAGGTCAGGTGTTAGTAGTTTATTTAACTTTTAATGAGATATAGATCTAGCTATGTGGTGAATGTCAGGCCAATGTCACTCTTCATGCTAACTTCACCACAGCCAAGTGACAAATATTAAAGTATTGTTTAACCAAAATAGACTGTTTTTCTCAGTTGATCTTAACTGAACCACATATACTCTAATATACAGGTATTTGTGTAGCAAATTTCCTTTACCTTCTGGCTATATTTATTTTTACTCTAGGCCTGGACATTGCTATTTTCAAATGTAATGATGTTCATAGGTTTTTCCTTGGATAAAGCCAAATTTGATTCTTTCCCTATTTCCACTCTCTGTGCTTTTCTAAAAGCCACTGGACACCACTGATCACGAGAAACCCAACCTCGAGATATGAATCTCAGAGAACTGAGGTGGGGGAAACAGAGATGCTATCTAACTTGTGCGTCTTGAGTTATTTCAGCGGCATGAAGGATAAACAGCAGATATCTGCAGGAAACGCTTGGCATCAGCAAGATGAGAGGGAGCAGGGCAGCATTATGCCAATGGGAACGCAGAAACGCATGGTGGCATGAGATGAGGGCTGAGGCGACGTAGCGGCGTAGTAAGCAGATGGGTTTTCTGCGTTGAGCCTTGAGCCAGTGCCAGCGTAGCAGTACATTTATCCTGATATGTTGCAGGCAATAAACTATTCACCCACCTCTCACTTCTAACACCTCCCCCTACCCTGCAACCCAACCCTCCACTACCAGGCCATTCTATCAGCCCCATCCCCCCACCTTCCTGCTCCAGCTCTGTTATACTTCAGCTTGTTGAATGTTTAACAGTTGCGCCATGTTTTCATCCGCTCTCCCCCTCTGTTCTGCACGGAAACCGACGTGAGATATGTGTGCAGTGTGAGTGGTTTTGATGTGAGAATGCTGTAAGTCTCCCTCAGCGAGAGAGAGTTAGAGAGACTGTGTGTATGGGGGGATGGGCTGAGGGAGGAAGGATATGCACCCCTCCCCTCCCCCACCTCACCGCCTCCGCACCAGCAGTCTATGCCGCCCCAGGGAGAGCGCAGAGGTAATACATCATCTATATTTTAAAACCACCGCTTCAGAGGAGGCGGGGGAACTTCCATCTTAAAGACACAGCAGACTCCTCGCTGACCCAAATTCTTCTCATAGTTTGGGGGAGTGCTGGGCAAAGAGACAGCAAGGGAGAGAAAAAATGCTGAGGGGTGGACCAAACTGTCGAGAGGAAAACGTGTACAAAAGGCAGGCGTAACATGAGACATTTTAACACACTGAAACTGGCATTTTAAATGGCCATTATTTGAATTGAACGATCTCAGATCCTCTTACTGTGTATGTATTTATCAAGACTTTCTTTTCAACCTTCAATCTCTATTGTATTCCCTTCCTCTCTCCATCTCCAATCATACTGTCCATCTCTCTGAGGGGCAGATGTACTAACATGTTTGGCGTATTTAGGCGTTTTAGGCGTAACGTCATTGCAATGTATGCCCTTAAACATGCCATGGTATGTATGAACAGACTGCACATGGCTTAAACTGCAGACTGCCTGATTTATGCATACAGTATGTGGGCAGGGGGTTATGGGAAAACTGGGAGTTTGGGGCAAAATGATGGTAGGAGAACTGCAAGTGACTGATTACGTATCCCTTTGTATGGATGACAACTGAAGGGGACAGCACATGTCTGTTTTTGTGGTGGGAAAATAATACACCTTTTAAAAGCAAGTGTAATCCAGATTGCACGTTAGATGCGTAAATAGGAGACACTTCCATAAACAATGGAATCACTATTATGAGCACCAGTTTTGCTCAATTGCACCATGTTAAAAGCAATCTTTTATTTGCCTTTTTATGTCTTGCCATCTCTTTTCACTTCATCCAATTCCCTACACTATCACTTGTTTCCCTTTATAGCTGGACAGTCTGAGTACTTTCTCTAGAATTGCTGCTCTGTATAATCTCTCTGTTTAATGACCTCTTCAACTACAGATAGAGATATACATCTTATCATGTATATTCATTTCCTGATCGCTAAACTTTTGATTCCTTTTAATGTCGGTCAGCGGAAACCATTCAATTGCTCCATTGACTTAATGATTCTGTTCAGTTGAGGCCACTGCAAATTACATTGAGAGGGTGGTGACATGCACTGAGTATGCGATCAGCCATAGGTTTAGTACATTCAACGTAAGATGGACTGGATAGGTTCCTGTGTCCGCTGCGCCTCTCTAAAGTACATACATCTGCCCCTGAGTTAGCTGGCTCTGAAAGAATGCACAGAGACCAGTGATTAGTCACCTTGGCAATTTAATCTTCCTGGCCGAGGTTCCTCTTTCCTGGAAAAAGCACTTAGCACGTTTTCTGTCTTAGTGTAGACATTACATGCTGTTCCCTCTTACTGTCCCCCCGACCTTCACCCCCTGACACCCTACGCTTTTAGCCTTGCAGCGCGGCTTTGCCACCTTTTTACTGCAAATAAATTGAATCTCAGTGTGTGACATACGTATCGGCAACAGCAATTTCTGCTCTATTCTTAAATGTTCCCATAAATAATAGTCCATGCAATTCTCCTCATTGTCCCTGTACTACAATATATCCCCAGGATCTTAATCAATGAAGTGTATGACCCAAGGCTGACATATTCTTTCCTTCAACACATGAAGTTCAGTGACCCTGTATATGTAGGCAGTGTTTAAGCTATGACAGGTGTATGAGAGTGAAGGCTGTTCAAACCATATATGGCGATATATATCCAGTGGTGTGATATTCTATCCAGAGGTGTAAAAAAGAACCGAATCATATTTGTTTGTATTGTGATAGATTTTCACATCATCAGCATTGCGGCTTGATTTTGGAAGATATGTGCATCTTCTCATCAACACAGGGCAAGTTTATTTATATATATTTAAATAGCAATTCATACACAATGGCAATTTAAAGTGCTTTACAAATGAGCAAATAAATAATAGATTACATTTCATTAAATGTAACATGCATTAATAGAAAAGGTAACATGCATTAGAAAAAATATATATTTTACAGTTAACAGAAGTCTCAAGTCTAGATTTGAAACTGGCTACAGTTTGAGCACCTTTGATGTCATCCAGAAGTTGAGAGCTGATAGCACTTATGTTTAGTATCACAAATCTCCACCAAGTTACGGTTGTAGAAGCCTACCCCTTCCTATGTGCTACATTGCAAGAACCATGGGGAACGATTCTCTGCTGTGAAGAATGAAGAAGCAGCATCTCTATAGAAAAGCACTCAATTGCTATCAACATGAGATTAGTTGCTATTACTTTTTGTGTTATTGTTGCCTAGAATGTAATCAATGGAACAGCGTATTATTCTGATATTTCAATGGCAATACAGTGTAGAGTATTTAAAAAAAGCAGAATAAAGCTAACTTGACTACTGTCTTTGAAAAATATTATAAACTCGTGCATTTTATAGCCTCTCTGAACCATCACCAAGTATGTAGTAACTCATCGGGTGTCTGATTTTCATACAAGGAAAGCTGCTTGTGAGTTTCACAGTACTATCCAGGGCATTTGCAATGAAACACAACTCCCATATAGAGAGATGGTGTGTGTGTGTGTGTGTGTGTGTGTGTGTGTGTGTGTGTGTGTGTGTGTGTGTGTGTGTGTGTGTGTGTGTGTGTGTGTGTGTGTGTGTGTTGGGGATTATGATTCCTTTGGTGTTGGTGGAGCTCCTCCTCAGTGAGGAATATCAGACTTGATGTGTCAAACGATGGGTTTTCAGCAAAGTCCTTATGGGCTTTAAGTCCCGCCACTCAACAGCCATCTTGGCAACGTGTCAAGGCAGATCAGACTCCTACCTAAATCAACTCCTAACTCCACATAGAATGGTCAAACAGACCTCAAAAGTACAAAGCTGGAATCATCGATTCAATCTGACATTAACGGTATAAACAGTAACAATGGAAATAAACAGAACGTTCAGGTGAGGCGAAACATTATTTATGCCTTTTGTGACAATCTGATTGGCTCTTTATAACACAGGGCAGGACTTCCAGTTAGAGATCTGCAATTTTCCACTATACAGATTCCCCCGTTTATTTTCCGTCCGTCTCCTCCCTTATAACGTCTGTTTTAGGTGTGGCAGGCTTCAAGACGACATGCTGGATTTTTTTGGAAAGAGGAAACGGTTCACTAGATCCACTTGCTTTCACAGGAATGAGAGGTGTTTGGTAACAAAGAGTGTCTTCAGTGTTTCTTACTTGGTTCCTAACCTGATATTAGTCTGGTTCAAACACTTAAACATGTTAATAGGAAACACTCTCTCAGGGACATTTAGATCTTTGGGGAATGTATTCATCTGGGTTTCCCCTAAGGGCACGTTATAATGTAAAATGACGCAGAAACATACTGTGCAATCCTCACCAATATTGTACTCTCATTCAACACATACAAATTAAGACATAAATCAAATGAATAGTGTAGACCACAGTATAGGTGTGGTTACTTCTCTGCTAATCCTGAGCAGATTGCTTGGAAAGCATTTTTATGATCAATTATCTTTGGGCAAGCATTCAAACAATATGAGTGTACATGTGTGTGCACTGTACTATAAAAATGCATGGTGTTAAATGTTAAACCTGTAAGTGCCACATTCAAAACTGATTTTCATAAATCCCTCATTTTCTTGCTCTAGAGTGACTTTCTACTCACACTTACAGGAAACTGGAAACTTGGTGGGGTGACCTTAGAGTGCAGAATGGCAGGCTGCCAGGAAAGCTTCTTGTGCTCTCCATAAAAGCACTGATTGAAATAGAGGAAGTCGGCTGGCTGTCTTTTGACTGTGTGGTGGGGGAAGGGCTGTGATGTGTGTGTGTGTGTGTGTGTGTGTGTGTGTGTGTGTGTGTGTGTGTGTGTGTGTGTGTGTGTGTGTGTGTGTGTGTGTGTGTGTGTGTGTGTGTGTGTGTGTGTGTGTGTGTGTGTGTGTGTGTGTGTGTCTGCGTATATGTGCATGTGGGTGTGTGTGTGTGAGACGGCGGTTGGAAAAAAGAAGGGGGTTGGTAGAGAATGGAAGGAAGTTTTTTTTTTCTCTCACAGACCAGCCTGTCCTTTTCCACTCCCTGACTTGAAAATGAGTAATAAGAACTATGCCTTGATTGCATGCCTGTGCGCCTACAGTCTCATATTGCTCTGCAGGGGAGAGTTTTTTCTTTAATGTGCTTTCCCCTGAAGATAAGGAAAGTCTATATCATTCTCAACAGAGCACACATTTTTAGGTCGGTTGGTCTTGAATGCAAAAAAAGTCATGTTTTTGCATGCATGTTTCAAATAATTCTCCACACAGAGAACTCCCTCATAGTCGCCCTCTTCCCCGGTACCCCTCCCCTGCTCTCTCCCTTCCACCCTCCAAGTCTTTTCCTCTTGGCAACAGCACAATGTTTTCACAGAAACTACAACCACTATGGATCTTGATTGGCTGCCTTCAATGAGGATATTGTCTCAAATGAAAAAAGAGATAGAGAAAGAGGGGGAAAATATGCTTATCAGCACATTTTACAGTTACGATAGGGCAAACACATACCCAGTTGAACTATGACTACTAAAACACTGTTTTTAATATCAGGGCAGAGTCGAGGCCTGTGGGTGTGTGGAGTATTCTTTAATAAGACGTGGCGCTGGGGAAAGAAGCTCTCTGGGAGCCATATTAAGGCAGACTTGGAGGACATTAGAGGCTTCTACTCATGCCTGGCTAAAGGCATAGGTGTGGAGATAAATGCAAACCTGGAGTATTACTGAGTGGGAACATCTGAAGTTGTAGAACCCAACAGTCTAATAAATCCCAATAACGTAATAGAATGTCCTAACCAATAACTTAATAATATTTGTACACTTTCTAAAAGGGTTACACTCTATGAAGTAATTACATTATTGGGTTAACCTTGTTTTTGCAGAACCCAATAATGTAATAATAAACCCAATTATGTAATTACATATACCTCCAATAATAGAATGACGTTTTTGAATTTGTAATCCTTTTTTTCAAATGGACAATATAGTAATGGGGTCCATTAAAGTATAACTGTGTTCAGGTTTTGGTATGTATTCTTCACTTTGGTTTGGTGATTACCTTTTCCTTTGGGTAGATTAACAGTGAGCTGAAGCTCATGCCTAAATGTCCATGGAGATCTAGATGGTGGCTTGATCTAGAGCCCAACTCATTTTGATAGGACTTGCCTGATAATGGCTTACCTGTTGCAAAGCTAAACAATTAAGCATACTGAAGAGCCAATGTTTGTAAATATTGCATGACATCTAAGTACAATAACAGTGGTTTTAGTACGCGGGGCGTCTGCCCCTAATGCAATGAGAGTCAGACTTCATCCTTCAGTTATGTTCTAGTGGTAACAACACAGCACTCCGACATGAAATGAGCTCAATGGTTTGTCAGGCATGAACAGACTAAGGTAGTACACAGCACTGAGTGAAGAAGAGGCATTGATCTCATTTGAACATTCTAAATAAACTAAACGAAATAAACTCAAGCGGCCTTTTACTCAATGAAATACAGCCCTTCAGTTTTCTGAGCTTTGAATTTAAGATTTAAGCACCTTCTTGAATATGTTGAGATAAAAAAAAAATGTAAAAGTAGTAGTTGAAATCAAATAAGAGCAAATACCGCTTTCCCAAAATGTAAATAATGGTTTTCACAAATGTCGTACGAAATAAGAAACAGCACTGACTATAGGCATTTTCTGCACCTTGTGCGTACCGTGACATGTCTTTTACTCAGTCTGACAGCCACAGGCATACCTTTTCAGTCTTTCTTTTTTCCTTTTAGATTTATTAAGCAACATGGCTCTTTTGTATTACTGTATAATTATACCATAATGACAACAGGCATAACAAGTGAATAAAAACAGCAGATTCATAAGAAACATGGTATTATAAACTACTACATAAATACATAGTTATTTATGTAACCATTTGTTCTAATAATGTTTAAATAATGCAGCAATGATGATAGTAATTGATTATATATTATTATTACTTCATGTTGGAAATAATTTTTCTTTTACTGTTTTTTTTTAGTTTCTATGTTTCTTGCCTTGTTTTCAGTGGGCATCTTGACTCCAGTTGTCTAATTTCTTTGCTGATGAAGCGCTTTTTACTTCTGTGCTTGATGTGTACTACATAAAACTATATAATGCATTTTGCATGAGAAAATAAGTCAGAACTGGTGGATAGCTTTTAGGATTTTGGGAGAGGTTGTTGCCTTTAAAATGTCTGTATGGGAAAAAACAACAGCCAAAAGAGACAGACAGAGTTTCAGACCCAAAAAACCCTAAACATTCCAGGACAAGGACCATTATAAATCAGAATCTGTTGTGAGATGTTTGTCAGACTGTGTAGGTGCCCTGGATGCAGCCTATCCAACTGAGTAGTGTAGTCACCCAAGCACACACACACACACACACACACACACACTGAGTAGTGTATCACGCACACACACACACACACACACACACACACACACACACACACACACACACACACACACACACACACACACACACACACACACACACACACACACACACACACACTGAGTAGTGTATCACCAAAGCACAGAGCTGGGCTATCCTTTAGGAGGTCTGCCAAGGAGGCTGACTCATGGCGGGAGGGGGATGGGTGACTGGGGGAGGGGAAATATCCCTTATCCCTGACCTTGCTGGCTCACGCAATGCCAAAGCCTATCAGTGAATGTGTACGAGGGCGGAAATGTATGTGAGTGTTTGTTTGTGTATTTGTATTTCTGTAGCTTGACAGATATATATTCATCAAAGCTTCTACCATGCTGATAGGGGGACACCAGTACACAGGAATGACGAAGTATGTAGCATTAGTGAGCGTGTACATGAGCAAGGGGGACTGATGGTATTAAGCGTGGAATGCACACACACACACACACACAGACACACACACACACACAGACACAGACACAGACACAGACACAGACACAGACACACACACACACACAGAAACACACGCACACACACACAAACAAACAAACAAACAAATTAACAATATTCTTCGTGCTGATGTGAGAAAGGCCACAGTCTCATAAACGTTATGTTTGGAGCACTGGGCCACAGATTGTTCCCCACCTTCTGTCCAATGTAATTGAATGTAACGCCTGAGCCCCCAGCAGAGCCCTGCTCACGTGCCCATCCTGGCGTCGGGGCTTGTTTTCCTCTCTGACTCACTCTCCGTCGCAGCCTCTAATTGAACATAAATATGCACACCAGCAGCCCACGGAAAAGCGTGGGTGCACTGTCAATGCTCAATCAAATGGAGAAAGAATTAGGAATATTGCCACATGCTCAGAGCTCTGTGTGCTTGGCAAGAGCCGGGGTGTTTTTCAGAGAAGAGTGCCCGGGGAGGGGAGCTCGCTCACGCTGCATTTTCACTGGCGTTTCGGTCAGCAACACAGAGGCGGCTTTGGTGTTAAAAGGCGTAAAGTTCAGGAGGAATTGAGTGGCGGTGAAATTCACACTGTAAGTGTTATGGCCAGTTCCCATGACATTCAGTTTCCAGGTGTTAAAAGAGACCTAAACTCAATAGATATCACATGAGGATCATTATATCACATGACCTCACCTTCAAGCCGTTGGCCACATCTGTGCAGTCAATCCGAGATCTGATCTTGGCAAAAAAAATGCAATGTCTCTAGAGAGATGCTAGAAGAACAACATATTTGGCATTAGCTTGTCTTAGGTAACAGAAAATCAAGCTACAGCAAGCTCTGTTATCTTTCTCAACTGTTGGGGCAGTGGGTAGCGTCTTTAATCTGTTAAACTGAGGGATGGATCCCAGCCTTACAGAGCAGGCTATGTTACAGTTTAACCTAATGGAATCTTTTGAATTGTTATCTAATTGTTTTCCTAAGCCAACCTTCCCAAGCCATACGTCTTATACAACAACGAACAGACCTTTAGCAGGCTATGATTGGAGCAGAAAGAACAGACCTATAGTATAGCAGGCTATGATAGGAGCAGAAAGAACAAACATACAGCAGGCTATGACTGTAGCAGAAGGAACAGCAGGGCTGAACTGTGCTTCAAGAACAGAAGGAGGTACTGAGAGCCCATAGAATGTAGCCAATAAAACGTGGTAATGATTACTCATCTGCACACAAAGGTGTTCAAACAGTTTTGCTCCACCATCACAAGGCCATTCTGCAGTGTCAATCACCTTCCGAGTTGTGTTACCAGCATCTGATCCAATAACCACAGCCTCAAATCTAACATTTCGTATGCAAATTCAGATTCTGAGTGAACGTTTGAATAAATGTAGTCTATTTACACGTACTGTACATAACATGTATACTAACATGATTTATATATATAAGGGAAGTAGGAATCAAGTGGTATCATACGTGTCAAGCTTGTGAATAATTTCACAAGTAGGGCATTTTGACTGAGTACAGACCTCAGGAATAATGCTAGTTAAATACTAGTTACATTACAGATAAGTATGGTGAAGCAGATAAGAATTTATGTCGGAAAATATGTGAAATTATAAGTAAAGCCTGTATTATTTGGAACGACCGTCAAAACTGTTACAAAAGCCATTGACGTGTGAACAATAAGTGTAACTAAACTTAAACCATCATTAAACAGTATCCTCATTTGACCCTGTTTAGCCTGAGGCTAACAAACACAAACCAGTTTCTCCAATTGAGTTTCGCTTTGCATGGGAAAGAGATAGGTGGGCTATGGGATTTGGGTGATTGCTTTTCCAATCTGTATATTCAAAGAATCCGCATTGTTGATCAGGGCAAAAGTGGAGGAGTGGGCTTGTTCCATTTTCTGTTAATTTCATTTCTTTGTTGAAACAATTGTTATATCATTTCAAACAATGAACTAGTACTATATAATACATCTCAAATAATAAAAATGACAGGGTTGACACATTTAGAGAAATATGTATGTATGAGCATAAATCAATGGAATACATTTCCATGAATGGTAGCAGCTCACAGATTCAGTATGTCTCTAGGTACTGGTATATCTAGCTGTTATTATCTCACTATTTTTAAAAGGAAGGTGATATTCACATTTCATTCCTTAGATTTAAATAGTTACTTAAGAATATCATGCAGCCTTGTTTCTCCAATACATAATAACGCTGCAGCCACCCTAGTGATTCATGTGTCCTAACAACTCAACTGGAAATGTATACAACATGTATGCTCAGGGCCTAACTGTAAGGCTCTGATGTGACGTTCATGTACACATGGAGAGTTCCTTTGTGCCCGAGCTGAGTCACTAGTCCCTAAATAAAGCTGTGGACCTAGAAAAGTGTACAGAGTGCGCAATAAGCCTTGCCATAAAAATAAAAAAAAAACAATGTCTATCTCTATTGGTGTGAAAGGACATGGTGACCAGAGAGGCATACAGTGCTCCCACATTCAGCTGCTGCTCCACTCTTCAGTGGTGTGCAGAGGGCTGGATGGAAGGGGGTGGGGGGAAGCAGGCGATGATGCCTGCGCTTTGTCTAACTGCCTGGATACAGCTAAGCCAATAAAAGCCACCGCTGTTTCCCTAGCAACAGCATCAGTGAGTGTTCGCAGTGGAGGAAAAATATGAACACAAAAATCGGAGAGAGTGAGTAAGTGACACCTCCTCTAAATAATCAAAATGATCACAGACTATTAAATCAGGAACAGTGCTGTTGACACTTTCCTGTTCCTACCTTGAATTATAATTACCCGAGGCGAAGGGTCTGGGAGCCAGCCCATTCCTGTTCATTTGCATGTGTTTCCTTTAAAGCAGTGGATGTTGAAATGGAGGCTTCAGCAGTGTTTCATGGGAGGGTGATGGAAGTAAAGGAGTGAAGGGGAGAAGGGATGGAGGGAGGGATGGATGGATGTTTGGGGTTTTTCTGTGCAGGGATTACCTGGGGTCACAAACACAGCTGAGGCAGGGCTAATGACAAGAGTACACACTCACACAGCTCCCTGTGGAAATAAGTAGGGGGGGGGGGGGGGGGCATATGAAGGAGGTGGAGAGTGTAAGTGAGTGAGACAGGAGAAAGTGGGGAGGGTAAGACACTACATTTTCTACCATCTTGTGTGTGTGTGTGTGTGTGTGTGTGTGTGTGTGTATGTTCTACACTGGGGGAAAACCTGTGGCTTTTTCAGAGGTGCTGAGGGAGGCTTTTGAGAATAAAGCCTTGAAGGGACTCCACGGATGAACTGAATGGCTCATAGTGTGGTGTTGTAACAGCCGTCATCAAGCACAAAAGGAGAGAAAAGAAACTAGGCCAGAGATATTTCTCAACAATGACAACGCCCTCGCTGAAAGTGACTGTCTCTAATAAACAGAACTATGGGAGTATCAACCACACACCCAATGTTGGGAGGCTGAAAGATACACAGTGCTACGTCTGTACTATTAAAAGTTGACTTGTCGCATGAATCACAACATCCCCCAGTTGCCATAGTATTTCATTGATTAAATGTATTTCTTGTGATGAATTCAAGTCTTGCCTGAATCTAAAAAGCCCTCACAGGTCATAATTGATAGAGATAATTTCCAAACACTATTATATTCTAAGGTCATTAATAATCAAGTGCCTTGTATTAATATATTCCTTGTATGAATTATGTGTTTATGAAAGAAGGAGCACAGCTTTTCTCTGTGTGTGTGTAACTAGAATATTAGGTGCCACTAAGTCTGCATATGAACAAGAGCATGTTTAGACCAGAGGAGATAAGAAAGGAACTGTGCTTCTTCCGACCTTGTGCAAAACTGCCACCCTTGCAAGACAGGGAGCCTCGGACGTGAGAAATCCACCACGTGATCATCCCTGCTGAAAGCCAAACTTCTTACTATATAAACCCCGTGCAAAGGGTTTATCAGGGCCTTCACTGTCAGCCTCGGCTGGTAGGGGAGCCCAATTGCAATTGTCTTTGTTTGTCTGTCTAATAAATATACTTTCATGCAGCTCCGGAGTCCTGAACTAACTAGGGTGATTTTTCACCTATCAATAATGGTCACAGTAAAAAAAAAATGAGAAAATATGAATATTCTACTTACAAATCGTGGAGAAGATTTACATACAGATGTAAATGAGACTATGCAAAAATTGGCTTTGAGTTCAAAAGATTGTTACAAGATTTTAGAATGCTTGGGAAACATAATGATAAGACAATCATGGTATGACAAGACTTTTGTGTGAAATAAAGCCATGTGGTTCTTACACATTCTGAAAATATCTCCACAGAAAAATAATAAAACATTCCACTGCAGTCAGGCTCGCAGTTTAAAAATAAACTCCCTGGCCGGCGGTGCTTGAGAAAAAAAGCCTTCAAACTCAGACTTCTCCTACGTATCAAAACAATGTACTTTTGTGGGAAATGAAGCCTTATTTTGTACCAATGTTCAAGTGATATTTAATGCAGACGTAAAGACCAGGATCACGGTTCAGATTATAGAGCAACAGCTTCTCAGAAAATAACAGGAATATAAAGCATTAGGCTAGGGATAAGGAATCAACCTCCACACACCAAAAGGTTCACACTGCAGGTGGTTGTAAAAAATACCACAAACTATATCACTCAACCCTGTTCTGCCGAGATGAATTTATTGGTGGCTTGGCCCTTTAAGGTTTTATCACATGTTGCGAGAGGGCACTAGGGTTCAGTGTGTATCAATATTACTCTTCTCCCTATCTCTCCGTCTCTCTCTCTCTCTCTCTCTCTCTCATGCTTTACTGTCTGGGAAATCCCTGATGAGCCGGTGGCTCTGCGGTGCACACGTGGACCATACACTGTGGTTCACTCGAAAGAGGGAAAATGTCACACAGTGTCTTCAGTGAAAGTCGATACCATGCCAGCCTGCCTGCCTGACTCTCACTCCCACCCCCCCCCCCCCCCCCCCTCCCTCACTCTGCCCTCAACGCACCAAACACTGTCCCTCCCCCACCCTCCCTCCGCCCTTTCGCCTGCAGCGAGCAAGCGACTGAACGAGAGAGCGGGAGGGAGAGAGAGTGAGGGATATAAAGACGGAGAGGAAAAGAGAGAGCCCTTTCACCTACATTTCCAAAGGGGCAGGGCCTGCCTGGGCTTGCCAGGCAGCACTGCAGCAGAGGGGAGAGATTTTGTCTAACAATCTCACAGCTCCTCTGCAAGCCGCGGCTCTAACGCTTGTCCCCGCAGACAAACAGGGAGACGTGGAGCTGACTGCCCGAGACTTAGAGATGGTGGCATTTTGACTGAAACAACACAAATGCTCCCCTGGCCCTCCATTTTAGTCTGGGTAATTCTCATTGGTTGCCCTGTCTGCTGCTGCTGCTGTTTTTTAGACACGCTGCCAAAAGACTTAAGGCACAGGCACACTGTAGGATTTTGCCATGATAGGGTAGAGCTGCTGTTGTTGCTGTGCAGGGAGATTTAAGTTGACTCTGATTCTTTCACAGTTTTTTTTAAATGATGATCTACCAACACTCACGTGACCGTGTGCTGCTGAGCGCATTCAGGATGCAACAAAAACGAATGGATTCTGAAAGAGTGGCTACAATTGCTAGTATTGAAGAATATATATGACAGACAAAAGGGCAGAGGTGGTGTTTGTGAAAATTCCAATTGCATCTGATTTTTTCTATTGCAGTCTTTTGTCATATCTGTGGTATGTGAACTGGAGTTACCCGACAATGCTGGCGAAGCTCATACTCTACAGACTGTGTGTCTATAAACAGGACCTCGGGACTTTGTCACTGAATAAACATCAGTCTCAGATAATAAAACTTCAAACAACAGACACTGTCTATGAAAACACTGATTAGACAGACTCTGTACCCTGAAAAAAACCTCTCCTGTGTTCCATCAAGCTGATAGGAGGAAGCATGAAAGTAGATGTTCAATGTTTCTTTTCTAATAGTTTCTAATAGACTTTGGAGGCTGGTGGTCGATGATGTGTTTAAAAATACGCTGTTACCTAGGCAACGCTGGCCAATATTAATTGCGCGGTGAGAAGGCACAGAAGAGCTGAAACACAGCAGCCTGCACCAATGCTCCATTACCACTCTCTCTCGTCTGACAGCTTAATGAAACTTTAAAGAGATCACACCGGGGGCAGTGAACCTTCAGAACACACACACACACACACACACACACACACACACACACACACACACACACACACACACACACACATTGGTCAATTCAACTGAAAAAGACATCAAAATTACACAAGAAAGAGGTGGACAAAATTGTTAAAACACATAGTGTGTTTGAATCTTTCAAGCGGCAGGGCTTTGGTAAAAGGATTCCCAATGAGATGGTCATTGTGTAAGACCATTAGAAGATCACAGGTGATGCAAGGATGAAGAGTACGTCATCTCTTAGAGAAGTCCTAAGTTGTCCTCTCTGTTTTAGTTGCCATATTAACAATGACGGTAAGCTACTTTAATGGCTAGTCCCTGAGCACCTCAGACTTTTATTTGCTACCAATAACAGGTGTAAAATGGGGCAGTCTGAGGAAAAAAAAACGTGTTATGTCCCTGTATTTCACAACATCGATTTGTGATAATAATGCCAATTTGATAACTGCTGACGACCCTGATCATGCAGTATAATCCTTTTTATAATGCAGGCCCTACACACCAGCCTCTCAAAATAGTATTACCTCAAACGTCATTACTTTGTATTCAGTGCGACACGCATAGACTATGGCATAAATTAACTTTAAATTCACCCTAGTTTTGTTAAATCAATGCTGTTTCTCTGATTCCAAGAAAGAAATCGTGCGTTGAATACACCTCCACATACCTTTGGAAACCCCAAATAGCTATGAATACAGAGGGGATTGTTACCCTATTGGCAAAAACATCAGCACACTTCAATTACGCCTCTTAAATCACAACCCCTGCCAAGCTAGTAAGAACCTCAATCACAACCAGGCAGAGTCTGGTCAATTATTTACGGAACAGTCTGAAAAGAGGTATTTCTCTCTGGAACACCTGCAGCTTCAGTTAATCTGATAAGAACATTCCCTTGCCTCTACATCTCCTTTTGGCAGCTCTTGACAACTCAAGTCAATCCTAAGGCAATAACAACAGTCATATATTAGATTTGACAGTAAAAACAGGTGTGATGTGTGTACTGTGTACACATTTCACCTTGTTTAAGCTGATAACCATTCCCTGTTATGGGCAGAATTTGTGATTTGAAGAACCATAAAAAGATATTCCCGCCTGCAGATTCTGAGAAGTGTAGGCGGCCAGTGTTGTTCCATGCCGTGTGTGTGTGTGTGTGTGTGTGTGTGTGTGTGTGTGTGTGTGTGTGTGTGTGTGTGTGTGTGTGTGTGTGTGTGTGTGTGTGTGTGTGTGTGTGTGTGTGTGTGTGTGTGTGTGTGTGTGTGTTGAGTGTATTTACGTAACAACAGACATATAGGGGAGACTAGCTACCTTTCTGTAAAACTGTATTGCAACAATATACTTACGCTACAGAATAGTATTCAGAGTTCATACAAGTCTCTGAAACATCTATCACAGGGATGGGGTCTACCCCCCCCCCCACCCCCCCCTCCCCCACCTCATTGATTGTCATTGTGGCGGAAGTGTCTTGGAGCGGTAGGTTAGGATGATGTGAACAGCCTCCTCAAATCCCATTCAGTGCATTGTTCTCACTGAGGCTTTCACCAAATCCTTTTCCATAAATGGATTAAAACTTCAAGCCATATAAGGACGATTATAAGATGGCATTACATAACAAGCAACATATAACTACACACTGTGTCAAAACAGTTCCACTGTATAGGAGGAGATGTAGCGGAGGATGCCATTGCCCGATAGCTCACAAACCTCTGAGCTTATTCAAGATTTCTTCACTGCTATAAAGCTGTAAGCTTTCAGAGTATGTGCACCGTCTCAATTTCAGGTGTACCCCTCCATTGCAGCTAATTAAAACATAGCTGGACTGGGGATAAATGGCACTGAAAGATATTAAAAGCCATCCAACAGCTGTGAGCTATAGCACCCTAAATTCTAACATGAGATCCATTCACAGCAATGGAAGATATCTATTTGTGGAAATTATGATGGCATGTTTGCCCTCAAAAGCAATAGTTGTGAGCTCTGATACTACCTGACCAGCCTGAAGACCCAGCCTAGGGGCATGCGTAAAAAATAAACTACACAATGATTTAGCTAACCTTGTGATTTAAACATGTAAAGAATGATGTAGGCCTAAAGGAATATGTCCAGTTTTATTTAATATTTGTCCACAGAATAATCTAAGCCAAGTTGCTAATTGCAAGGTGAAATCATTGAACATTATTTAGGTCACTTGATATCACACTGCTGCTGGGTTTTGTACCCACAAAAAAAAACATATTGAATAGCCTGGGCAGCTAGTTGTTTTTAACATACCTTCACATGACTGTGCACCATCAACGTAAATATAAGGATATTACAAATACCATAAAAATGACCTACAGTATTAAAACGATATTGTCACTTTAATAATGTATTACTTTACGACCCAAAAATGTTTCAATTAATTTATCTAAGCAGAGTTTTGTTTGTGGGGCATTTACATTCAAAATGTGCAGCACTGTTTCAACTCTAGCATTTTAGCCTCATTAGCCTAGTCGCTTGGGTACTGATGGAGGGGAGGGTTCCTCCGCAAAGCAGCGGCAGAGCAGTTTCATCCTGTCATGCATTTTGCATTACTGTTGGAGCACGACACATTATGTAAGAATATGCTCAGTCATAATCACGCTCTGTCTCTGCAGTTACTATATACAGACCACAGCCACAGGCTTCTGCAATAAATAAAAATAGGCCAAAGCTTTTGGGCTCAGTACAGTAGAGCCAAGCAACCCTTGAACTCCTGTGACAAAGTCAGCTGGAGGAAATACGTATGGCTTAGACTCAAAGATTTGTATAGTATAGATCAGTCAGGCAGTGATGACACTGTTCTAATGGATGAGTGGGGGGTGAGGGGCACTATGGATGGAGGAGCATTATGCCCCGGAGTCCACACAAAAGCCTCAGGGAGTCATTGTTGATCCTCACGGCCAGTGGAGCAGGTCATTACGACATCAGACAAAGGATGATAGATGGTGATCAGAGTGCTGGCTGCTCCGTCCTCCCCCCCATGTATTCTAAACAAACTCACTGGTGACTCAGCATTCAGCCCCACCCCCCTGTGGGCCAATGTGTAGAGCCCTGAGAGGCCCTGACTGCAAATGACTAGGACTGCGGGTCCTAGTCGACTAGATACTGGACGGTAATTGTGTCCACTGTAGCAGTGCGACTTCACAGGGCTTTCACATATATGGGACCACAAGGCTGTCCAGTCAACATGGTTTTTATATATCAGGGACATTTTTCTGTAATGACTTACACAGGGCAGGTAATTTAATTTGACACTGTGAGTAATAAGATGGCTAAAAGTAATATTTATTATTATCTATACACTGTGAAGCACTATAAGGAACTTTATCATGTGAAGACATGGTTCCATAACCTTAGTCTAAAGTGCTTTCAACCATCTTTGCACAAATTGCACTGATAGTCATCATAAATTAACAAATTCACCCCATGAAAGGAATCAATCAATTCCCTGAGCATTTCTCAGAGAAAGGTTTCACAGAAACATTGCACTTACGTGACATCATCTCCCCGAAAGTCTGTTATCCCCCATTACCTCAGCCATGGGCCGGCGAGTTACTGACGGCTCAAGTTCAAATCAACATGGCGGGGGTCCCGCGGCAGCTTCCCAGTTCTCAAGAATGTACTGGCACATGGCATCTGCTGTGGTGAACCTCCCCATCCCAGGCTCTTCAGATCACACTGTTTTTCCTGGCACGGCCATTTTTTTTCCGTGCTAGAGAATGTCAAACAACTGCTTGCCTGTATGGGTGCAGCGAATCCAGTGTGAACACTGAGCACATAAGATATATTTTTACCCCCTTTGATCGAAGATGAAAAGTTTCATTCAAAATGCAAGGGCGTTCTTTTGGAGAACACATAGAAGCATAGAAAATATGGATTACGGGTAAAATGAATCTAAAAGCTTGGCTTGATAATCGTTCTCTTGGAATGTGTTCGATCAGATAAAGAACAGCAGCCACACCCACACACACACACACACTCACACTCACACTCACACTCAAGGCTCTAGTAGTAAAGCTGAGTCACCCTAGGGGATAGGAGGAAATTGTATGATACAATACAGGTAAACATTTTCAATAAGGTTAAGGCAGTAGGACAGAAAAGCAGTAAAGATAACACATACATGTTCTTCAATACATCTTTGCCACTGATATAGCTCTTTACATAACATACTTCATATTCACAATAAACTCTGCCGAGAGGAGACTGCCTGCTGCTGGATACAGATATTACTCAACAGTAGGCGACCATTTCATCTGCTGTGATTGAAAAAAAAAGACCTGTACGGAGAGAAAGAGAGACTGACAGAAGAGGGTGATTTAAAAGAGGGAACGAGAGGGAGAGTCAAAGAGAGAGAGAGAGAGAGAGAGAGAGAGAGAGGGAGAGAGTGAGAGAGAATGAGAGAGAGAGAGAGAGAGAAAGAGGGAGAGAGAGAGAGAGAGAGAGAGAGAGAAAGAGGGAGAGAGAGAGAGGGAGCAAGCAAGTTCTCTCTAAGGGGCTGTGTTGTTTATGACTGCATAGAGCGGCAACTGTTACCAGGGAGAGTGACAGATAAACAACAATGCGGAGGGGAGGGGCTGGAGGCGAGCTAAATGGATTTCTTTGTGCTCAGTTGGGTTTTGATAATGAATGCTGACTGTATGCAGGGGTGAGCCAAGGCCATTTTCCCTGAGAGGAGGGGAAGATGGGCTGTGCTGCTTTGACAATCTAGCCAACCATTCTGCGAAACTGCTTACATAAAGGAGTCAAATGGGGCTAGAGATGCCTCAGAGTGGCCGTCCAGCAGGTCAGGAGGGCCAGCCAGCTCAGAGGTAAAGAGGAAGGAAGTTCTGGTCTGAAACATCTAATCATGCTCCATGGGAGGACCACATCGCTGGTCTTGGGGATTGCTGTGGGGAGGTGGAAGTCTATTTTTAAAATGTCAAAGCTACACCAGTCATCCAGTGTTATAAAATGCATTTTGAATTTCCATATATAATACATAGTTCACAGTGAATGTCCTTGTTCTCTTCAGTTAGCAGTATCAGTGTTTTTTTTCTAATCTCCTGAAGTCTCACAGGAAAAACTATTTTGATCTCAAATAGCTCAGTTCACAAACGTCAGCATCGAGCTGAAATGACGAGAGCCACACAAGTTCATTTCTGCAGGCCATAAAGATTGGCCAGGTGTACTCCTAAGGTCAGCTCATCATCACTTGGCAGAGGTCTTCAGATTGGGATGGTTTGGGGATTCTATGATGTCACTGCAGTATGGCCAGCTCTCACAGGAGACACTGCATGAAGGAGAAGAAGGGATACAGCGAAGAAGAGAAGTCACCATGATGAAAGAATGATACCATCATGCACAGTGCTAAAAATTCTTCATAAGACTTATTTCAGGTCCACCACTTGAACAATACATAAGTACATGCCAACACTCCAGAGAAATGTGAGAGAGAGAGAGAGAGAGAGAGAACAGCATGTACAAGGACAAGACATATACTCACTCACACATTAGTATGTGGACATGCACGCACGCACACACACAAACGCACACACACACAGACCACTTGATCTCCAGGTACCCAGAGAATCGTTAATGACTCCCACTAGAAAGTAATTAAAACACTATAAGGAATGAAGGAGGGCTTGTTTTTTTGTTAATCACTAGGGCAAGGCAAGCCACTCCATTTGATGTCTGTTGTGATGCTCTCTCCTATGCATCTTCTCCTGGTAAAAGCCTAGTGTGAAATGGAATCGTTCCCATGGCTATTTATGTTTAACATCTTTCAGTGCTCAGACCTTGAGTCTAAGAGGCAAAGTTTAATCCCTGTCAAAATGAGCCTACTCTCATAGAAACAGGCAACTCCTACATTCTGTAAAACTCTATGTGAATCTATTCTATGTGCATCCACCTTCATGTTGCCATTATGGCAGCCATTATGTTGTGGTGAGTTGCAACCCAAGACTCCTAGCGGCTGCTGTTACCTTCCATAACTGACTAACCTGCATTTCACAACAACAAAGACTTAAAGAGGTACTTTGACTATCATTATTTAATAAATCATTTGCAAATAAGAAACGACCCAGCCATATATGAGCCATATCTCCTCGTAGTTTCCCCAGTAACAGATATCTGGCACCATGTGAGTGGATTAATGCACTCCCCAATGGTAAAAGTTCTTTGTAATGGGAGACAAAGCAAGGTTTTTACAGTTTTGCCATTTAACACCCTCAAATTGATTTTGATTATATGTGCCAAGAAGAGCTAAACACACCGGATGTTCAAACTAGTTGCCAGTTAATGTAGTTCACTATGTAGCTTTGTGCTCCAGGTTGGAAACCCCACGGAAAAGTAAGAACAACTTTTAAAGCATGATATCGGTGTCATGATCTGATCCATGTCTTGTGCTTTCTCCCTCTCCCTCTCCCTCGTGCGCGCGTGCGCTTCAGGTTTGCCATGCCCTTAACTCACTGACACACCGGTCACACCTATGTGTTGGAATGCGTTGATGCGTCAGGGTTAACGTATCCTCATTCACTTTGAATGGAGTGACGTCATCCTTTTGCCGAACTGAACGGAGCCACAATTCAGTTCGGCAAAGGATGACGACACCCCATTCAAAGTGAATGGGGATCCGTTAACCCTGACGCATGAACGCATTCCAACGCGTACGTGTGACCGGTGTGTGACTCTTCCTGGTGCCTGCTCTAACACACCTGTGGCTAATTGGACTTCATCTCTTCCCTGTGCCTGGTCACACACCTGTGACTAATTGGACCTCGTCAGTGCCTGAGTTAAACCGTGCTCTGAAGAGCATTCAGTGCTGAATTATCTTTTTGCTTTCCTGGACCCTGCCTGGAGAACTCTCTTGCCTTGTCTTCGTGTTTCATTCCTCTTGCCTGTCTGTTTTACCTGGATTCCTTTGGATTTTGGATTTAACCCTTTGTGGGTTTTTGGACTGTGCATCTTGGCCTGGCCTGTGGGTTTTTATGTTTCTGTCTTGCTGCCTGCCTTGCCTCATTGAGATCCCCATGTTTTATATCTTCTAAGCTTTGCTGTTTTTTCTGTTGGATCCCCTGCCTCATGACATTTCTCCTTTAAAAAGACTTTGTTGCCTTTGTCTGCTTTTGGTTCCAAGCCTATTTTACTCGGCCTCAGCCGCCGTGACAATCGGTACAAATATCACCTAAATGCATCACTTACAATACTCGATTAGCTTGTTGTTTTAGCTAGTTTCAGTTGCACTAAATTGGAATTTAAATGTAAACTGTAAAAAAAAATAATAATAATGTTTTCAATACAAAAATTACAGTCTTATCTAAATAATGACTAGCAACTAACTGGTTTGATGTCTTTGTTTCCAGTCCAAAATATTAATGAAAAAATGGAGCAACAAGGCCAGAAGAGCTTGCATATTGACTTGAATCACTGCAACGAAACCTTACTGAAACGTACTTTTATCAAGGCTGCAAAACATCTGAGAACTACACTAAATACCATGATTATATCACTGTACACATAAACTAGATACTACCTCAGTGCCCACACAATAAGGGTATGACATTAGCAGCAACATCTTTCCTTTGGCAAGAGGTTGACTAGTTATGCATCAGAACCAGGCCAGTGACCTGCAGGCACTCTTGGTTAATCTATCACCTAGGAATGGAGGCTTTTGCTGTGGTGTGCACTTTCTCCCAGTCTGATGCTGTGCTCACGCAGGGCATGGATCTGAGAACAAATCAGTAACACGACAATTGGTTCATGTATGAGCCAGAGAAGATGACAGATGTTTGATTAGATTCGCAACTGAATTACCCAAGGGCTGATTAATATGGCGCTAAAAGAGGGACTTGTAAAAATAAAAAATCGGCACAGATTAAAAAGAAAAGAAATTGGCATTAAAAGACTTTGTATTGCATTGGCATTGAAATTCATTTTGCACACTGGAAAGAGCTCCACTGAACTAAAAGCCAAGTTTCCAATAAAGAACAAATGTCACACACGTGATCCTTTTTTACCATACATTTGAAATCGATTTACTTCATGTTTATTTGGTTTATTTTGCTGTGCCTTTTCAGTGACAATCTACTTTTTGTTTCTTCATGTCAACTTCAAAACGTGAATTTGCCCCATTTTACAAACATTATGCAGACAGGCTATACTGTAGATCCGATGCAAACCATGATCTCAACATATTTCAATACAAAACGCAGCTGGCTCAAATGAACACAATATGCATCGACATTTAATTACCTTCCAATTCAGAAACACACTTCAGTGAACAAGGCTAACTTTATCTTGAATTGTTAGCTAGTCCTTAACAAGCTATCGTTAGCTAGCTGGATAGAGGTGTGACAGGTATTAAGGAGCAAAAGGTATTTAGGGAACACACAATGTATCAACACTAATTCATCCTGAAAGTGTCCAGTCTGTCTAGGTCCCACTGAACGGCATGGCTTGCATGGCATTTTCCCTCCTTCTTGTTTCCCCATCCCCCCCTGGCCACGCACCCGTTCAGAAATGCTTTACCCACGGGATCTATGCAAATCATGTACGTTTTGCCCCTCCCATCAAACTCCTCTAGTTCCACAAAAAGACTGAGTTGACTTTGAAAAGTACTGACATCGAACAAAGACTGTCAGTGTAAAAAAAAAAATAACCACATATTGAAACTGACTGACATGAAGTAGGAAAGAAAAGATTGTTAGGCTACTGAAAAAGTACATCAGCATAATGTTATATTTTTCCATTTAAGTTTTTTTAATCAAATGCTGATTATGTCTTTTTCAATGCCAAACTTGAAGTGTTTTAAGCTCCATAGATTTATCCTTAGCAGCAGGATATGAAATCCTTTTTTGCCAAACCAATGGCTAAACGTCCGACCAGCATGGTGAAACTGTGCCATGGCAGTCAGCAGTGAACCATTTTCTGTGGAATTTCTCACCTTGTGATTAAGTACTATTTAATGAGAAGCACTTTGTACATGTCAGGACTGGCAGAAGGGATTATCACATTAGAAAAAATAAATGTTCCACAGAAAGAGCCAGAAAGAGGTAAAGGTACATTATTTAAAACTGATACATAGTTCCTTGGCTTTTTGCATCCTGTGACTACTGCTAAGAGTAATAGCAGGTTAGATAGCATTTGAAGAGGATTTATCACAGCATTGGGTTATAATGACATTCTCTTTGGCTGTAGCTATGCCAGGCTCTGTTCATGCCCTTCTTTCTGTCTTTCTGTCTTCTATAAATGACATATGCCTACCTTCTATACATGCCCACTCAAACACACTGAAAGTATCTGAGTACCCCATGCCTAAGAAACAACTCTGATTCCTTCTCTCCATAACGGCATCTTTATGACAGAGCAAGGGTCTTCACCATTCACCCAGTATGAGCTCAAAATACATCACCATTCATTTAATTGGAGATGGATTAATGAAACATCCATGTAAGCCTTTCATATAAACCTTGACAAAACTCATACATCTGAAAACAACCATTGCAAGTACAAAAACTAAAAAAAAAGGAACAACAATCTCATACCTTTGACATCACGGACACAGCACTCACACTACTACAAGGGGGAAAACCACAAATTCAAAACAGAGCACTTAACCAAACACGGGCAGGCAACATTTCAACCAAGTGGAATAAAAGGCAACCTTTGTTGTCGATCTTAAGTTTTCACAATTAGATTAGTGATAAACAATATCAATGCCAGCTGGCTGAGAGGGAAACTAATTTTACCATCTGCCAAGGAAAATATCTGGAAGGTCTCCAATACACTTTCAAAACGCAGCCAGGCGGCCTTAGCAACTGTGAAAGGGAAAGATCAGATGGCTGCTTGGTGCTTAAGTATCATTCAGCAGAGGCTTAATCGTATGGCACCTCCAACTCCTCTAGAAGCCACACGGCTGCAGGGAGAAGAGGACTGCAATCAGTCTCAGGCTTGGTGAGGTTTGTTTTGGTTTAGAGTGATGGTGCGGTGATGGTGAAGAAGGAGCGAACATGGAGAAGTGAGGCTTACAAATCTGTTCTTTGTATTGCACAAGATCTGCGGCATTCACATTACTTTTTGTTTCCCAGAAATAATCACTGTCTTGCACTTAGTGTAACGATTTTTTCCTGCCTGAAAAATTGCCCACCACAGGGACCCATTACTGGGAGCCAAGGTACATCTGACAAAGTAGTGTTTGTCTTTTTTTTTGGAAGAATTCACTGTTTCAAGTTCAGGCGAGCCCATCAAATGCAGCAGGGAAAGACAGACTTGTTTTCTATGTTTCACGGTGGTTTGAGCTAACCTGACGGGACATATTTTTATAGGAGAGTAAATCCTAAGCCTGAAAACGGCAGCATATAGCATGACCTCACTGTCCACAAAACCCACCAGTGTCTTTTACCATCTGGCAGTCCACCGTATGTGTGTGTTTGTGTGCACATGCACCAGCAGGAAACCTCCCCTAAGAGACACAGTGTTTGACTCAGTTAAAAGACCTTGTTCATTTTGTTTGTTTATTATTACGGGTAAGAAAAACAGAAATCATTCACAGATGCTAAGATATTGGAACATTTTAAGGAAAGTTTTGATTTTTAGATTTCGGCTCTCAGTGAAATGCTTGTTCTTTTTAAACATGGGGTTTCTGCCAAGTCAACAGTCCCCAAAGCCTTGTAGAAATTCTTTCATTCAATACGAAAAGAAACCATTTTTCCGTTGAAGATCTTCACTGATAACATGTTATGAGTACTCTCTCTGATATACTTCAGTGATGGCGAGGGAAGTGCAGTATTTGCAATGCTCCCTGATCTCCATCGTGTGTGATGATGTAATCAAGCTGGAAAAGCTAGCAACCAGAGGGTTATTCCCCCCGGTGTCCAGAATCCACAGCCCAGAAGGGAGGAGGGGCAGACGGCTGAAGAGTCAGACAATAACCTCTCTGTTTTGCTAAATGGTTATAGGTCCCCAGTGGATGAGACCTCTAGACCAGCTTTCTCCTATCCGTAGAGCTCAGACAATGCATTCATCACACAGCCTAGAGTAGGGGTGTCTCCAGCATATACAGTGTGACGAGACAGCATTCATCACCGGAATCTTAGGGCGAAACAATGGCGCACTGCAGAAAGCACAAAGCATCTTGGGTGCACATCAGCATTTAAAACTACAGATGTTCATACGACAGACAGTAGTCTACAGCCGCTATTTCATATGTAGTTCGTAACCAATCACACAGTTGTTTTGCCCATGAATAGAGTTAAGGCTGTTGTAAACGTTTTCATGTAATGTTAACCCACAATTTGCAAGACATGGCAATCGCTATATACAGTATATATATTTCACCAAGCCTTATAATACTTTTGGCTTAGTGAGCAGTGGTATTTGTCTGGTTTAATCCATAATCATGCATGTCAGGTTGTCTTTGATCTTAAAGCCTTTAACATGAAGTTCCAAAAATAGGAGCGTACAACTAGATTTAGTGGGAACATGGAAGTGGTTGGACATTCAAGTGCTGGAACAGTCACCCATTTTACATTTGAAACATGCAATTAGAGAGCCCAAACTGCGTAGTCGGAGTGATCCACCCCATCGAGTGAGAGATCTGTATCTTTGGGTGGATGATGACATTATTTGTTTGGATGATGGTAAAATGACAACTTGGTGAGACCCATTATAAATTAACTGTAACAGACTGACAGTTTGGCAGGTAAATAAGTATAATTCCACAGTACGACGCTTAGTTAATACTAACAATGTATGCTTACATTGGCAGGAATAGTTATTCCATTGGGAAGGTGAGTGTCCATCAAATACGCCACTTCAATGTGAAGCTTCAGTGCTAAAAAAAAGAAATATATAAAAAAGTGTGAAAAGGCATCACTGCAACCCTCTCTTCTCCCAGTTGGCCACATCAAATGCCCCAAACTCTTTTAAGAGAGAGAGAGAGAGAGAGAGAGAGAGAGAGAGAGAGAGAGAGAGAGAGAGAGAGAGAGAGAGAGAGAGAGAGAGCGCTGTGCGGAGTGAGCTCAGAGTTGACCTTGATGTTGAGGTCAGTACATCCTCAAGCGGTCGGGGAGCGGAGGCTTTGAGGGGGGCAGCAGAAAATCAATCCCAAATGTGGTGAGGATCAATAAGTGAAAGAGAATGCTAGAAAGTCATGGCGGGCAGGGGTGGGATGGCTCATGCTGACAGCCAGCTAAGACTTCGTGACAAAAAGTGTCCGTGAGGTGACCAATACAAAACAACCTTACAGAATAAACACATTTGGAATATCACAATCTAAGCACATGTAAAGTTGTAAAATGTACTGTATATCAGAAAGTCCCACTTAAGGGATAATGTCCAGCTAGCACTTCATTATCATAAAAACCACTGCTAGGTAGGTTATTAGGCCTTTGAATGACTTTGAGAGATTTACTTTGTGATAATGAAATACTGAATGCTTGGTGGTACACTCCCCTATTTATTGCAGGGGTATTAAATCAGAATTACAAAGAATTAAAATTGAATTTATATTCTGTGTAACACTGCTTCAGTATAGCTCACTCTCACTCCATAGTTAGTAATGTAACAAACCTCTGTGAAACTCTGTATGCCTTGACTTAGGAGATGTGAGCAGAATAGAATACTGCAGCATATGGGTGTGCAACACTTACTGACACGAACTACTGGATTTGTGTGTTACTGTTGTGTGGGAGTTAGGATAAACGATAGTAGAATATGAATGTGATAATATTAGAGAGATTATGATATATTATAGTGCTATAAGTCTGTTAAATTCATTGAAAAGGGCAAGACTTGTGGCACTGATTTTCTTCTGTTCCAGAAGCAAGGCAAAGGGCGACAAAGAAATGGGCAAGCAGTTATCATCTTGACAAACAGTGGCGCAAAAGCACAATCTGAGATGGATGAGGATACTTATGACCTTGCGCTACTCCTTTCCTTTTCTCAGCTGGGCCTTGTGACTAGAAGTTGGATCAATTCATATCAACACGCAAAAATGGCTCCTAACTTACAGCAATGACTCAGGGACTCAGCTGGCTCTGTAGAAAGAGTGAGGTTTATTGGATTCTCATAGAGCAGAACCCATAAAAAAGATAATATGTGTAAATTGATCAGTACAGGGGTTCTCTCAGTCTCTATCCTTTGGCATTCTACAATCAAAGAGAATTAAAGACTGGATTGTGCTGCCTTGCTTGTGTGAAGGCGTATAAATCAAAGCCGAGTCTCACTGGTAAGTCCTGAGGGTCTTGTTGTTCCAGCGTGGGATATGAATCCCCTTTTATGTGAGCCAAAACCCCACTCTTTAAAACCTGTGTGTGCCGGTCATGTAAGCCTCCTCAGCGCTCAGTGCTCAGAATGGTCTGTTATATACAGTGAGAGCCATATCACCGGTCACAGCAGTAGGCCCCTTTAGTCCAAAAATACTGTCATGTCAGGGTGAATTGGGTCATTAGGAGTAATTGCACTAGTGATTATCATGAAGGATGTTCAATGCCAGGGTCCCACAAAGCCACCTCATATGCAGTAAAGAGAACCTGCCATTTGAGAAGCACTCCGTTTTGTCATGTACAGTATAAGATGAGTGATCGACAACTGTGACAACCTCATTTAAATCATTTAAATCTCACAATAATATTCCATACAATAATCACAAGAGGAAGTGCTGCTACAGAACTAAAGACTGGCTTTGAGTGTCAAAGTGCTATTATAGGACAAACGGAAACCAACGAAGGAAGAAAGAAAATGTTTCTTTTAGTGAAGAACTAGTGCCTAAACAAGATTTTTCCAATAAAAGGTGCGTGTTGTCTTTGTTTTGGAGCCACAAACAGCTGCTGCTGTCCAGGATGCCGAGCAATGTTCCTTTCAGATATATATGCAGTGGATGCTAGAAGTAAGCCCCAGAAGAAGGCCTCTGTTTCACACGCCAGTGTGTGCTTTGGGAATGGCATCCGCATCAATCATGCACAGGACTTGAGAGCTGAAGTTTAAAGGAATCTTGAGATGGATGTTTTAGTGGATGTTTACCTATGTGTTCAGTACTGTGGAGTTTAAAAAAGGATCATAACACTGATACAAACAAAGGATATAAAAAGTCAAAAACAATTCCTAATAAAATAGAATGGGGCTGTTTGCTGCACCTCTACTAAAACATAGATAAATAAGACTCCTTCTTACACCGAGCTGGGATGCGTAGTTACAGACCAACATTTCATGGTTTTCTTATGTACTCAATAGAAGCATCTGCCACAAATGAGATGCTGTGAGTGTAATCAATAGAGATTGACAGCAAAGACTAGCCCAACAGGAAGACAAGGAGATGGATGTACTTGGCCCCTAGTCTGAAGGTGAAAACAACTGGCGCCAAGTAAAGATGCATGCGCACTGTTGCACATAAAAGAGGTTTCTGCGCAAAAGGTTTGGTTAAAGGCATGACTCTCCCATGGACGCACTTTTCAGTCGATGTGTATTCTCCCCTTGCCCTCCCCTCCATGATTTGCACGTTATGAAGCAAACCCAAAACATGGGCGTGTCTTATGTTAACACCATTTACCCGTATTCTGCTCATGACAACAACTTACTGCATTTGTTGCTGCAAGTCGGCAGTAGGCCTAGTTCATTATTATACATGCACAACAAAACGTTACAAAATAACATTATGTTTTTTTTTTCATTTCAGTAAAAAATAAGATGACATTATGTTGGGTTATATTTAATTAGGCTGCATTATTAAACAGAAAAAAGTTGATAAAGTTGACAAAAAATCTCACAAACAATCCCAGTAAATAATTAGTTGAATTTCAGCAAAGCTCTTTAACATTTTTAAAGACAGAAAAGAGCTCACCAAGGGCAAACAAGACAGCTACAAGTATTCCAGTCTGTTTTGGATATACTGAACCTACAAATGCAGAGTGCATCCAGCGATTTCAACCTGAACCCAAGAACCGTCATCTACTTGTGCGGACTTCCCGACAAACGACCTACATTCTCTGCCGTTCCTCATCAAAGTCATTAGTGCTCTGTCTGTCCTTTCATCTGGGTCGTTTTAGAGGGTGGCTGGTGTGATCGTCGGTTGCAAAATGTCTGATGACTTGATATTGATTAATATTATTGATCGATTATATGCTAAATAACCTGAGCTTGAGCTAGGACATAGAACATGCATTCTGATGTACTCTTTGCTCAACAGTTTTTTTTAAGACATGAATCTCCACACTTACAACACGTCTTTATAAATAGGCCTAGTACATGGGTCGTTTGGTTAACTTTCTTGATTGTTGGATGTGATATTGCATTCACAAATGTGTTGTGATGTCTGTGATACATAAATGTTTTCATTTCAGACTATTTCTGGTACAGTTTTCAAAATCAAAGTCTGTTTTTTGGTTTCCATGGATTTGAATGACATCCCCACGCTCCCACAAGTCCATTCTCCAACTTTTGGCAACTGCCAAAATAAACCAGGGTGTAACCAAGTTTTCTTCTATTTGAAATACATTTCACATCTGAAGTCAGGTCTAAACTACATTTGTGAAAGGTCTGGTTAAAGCCAACCAATCACATTGCAGAGCAATTCCTTTAAACCGAATGTCAGATCCAGGGACGTGCACAGGAGTGTGCTAAGGTTGCTTGGGCAACTGCCCGTTTGCCCTCTTCGCCTAAAGTTGCCCCTCCGAAGGAAATATATACATTTATTTGCGATCAGATGACGGGGGAGCGGCAGCGGCCGCTAGTGAGAGTTTAGAATAATATTGTGAAAATTTGCGATTACATGACGGGGGCGTGGCAGCCGCGGTTAGTGACAGTTTAAAATTATATTGTGAACATTTGCGATTACATGACGGGGGCGTGGCAGCCGCGGTTAGTGACAGTTTAAAATGATATTGTGAACATTTGCGATTACATGACGGGGGTGTGGCAGCCGCGGTTAGTGACAGTTTAAAATTATATTGTGAACATTTGCGATTACATGACGGGGGCGTGGCAGCCACGGTTAGTGACAGTTTAAAATTATATTGTGAAAGTTTGCGATTTCATGACGGGGGCGTGGCAGCGGCGGTGAAAAAAATATTGTGTTGCAGGGCAACTGCCCTTCAAAATTCCTGTGTACGTCCCTGGTCAGATCAGATGAGATTACACTGTAAGAAGATGGCAATATCGCTGTGGGTTTTTGCTTTTTTTTGTTGTTCAAAGCAAATAATTGTAGCTTGCTAGACATGTTTTAAGATGCCCAAGCCACATCCTTTCAAACTGACTGTTATGTTGTTAATCAAGATTGAACGTAAAATAGTTCCATAGTTTTGCTCACTTTCAGTGACAAGCTATTTTTGTCAAGACTTATATCTTAGAAATCTCAGAAACTCACCCATTCTGGAAAATTCATTAAGGTTTAGCATGTTAATTTAAATCATAATATGTGATACAGATTCAATTAAATCATACATTTGTACAATGGAACACATTATCAACTTCAGGAGCTAGGTACTGAAACAATAAATGTACAGTATATGTATACATACATGTATGTGTATGTATGGTGCTAAATGTTAAATGTTTCAGCAGTCAAGCTGCCACTCGCTGCGGGGTGACTTGTAGGGGCAGGAGAGGTCAGCTCTGTTTTCTATGGAAATATAAGGTTTTGAGATTGAAACCAAGTTTTCTTCACTCCTTTCCCCAATAGGGACCATATGTAGGGTTGGTTGGGTAATGCGAAATAAATGTACTATAAATTTCAAGTTATTTGATCTGATTGTCACTGTGTCTATAATCCCAGCAGTCTCAGGTGAGTGAAAGCATGTTTAACTGAGCACTAGGTCATGGGGAGAGAGTGGACATACCTTAACCTGACGCAAGCCTACTGGTAACTAAAATACCTATTATGCTAATTTTCATGGTTCATAATTTAATTTCTGGGGTCTGCTAAAACAGATTTGTATCCCTCAATGTTCCAAAAACACTTTATTGTTCTCATACTGTACATCTCCATTCACCCTCTGTCTTAAACACTCTCTCAATGAGCCAAGTGTACTCTGATTGGTCAGCTAGGCAGGCAATAAGGAATGTGTTGCAAGATTACATCATCTTGTAACAAGAGAAAAGGGCTGGAATTCAAACGGGAGAGAGTGACTCCCTTTGACATAATTTTGGTCTGTAACTTTGCTGACGGTTCACATGCAAAAAACTATATCACACTAAAGGAAAAGCATAATAGGTCCTCTGTAACATAGCCTGCCGGGGCAGAATAGGCTGTTTTCACAGTTTAAGCCGCTAAACTAAGGCCCCTTGTGGCCTAGTTCTCAAATGTAAACTTCATTCTCAGTTGCACCATAAAATACGTTTTTCATGCATAATGAAAATCTGGTCGGTGCAGTTGTGTTTAGACTGGGCACAGAGGAACATGCAGAGAGAAAGATCTGGGCACTTTGTCAAATGTCAACACTGACCCTGAAATCCCCAGCACGTCTCTTTGATTAAATCTGCAAAAGCATCTCCCACCGAGAGCTAGACAATCTATCTGGGAGCCAATGGTGTCGTGTGGAGATACAACCTACCAAATGATTCCTGATTCTGACAGAACTGTTGGACAAACTACTGCACACAATCACAGGAGGGCATGCACTGTTATCATTCTATAGTTGGGTTTTTCTATAGAAGATTTTGCAGCCTTAAAGGTGCAGTGAGTAGTTTTTGTGAAAATGCTTCAGGAAATAATGCTGAAATAATTTTTTCATGTATTTGTGTCCAGACCCTATAAACTGTCAACAATTGCATAAGAATAACCTCAAATAATGTATCAGCATGCACATAAGACACTGTCAATTATAATCCTTTTGATATTTGACATTATTGTAGGGCTTTTTTAAACAAAAAAAAAACACTGACTGCACCTTATGGAGGAAGGTTTACCATCAATGTTAAATTATACTGAGTTGTATATATAAAAACTAAGAGACATTTTACGGGAGGAGACGAATCACTGACAAATCACAAATCAAATGGAACATTATTGGAGGACCCAGGGGGGAATCAGAAGCTGGATGTCCTACCCACTGAAAAACCAATCAGATTGTTGGAAATGTCATAACTGCCATTTCACCTCACCTGAGCTTCGCTGCTTGGCCCCAAAATACATAAGTTCAACTTAGTATTAGTTCATATTAACACACCCTAGAAACAGCCAACTGTTAAGATGGTTCCCTAAGACAGAGAGCTAGGATAGTTCATAGCTAGGTTAACTGGCCTTCCATGTTTTACATATTTCATGGATGTTTGTGCTTCATAGCATCCCGTTAAATATAGTCAGGTGGGAATACACAACACTTGAAATATTTGTATTTTTTATATACAGTATATAAATACATTTGATATTTTAGTTTTTACCTGATAAATGAACAGGTTTAATATGTGAAAGGTGCTATGTCAAGAGGTCAAGTAGTTGGATGATATTGTAACATCCAAGGGGTAGTAAAGTCTCCACATGACGTTGGTAAGTGACTTGGACAATGTGGTGATAGGTGGTGGAGTAGTGGGGTCAAACTGTGGAAATGTTCTACATTAGAATCTTGTGTTTTTTGACTCCCTTTTGGTTCCAGTGTTAGTGTGTATTACTGTAATCATTTCGTCAGAGTGCTATACTGTAATGCCTGTGTGTTAGACCCAGTGTTATCTGTGTACCATCTGTGTCTTTGTTAGGTCAAAGCTAGACCTGCCTCCCATTTCTATTAGTGTGCGTCAGTGTTTCCATGCTTTCGCAAAATGAAAGGCTTGCAGCCAAACGACACAACACTCACTATTTGTCTTCTTCGAAGAACCCACCGCCACTACGGTAGATTTCCAACTTCACATTGCACTGTAAGTGTTATAACCTTGAGAAAAATCAAGGGTTCATTTATTCTGAAAATAAATATACATTATATTTTCATATTCCTATTAAGACCTGCAATAAAATGAGAACATTTTCATCGTTGCTATATTCAGATGGCTTGTCCAGATCCAGATCTCCTGTGTTGTCTCGGACATGGCCTATGTACATATACCTTAAAAAAATCGTTTTTCTTATTAATATGCATGCTCTTACAGAGGCAGCCGTCTGGCAGCTATATATAACTGTCAACAAAACTGAATCTGGCATCAGTTATACATTTGTATGAGAATCTCTTTTCTTCTCTATGAGAATGTTTAGCATCCTTGTTTTGTTGTGAAAGGACGAGATGCAGGAGCAGAGATAAACAAACACAGCCAATGACAGATGAGGGGGAATTAGAGGAGGGGAAAAAAAAGAAACTGCAGGAAAGAGGAAATGGGAAATTAAAGGAGGTAGGGAGAAAAATAAACAGACAAACATAAAAAAGAGAACGAAAGAAAGAACACTGGGAGAACAGAAAGAAACTGTGTATGATAGAGAGAGAGTGAGAGAGAAAGAGAGAGAGTGCTCAAAGAGCCATGCACATCTTTACTGGAGTCAGCTGCAGCAGATTTGAACTGCCTGCTCAGCAGGGGCTATTTTTAGCGCGTGGAAACAGGCAAAACTGGACCAGGAGCACTGCAGATAACAGGGAAATGTATGGCTTCTAATCTCCCATTACAATGCGTCTGATTGCTCTCCAAATGGAGATGTCTCTCTCTCTCTCTCTCTCTCTCTGGTCTCAAACTCCTCTCTTTGTAGTAGTGTTCAGTGAGATGTTTTTATTTTATGCTACATTTAATATTTCCACATAAATCCTGCCTGGAAAATGATCACACTAAATTATACATAAATTATAAAATATAGTCATTCTTCTGATTGCATGATACAGCGTCTTAGCAGCTCTACCTCTGTGAGCCTTTTCCAAGTCTACTGTCTAGATATCTGGAACCACCTTTTCTCTAAACACAGGCCAACGGTTGGCAGGTTGGAGTCCAGGGAGGGACTATGTCCTGTTCCATTTAGAAAAAATCTGAGATAAAGAACATGTTGTTACAGAGAAAATAAAACCATAACTAAGCTACAACATTACATTATCCTACAATATTGAATTGAATATTGAATATGGAAACACACCATGAGCATACTTACATCATGACAACATTACGCCATGACCTATTAAATGTTATGGCTTTACATGTAAAGACTATATGGGAGTTGAGCTTACTGCACACAAAGATACCCGCAGGTACAACTGCATCTGCGGACTGTGAGTATTAATAGACCCAACTGACAGGTGTTCAGCAAAACATGGGTGTTCTGGATTATTAGAATGTAATAATCCAAGATCAGGATACACAGACTAAAACAAACAGTAAGAGTGCACACACACACACACACACACGCACCCAAACATGTGTTCAGCTGATGACACCACCATGCATCCGAGCAGAACCGAAGGAGCCTTGATGCATCTGTTATCACTCATTATTTTTAGCTGTGGCTTAGTGGATTACACAACCCTGAGTGTGTGAGTGTGTGTGTGTGTGTGTGTGTGTGTGTGTGTGTGTGTGTGTGTGTGTGGGTCTGTGCATGCTCTACTGCTTCAGGCTGTCTCTCATCTCCCATTAGCCCCTTCTATCCTTGTCCTCCTCTCCTCTCCTCTCCTCTCCTCTCCTCTCCTCTCCTCTCCTCTCCTCTCCTCTCCTCTCCTCTCCTCTTTGTCTTCCATGGCTTTAGTGGCCAGCATCAACCATGAGACGCTCTCAGACACTTCAGCCTGAAGCTTTTTTTCCTTTTTTTCTCCCTCCATCTTAATTACTCTAAAAATAGCCATCGGTAGGGAGAGGGTGATAGGCTTTACATATTGGATGCTCTATTATTTTCTCTGAAGAACCCCCGCTGTACTACTCCCTCCCTCCTCTCCCACTCCCCTCCGAAGGCTGCAGTCAGAAACAATGTTTCCAGAAGTCACTCACCATTTTCAGGTTCAGGGAACAAGAGGCTTAGTGAGACATTTCCTCTTCTTGTCTGTCAGCCGCTCACAATTTTGTGTGCACTCACAGGCTAAATGTGCAATGAGGTAGTGGCTAGCTCACATAACCTGAGCTGAGGTTCAATGACTGTCCATGTTTCAAGGATTCTGGTATTATTTACAAGCCGAGAAAATGAAAAAATGGCCTGACCATCTGGGGTGCGTTTCTCCAGTCCCATTTTAGGAAGACTCAAAGGGTAAACCCTACTAAGGTATACCCTCCTGATTTTTCTTTCCCAAACCATCTGTTAAGAGAAACTACATATACCTTAAGAGGCCGAAACCATGTTACTGGAATAAATGACTGTCATTCATGAAGGTTTGAGCATGTGTGCGATGAGTAGGATATGCATGACTCAGATTGGAGCACAGGTGATCATTATTAGAAATTACATCAACAAGAAATATTATGTAGGTTAAAATAAAACAGTTTCCAAATAAAGACAACTGTAGGCTAGAAGTTAGTCATAGATTGTATTCGCAAGGGATTTCAAATTAGCAGCTAATTCATTTATAGTTAGGAGCTGAACCTGCAAAATGGCTTTATAATGCAATCCCATGGGGCATGTATCCATGTCAGAGTAAACTGCCTTTTTCTGCCACTGACAGGCTCCTAATGACACAGACACAGACACAGACACAGACACTTAAACTACAAACACTGTAGAAACAGTAATTTTCTACAGCTTCCTTACAGTCATTGAGTTTAACAGACACAGGTCTATCTCTGTAGGGATCCTTTCCATGTTGTCAGACACCTTAACCTGTCAGTGGTTTGACACAGATGCTTGCCCAATGGGATTACATTGTAGTTTAGTATGGTTTGGACCATATAAAGATCTAAATATAGGGCCCCGGTTGAAACTTCTGGAAGTTAACCTTTTTAGAAGGTTCTGGAAAATGTACTTTCCCTAAAATTCTTGGCGGTAGAAATAATAATAAAACATAAAACAAAAACACATACAAACAATAAATAAGTTTTGCCAGTACTTTGGTCTGTTGAACTTTCAGCTAAATGTATATTATTCCTTACTTGCCATCAAATGTCAGCCAGCAAGACCCTAGCCTATATAAATAATTACAATGAAGTAATGGGCAGAAAATGGACTTGGCAAAAAAGATTGCCATTTCAAATCTAGTAATTTGGATGTTTTATGCATGGATGGTTTTATCAAAAAATTAGCAAACAAATCCCTTCAAAAGCAATGAAAGTAGCCTAAAGGCTTAGGAAACGCCAGTGGCTTTCACAGTAAACAGACATAAGTGTTTATATGCGTAGTAATTATTTATTTACATTTACCTGCCACAATGGACTGTATATATAGGATATATGTTCTCGCTCTGCTGGGCCTATATATAATAGAGAAGTATCTGTACACAGTTCACGTGCACTGATCATGGTAGATTTGAATTCATATCGTTAAAACTGATATAAAGTGTGCTATCACTGACCACCCAAAGGGCTATGAATCAACCTTATTTACAAACAAACCTCAAACCTCAAAGCCATAGTCCTCAGTGACAGACGACTCTAATATAAAGCCATACAAGTAATACCAAAAAAGATTAGCACAATCCAACCAGCATGTGTAAATAAGAGGCAATGTAATCAAGTAATAGTAGCATACAAGATATGAAGTGGTATATTGAGAATAACAAGAGGAGTTGATGGCACAGCACGGAGTGAGTGCCTTGAGGGTGTCATTGCTTTTACACGGATGACAGCAGTTAAAACAGTAACTGCAAACGGTAATACCTTATTTTCTATATATGTCTATTGCTTCTCAAGAGATTGGTTCCATTTCAACACATGTCGTTAGTCATTCCATTGACATTTTGCTAGTGCATTAGGTCTAGAACTTAACAAACTCCAATAAAAACACAGGAATAAAGCAAGGATGCATTGGGAAAACTAGACAAATTCTTACAATAACAAAGGAACATAAACAGTGGTATACTACTGTAGAACGCAATGCATTGTAATGAATAGTTACAATTCACAATTCATTTCCTTTCAGTGTTACTCTGGTAATTATACAGGATGACGATAATCAAAATAAAGGGCTTGTGATATATTATAATTAAGCAATATAGCACGAGTGGGAGTGGGGTAGGTAAGGGATAATCCTACGGGTGGTGTTCGGCCGTAGCCATCGAGGCCGAAGGTAAGGGTAAGGGAAACTATGTTCTTGGGTTGTTTCGGGAAAACCCTGTCATTTCAACCAGACACATTATTTCCCAGTAATGTCTATGATTGCACAGCAAAATATCAGGTAATTTAATCCATTTTGACTATCCCTGCCAGACAGAAATTAGTTTAACTGATACCTTAACTATGGGATGTCCTGGAATTCTAGCCTACAGTGAAGCAGAGAAATGAATACAATAAGAACTAATTCTGGCCAGCAGTTTATGGCCATAAGCTGTAAAAACATATCAGAGCCCATATATAGGCTACCTGTGGTTATAGATAATTTATAACAAAACTGACAAACAAAAAAGCTTTTCATTTGATATCAGAGATTTCCTCTGTGACAAATTATATGAAATGACATATCATATGACAGGAAGCATTTCATCCCCATCCAGATTCAAAGAGTATTAGAATTAGACATTAGACATTGTCACTCACAGTTGAAAACAATAAAAAAATAACCAACAACTAATAGTTTAAAGATAAACTTGACTGAGAAGATGAAATGGAATTCAATTAAAATATAATGCCCCCCTCAAAACAAATAATCTCTCAGACAGTAGCTCATAGCCAGATGGTCTAAAACATTTGAGGAAATCTGTATGATTCACTGTTGTCTGAACATGCAAACAAATGCAAACACTGTTGCAAAACTATGAGGAGTCAATCGACCTGATAGAAAGACACTTTTTTAATGGTTGAAGTTGAGGGGTTTCCATGGCAACAAATACAATCCCAAGAGACTTTTCACAACAGGTGAGATGTCACATTCTGTACGTGTGGAAGGAGATGGTAACAGACACGTTTACTGTCATAGGAACTCAGACGTGTCTAACCCTACCAGGTGTGTTTCTGTTCAGGAATCAGAGCTCCACGCTCGTGTACAGTGAATATTGGTGTACATATTCATATGAACATTCTTCCCAATGATGTAAGAATAGCATCAGGTGCTTTGGCAGACCAATTGTACCATCAGTCCACAAATTGGTTGATAATTGTTTTGAACCTTGCATATGATTTATCATCTTTATTGCTTTTCTAGAAATTAAGTTTTGAAATGTGTTCATAAACGACCATGTGCAGCAGCTGGGTCTTGTGTCTTTTTTTATCAGCATTCCTCCTCTTTATTTCTTTGCATTAACCAAATACAAAGCAACTGACCAATGCACTATATACTTCATTACCCCGGAGACAAGAAATACTCTTTTCTGATTGACTGGCAGGTGTCCATTCATTCTCTATGACGGTACACCAATGAAGTAAATCTGGTAAAAAGGTTTATTAAGTGCTTTATATTAATGCTCTGGACTGGAGACTTTAAATGGTAGCTATAACAACCATAGTTAATAATGGTTGATTGAAAAGCTGCCCATCGATAGAGGCAACTACAGTGAGTGTGTATTCAAGCAAGCTACTGAATGAAAAAAAAATACATATCGAAATACATGTGTGGCCTTCAAGGCCTCCTGTTATACAAAATGAACGGACTTGGCGGAGGAAACTACACTCAGCTTTGCATTGTGGAGTTCTTTGCCTCGTCCATTCATTTTGAATAACAGGACACCACGATGGCTGTTATCCTTTACACAAAACAGCTATAGAAATGTCAAAGCAACTGCAGATCTCTCTCTCTTTATCAAACACACACACACACACACACACACACACACACACACACACACACACACACACACACACACACACACACACACACACACACACACACACACACACACACACACACACACACGCACAAATAAATATCCTCTCAACTCATAGCCATTACAGATTCAGATCACTCATCCCACTCTGGAATCCCCACTAGGTCTAGGCTGTTGCTTAGATTACTAATGTCAAGCACTTACCAACGTTTATGCAATGCCACTGCAAAGGCTGACTCAATGTTCAGCTGTGGTTGGCACACTACCAACACACAAATTATAGCATGGCTGGTGCAGATATTTAGATGAGGTTGATCAAATAATGGATGTCTTGTGCAAGAAATGTGCAATGTCAGGACTAATGGAACTATGCAATCATGATGTGGGTATGCATCCACAAATATGCAACTGAACAGGTACTGTTTTGTACAACATGTGAAGACAGCATCTGGCAGGTGCCACCCTGGTCACGGAGCCTGCCACCCAGGCTGCCATCCCAATCCTCCCTACACCTAAAACCTCATTCTAAAGGTGAGAGCTGTGGTGACTAAATGGCAACCAACTTCACAACAGACAAGAGAAATGGAGTTTTGTTTTCATGTTGTATGGATACACGCATCAATAAATCAAAAGCACGAGAGCAGCCAATAGCGTGCGTGCAACCTACATTTCAAACATCTGTGCAAACATGGCTACCTCCTAAGCACTGCCTGCAGTCTGTCGATGCTGCTTTTGCAGGAGGAGGTGAGATCATATACATGGAAACTCTACTGTGAGCTATTTTGCGTCAAGTTAAACTTATGAAAGCTAATCAAATCTAGTGGACTTGAAACCGTGTTGTGAAACTAGCAAGCACACAATAAGACAAATAAGTTCTACTATACCAGTCAGAAAGCTTTGTCAAAAACTCCTGAATGCAGCTAAAAGCAGCACGGTTACAGCAGCCTGGTGTCTAGGTCATGTCATTTAAACACATGCAATATAAATATATTTGAGATCCCAGGATGACACTGTGTTTAAACCAAATCAACAATGTAACGAAACTTGCTAGCTTCGTGAGTACATATAGAATACCAGGGTGAGGGCCAGACAGACAGCGAGCTAACATTTGGGGCTAAAAAACATTTGATGAACGTTTGATGAACGCTAAATCAGTCCGCATTTTGGGTGGAGGAACCTCCACATATGTGGGTGCATCGGAAATGGTCAGAGTGAGATGGACAAGATGAGAGAGGGATTTTTTTTGCAGCAACCTGATATATTAATGCTGCCACACTCTGTCTGTGTCCCCTCATAACCCTGTCTGTCCTGTGTGTGTGTGTGTGTGTGTGTGTGTGTGAGTGTGAGTGTGAGTGTGTGTGTGTGTGTGTGTGTGTGTGTGTGTGTGTGTGTGTGTGTGTGTGTGTGTGTGTGTGTGTGTGTGTGTGTGAGTGTGAGTGTGAGTGTGAGTGTGCGTGTGAGTGTGTCCGCGCGCCATTCGTCACCCTGTGACAGCTTGTGATGTACAGTTATTGGGGGAAGGTGTATGGGTGGAAATAATCAGGGAATTTGATAGGTCAGCTATTAATATGGGGTAGAGACAAGTGGGGTGAGATATGAAGATACTCAAGATTCTAATCATATGTGTAGAGCGGTTTTAGAGAGACACTGTGTTGACGATTGATCAGGACTTCCCCAGCCTTAGGAGGTCCCTGGGGTGTTGTGAGGGTAACTCCTCCTAATACCCTGCTGATTAGACAACAGTCTGTCAATAACTGCACTGTATCTGAGGCCTCTCATGTCTTCATCACTGGGGAAAGTCTTACAACACTAGAATTCATACTGTATATATTTAACACTCTAAATCAGTAGCATGGCATATATGATATACACTTGCTGGGTAGAACTCAAGGTAAAACAATGTAATAGAAGTTTTGGTTGGGATCTGTTGCCCTAATATACTTGTAAAACTGCCTAATTTCACATGTGTGTATGACAATGCCACCCACGATGGAGAGAATGGAGGGAGGTTCTGGAAAGAGAGAATGAGTGACAGTGCAGAAAAATCCTGGAAGAACGAGAAGCCTAGGAAGAACAAGAAGCCTAGGTAGAACAGTATAGTGCTTTACCCTTCCAGCACTGCAATTACCCTCGTTCACTAAGCATATTCTACAATATATATTTTTAACTGTGTAATAGAGAATAGTGAGGCCTATTTTTATTGTTGTGTAAAGTCAGTTGCAAAATGCAAAGTCTGCCTACAAATCTTAGGTGCCGGCACAGGTAGACAAACTCTTTGTTTGGGTTTGTCTGGGCAAAATCATCATTTTATAAAAAACTTATTTTCCTGTTTTCATAAAATCTCTGCTTGTCATTATATATAATATATATATATATATACTGTATATAATATACAATATCTAATGGCCAAATATCATTTCTGTAAATCTTTTTAACAATGAGTTGAGCTGAATGTTGTTTGTTATAGTTCCTCAATTGTAAGTACAAATATTATTATAAATATTTTCCCCCAAAACATGTGGCACCCCTAGAAAAATCTTATACTGTAATTGAAATCTAAGGAGGATGATTCGACTTGCAAAATAATCTCCAAGGATCACAGCTGGAGAATTGCAGACATTATTTGAGTCTAAGGATCACTAAGTCTCCAAAACTACCATCAGATGCCACCCACATCACCACAGGTTGTTTTGGAGGGTTGCCAGAAGAAAGCCTCTGCTGTCAATCAACAACAAACTAAAGTGCCTACAGTTTGCCAAATGTAAGTCAGACTTTCAATGGGACCGAGTTATATGGTCAGATGAGACCAAAATAAAGCTTTTTCGCAACAAACACGGAGGTGGGTTTGGCGTAGACAGCAGGACAATGATCTGAAGCATACCTCAAAATCAACACAAAAATGGTTCACCGACCGCAGAATAAAGGTTTTGCCATGGCCATCACAGTCCCCCGACCTAAACCCCATATAAAAACTGTGGGATGTGCTGAAGCCGAGTCTACAAGCGTTGACCTCAGAATCTGAAGGATCTGGAGAGACACTGTATGTAGGAATGGTCTCAGATCCCATGCCATGTGTTCACCAACCTCATCATGCATTATAGGAGAAGACTCAGGGCTGTTATCTTGGCAAAGGTAGGATGCACAAAACATTTAATTAAGGGGTGCCAATAACTGTGGCACACATGTTTTTGAGAATAATATTGATTTAATGTAAAAAAACCAAACATATTTTTTCATAGCCTGTTTGCTCATATTCATTAGGGGTGCCAATAATGGTGAGCAGGACTGTATAAGTATATATAAGGTATATAGCACTCTTCTTGTAGTATATAACGTATATAACGTATACAGCACTCTTCTTAGCACTTTGTTGGCTTAGACTGAGTTTGTCTGCTGTCAGTTCAACACAAAATATTGAATTATTTCACAATGACAATTTAACAATTTGATGTATTCATGATATGCATGAGTGTCTGTCTCACTCATCTCAAACCAACACAAGTCTCTGCCATCATGACACATGTCATGGTGTTTCAGTTGGTATGACTGGACCAGAGGACATATTCATTGACAGCCTCTAGTTAGTATGCCATGGGGCTTGTCCCACAGAGACGTCTTGAGCACATAAATACAGATCAGTGGAGCTCCCACTACTCCCTTTGCAGTTGTGCTGCTGTGATCTTGTCTGCTAAAGCGGGTCTGCTCTTGTCTGTATATCATGCATCTTGAGCTGTTAAATTAGGGGTATATTATTAGTGTATATGAATTTAAGCTTTACCTCAGCATATGGATTTAGATTTTCATCACAAACTTGTATTTGCAATCACAACTGCATCAAAACCTAGTTTCGGAATAAACATTTATGGCAAATCTACAGTCAGCATACTGGTGCAAATATATGAATTTACAGAATAAGCTTACTAACATATACAACGTTAAGAGTCACAAGTCGAGTAGTAAAGGTTACATAAGACGGACCTAGAAACATTGAAACTTGACACTGAAGAAATGTATCCGTTTTTTTCTGTATCGCCTCCATAGCCATTACATCAGTCAAACACCGACTGAAAGCAACCACCATCAAAGCAGTACATTACATTTCAAAGCAGAGTAGAACACATTCATTTTACCTGAAATTCATTTTTTTTTTTTTACAGTTCCCCTGGTAATCATAGCCTGAATTTGACTTCAACCCAATGCTACTGTACATCAACACTGATTTATTTGATCCCTGAAGTGTTCACTCTTTGATTTGCTGTAGGGACCATATAGCAAGCCAGTAAATCCAGCTAATTCCAGGCTATGGTTGCCCCCTTGGACTTGAGTTGCCCTGATGAACAGATGAGCCTAGTCCCGGGGAGTCTGAAAGATGTGCCCTCCACGCTTTATCAGGCAGCACGGCACTGACAGCAATAAATGAGAATAGGAAATCAATGGCAGGCTGAAAAAAAGCATTAAATGGGAAGAGTGCCAATGGCCATTTTAAGACACTGGCTTTCTGGAACATTTGAGCTATGCGCAAGGTGAGGAAGAAGAACATTAGAATATTAAATGAATAAAATATGACACTGCGGGAACATAGCCAAGCTCAAAATGAAGAAAAATGTAAAGTGCACTCTTATATCAGAGTGAAAGAGAGAGGCTCGGCCAAGCCAAAACCAGGGACAATTTACTGCCTGGCCTGTTCTAGTGTACCTGTGTGTTTTTTTCCCTACTCCCCCTCATAGTTACTGAATTGTTGTTCCAAAGAGTGTTCTTTTCTGAATCACTTGTTTTGACCTTGAGTTTGTAAGCCAGTGCCAGAAAAATAAAGTTAGTTTATTGTGAAGAATCAAACAATTGCAGAATGCTGCAAGAACAGAAGCACTCTAATTGATGGACATGTTGTATTAGGCTACATTATTCTATACAGCCACATAAGTATTCTTGCATAGAGAACAAATGTAGTGAACTCATGCTGCTGATGTGCTCATTGAAATATCCAAACATGAATTAAGCAAATATTCATCTAACAGTTGTAGGAAGAAGTGCAACAGAAAGCAATGTGTCGGTAAAGTGCATGTTATGGAGAGGACCTCCACACCAGACTACACTCGGGTACGCTTATTCCATGGTAATGTTGCCTGCCCCTGACTACACTTCAGCATGCTTGTTCCATGGGACTGCTGCCTACCCCTGGCACTCTATTTAAGCCACTGCCTCGGTTGCATGATGCAGTCTGCACCTCAGACTGCGTAATCAAACCAAGCAACAAGGGAGTTTGCCAAGTGTGAAGGAGGATTACATTTCCAATGTCTTAAATAATGGTGATACCCTGCTAGCTGAACATCGCCCCCAGTCTGTGTATGACCACATGCCTACATCTCAGCCACATGGATTTGACTGCCTGATTATTGTTTCCATTCCAATTAGATGTTACATAAAAACAGTCCCCATGGTAACTGGCAATCAAACTAAGCCAATAATTTAAACCCAAACCTTCTAAAATGCTAAAAATGTCAAGGAATGTTGGCAGAGGTTTACATTCAACATATCAGTGCTTATGAGGATGCCCACTCACTGTGATATGCAATCCATGGAGTACTGATGTAAACTCATTCTGTCTTTGTCAAGGAGGGAGCTGACTCTTTTTCTTCTAGGACTCGGAGCCTAATTGAAAGTGTAAGAAAAGCACCATCTGAGAAACGATGCGTGCACGCTAGTATCATTCATGACTCATTTCAGCAGAGCTGATGGGTTACTTGTAAGACTCAATTAGGGTTCAGTAGCAATGTGTCATATGGACTGAGCTCTTCCATGGCAGGAGACAGTTTCTAAATGTACAATGGACAGTGGGAGCTATGTGGAAATATGAAGTGTTTGGTCTTTGTGATAGTTTTTTACTCAGAATGTAGAGGCCACTCGCCTTCTACATGGAGGCGGAAAACTGTAACCCTCAAGGTCGAAATCCTCTTTTGTAACCCTCAAGGTGGAAATGCACGATTAAAAAGCAATACAATTCCTGGTGGTTCTAGATATCCTCAGAGAAATGTGCGGACTTTTACAGTGACCTGAAATGTGAACGGATTCTTCATTCCAAAAAGACTTGTTCATATGTTTCACAGATATTTGCTAAAAAAAATCAATGATGTCAGTTTGATTGTAATGAAAAACACCATCAAACACAACATCACATAAAAGCTCATTAGTTGACTTCACCACCACACGAGAGTGTTTTGCATTATTCCTTGATTCAGTGATTTCATTCCTTGGAAAAAGGAATGAAATCACATTCATCATTCTCCCCGTCATGCATGATGCCTATAAAATAGTAACTGCACATCAGAAGGATTTTATGGTAACATCTGGAACATGCACTGGAACAGCCATTTTCATTACGTGTTTACTGCATCATCAAGACAAATCTGCTTACCATGAGGTGTTTCATAAACTAGCATCATTGCTCTGACACGCATCAAGACAGTCAGTACCAGCACAAAGGAACACGTTTAAGAGGTTCTAGTTTGAAATGCAGATCCACAGTGTGATTGTCCTGTGTGGAAATGGCAGAGCTGAAGTGTTCTGTCAGACACCCTCTGTCTTCAGAGAGACTACTATACCAGCAGAGCTAGACAATGTAGCGAGCGACTATATCTTCACATCCATAAAAAAACAAACCCATTGCCCTATGAGTATTTGTTTCAAGACAAAAGGCCAGATGCATGTATTGTACGTGAGCTAGTGTTGCCAGAATTTAACATTTATACTTGATTTTTATTGGAAAATGCCTATAATTACCATCACTAATTCTTGGTGAACTGTCCTAGATTCTCAAAGAAATGCACATGTTTGAGGGTAAGCAGAGCATGTGCTTTCTCATGTACTGTACATGAACGGTTCTTCACACCTGGTGGGTTTTTATATATTTGACACATTATTGGGAGCTTAATGCCTAATGTCTAACCTGAAAGAAGTGACGAAAAGCTTGATACATCAACCCAATGTCGTTATTACACGAGAGTGGAAATGGCTTTGGTCATATGTATTACAGCTGAAACACGTGCTTGATATCTCAGCACTGGCTAGTTCTTTTAATCTGGCATTTGGGGAATGTTACAAGTCTCAGTGACTGAAGGGGTGTTGACACGGCACAGCCTTAGACAAGAGCAAACGTGTGTGTGTGTGTGTATACCCTTTTGCTGTTCCAGAACATTGATGTTCAGTCCCCCAGACACATGGTGTGTCAGAGCGGAGATTAAACCGTCATACCTCTGGGAGATCTCTCACGGTCAGGACTGAGGAAATGTGTCTGCTGATAAAGGCTCTTGTCCTGCGGATTTGCAGTGGAAGGGGAGATGAATGGTGAATTCCCTCACTGTGGCATCATGGGTAGCTGGGCATCCAAGCCATGGCATTAGCCCCCTGCTGTGGCGACCCCATCATCCCCAGCTCAGTTTACTTTCTGCGGTCCCTCTGCACACCGCCAAGAGAGCCAACCAGCCCGGCTCTGAGCTGGCTCAGTGGCGAAATATGGAAGAAATACAACATCACACACGGCACTACGCTTCACCATTTTATATTTTATATATTGTGTTCATATTAAGATTTCTCATTCAAGAACCAAAATAAAATGGTTTAACTTTCTTTTCAATCTCTTTTCAGAACAAAAAAATATCCACAATATTTGGACCAAGTCCTGAACTGTGATTTTATCCAAAGCATTTTAATGACATGAAGAAGCGCTGAACTCCACAGACTCAGAGATAAGCTGTATGAGCACCATGGAACCATTTTAAAGACGCTTCAAAGTATTTGCTTGGCGGGTGGTTTGGGAGATTCCTGTGAAGCTATATGTCTCAAACCAAGAGGCAAAGCAAAAAGGCATCCTGCTCTGTCTGAATGTCTGTGTTCAGGCGTGGAGTGAACTCTGATTTAATTGCTTATGACAGATCCAGGCCATAGTTCTGCTATCATAAAAGAGCACTGAGTGCTATTGATCCCAGTATTATTGCAGGAGCTTTCCTGGCTGGCCCGATTAACGACGAGGCTCTAAAACCAGCGAAGCAGGAGAGGAGTGGTTGGGGACGGGGGTGGGGGTGGGGGGTGGGGGGGTCACTAGAGCCTGCTGGAGAACCCTCCAATCTGAGCTGCTGGGAGAAGAGGAGAGGGGGGAATTCTCACATTTGATTGGATTACGCACTGCACTCGCTGTGACATCAAAGCTGTATGTTTTACGACACTGCAACATTGTTGCTGGGGATTCATTCAAATACTTTAGGTATTTATACCTCCTGCACCGTACATTTGGAATGTAAATACGTACAAAGCACAGCATTAAGCACTATCTAGGTAAAGTGTATATATGAAATAACCGTCCTGGAGCATTTGACACATGTCTGTTCACTGGCTGAATTATAAAGTTCTTAGACTGTCTGCTGGAACTCAACTGAAGTCTAAAAGCGGCAGAGAGAAGCCCAAGAGATCAGCCACTGTGAAATCAATGTAGGGTGCTGCCTATATGACCTATCTCCATTCATCTCACTGCTCCTGGAGTTTAATTATTCTTATTTGCTATTTTATTTGTAGCAACAATTTATTGCCATCTTTGAGGCGACTGCGGCCAAGAGTTTGCAATAAATCTGGCCAGTTATGGACAAGCCTATGCCTAATGCATACCAAAGCGCTGCTTATCTAACAATTGGCTGCTCTGGCAAATGTTACATTGCTTCTTGCAACCCATCATTCTAAGTACTAGAACATGCTTGGCATTTCTATCTTGTCTTTAAAATTCTAGATTTCGTCCCCAAGAGATGTATCCCCCAACATCCCAGGCTGATTGACCTATGTCTGTTTGCTTTAAATCTCTCTGGTAATTACCCTCGCATAATCTTCTAATCTCGACATAAGATTTGCTACCATGGTAGGCAGTTATAAATCTCAAAACATGGGGAAAGCCATTAATGGTAGTTAACACTTTGTCCCTCAGCGTAAAGCTTCTCTTGAAGGCTTAAGGGGGTATGGTGCAACCCTTTATGCTTTGCCCTTTATTGTCCAGGGCATAACATCTTACAGAAAAAACACTAATAAATCCAGTTGATACTACACTCAAAACCCCCTCTGGTCCGTTTCAGATCCACGACTCAGAGCAGTGTTTGGGCATCAGAGGGCATATGTACATGTATGAGGGGGGGGGGGGGGGGGGGGGGGGGGGGGGGGGGGTCAATCCAGAGAGAGATCAGGAGTGAACTTAAGTAGGGGAGATTCAAAGCACTCCATTGTCCTGCAGGGCCTCTCCAGATTACTCAGCCATTTAATGCCATTTCTGCTGTATTCTCTTACATAACACCCAGCATCGCCTGGCAAAGTCAACTAAAAATACACCACTACAGGGTGCTTCTGACAGTTACAAAGCATTGTGGGCACGTAGCTGCAGGCTACTCGCTATCTGTTTACAATGGAAGCTAAATAAACTTTTGCATAATACGATACAACATGAAGTCTATAAATGCCGTTATTTCCACTGGAACTTGTTGAACGTTTGCACATCTAAAGATGAACAAAGAAATCTGTTCATATCAAAGTGTTGTTTGTCAGCAGTTGCCCTCCTTCATGTGTGATTGATTCTGTCATTCCATGAGGGCGTATTTGCATGTCATTACCTGGCATGGCTGAAGTATCTGCAACCACTGTGACCAGTTAAACAAGGGAGAGAGCCCCAGAGGAGAGGAGAGGAGAGCAGAGGAGCACAGCCCTACTCAAAGGTTGCCAATTGGTAGCCCAGGGGTATGAGAGAGGGGAGCGAGCCAGAACCCCTCTGCCTCCACATCTGACAGACTGCTGTTATGGAACAGGGAGCGTACTTATGGGGATTAGTCTCAGAGAGGGTCTAAAAAGCAACAACAACAACAAAAAGAATTGTGTGAGGGTAAAATGTTGACATGTTTTTATTTCAGTATCGGTTGTGTGCAACTCAGTAGACTTTAGATACAATATGAACTTTGGCTGTAAGGAGGCATTTTGCATTTGCAATGTGGCACCGTTAACTTATGCAACTGGATACGCTTGTTTACGCGTGTATTTAATCAATGATTACAGCAAGTACAAAGTGACTGGTGTTTTCCTTACTCCCAACTTCTCTGTATTTGAAATAGCGCCTTTTTCATACTGTGCAAGGTAAGCAACACACTGCATTCATGCCCCTCCTCCCTGAAAGTGGATATCCATGTTTGTTAGCCAAGCTCCACAAAAGCCCTTTTTAAACTCCAATGCGTATATCAGATGTTTGGTCCATCTCTACACCACAGCCATTTTTTTTAAATATTATAACACATTATTAAGGGCTTTGCTGATTCTAGGAGCTGTGCCAGACTCCATTCTGCCTGTGGACAACATTGCTGAAGTAGACGCGGTTCAAGTCTTTAGCCAATTACAGACTTCACAGGGCTCCATGGGTTATTCCTGGCAAGCATACTGGGTTTCTAGATCTCCAAATTGCCTTTCTTTTTATTTCAAAAGGTACATACAGAGCTGCTCATTATCTTCATTCTAAATGAATGCTGACCTACCCTACTTCCCTAATCACCAGCAAACCATTTCACTCTCAGTTACAGCTTTGCTTTTGTGAGGGCGTACACTCACCACCACGCCAAATCCACTGCCTCGTCTTGTCTGCCATTATGCCTTCAGAACACATATTTAGCCATCCAGTTGGGCTCATTTCCAGTGATATTTCGATTAAAGCTCCACCCCGGCACCGCAAACCTTGACAATGTCCACAGTGACCTAATCCTTTTTCCAGAAGTTCCCTCTATTGATTTTCCACAGAAACAGTCTGAATCATAAAACCAGTAGAATATCGGATTTTAGACCAATACAAATTTGGAGTGAAGCTGTCAAAGGTCTCACAAACCCATACAGCTTCACTGTGGCAGTAGGATCGCTTGGCAAAGTGGCTCCAGAAGATGCAAGAGCTCTCACATCATTGAGCACCGCTGAATCTCAGTGTTTGGATGTACCTTCATCGTTTTTGTATCCTAGTACAGATGCAGCATCCAGATGCATATCTTAGGGGAGAGTCATGTAAAGTGCGTACATGTATAAAAGTATAAGTAGTGTTTTTCAGTTTTTAATTACATCAATGTGCAAATGGTAGCAGTGGAGGTGGAGGAATTTGACTTTTTGGAGATATGGGAGACAATGGATCTTACATTAATTTACCCATGTTGACATTATGTAGATATTTCAAGATGGAATGACGCAATGTTATTTATTCTGGCTCAGTTGAGACAAATAAATATAGAGTGAAATTTACCTCACTGTCTGACATAATGCAGACATTATCACCCTTAATGGTAAGATCTAACTAGGCGTAAAATATACGATAATCATTCTTAATGCGATGTTGTCACAGAGGCTAATTGGATCATGCCAACACTGGCATTCCTACTTCTCCAGGCTCCACTGGCACACACCCACACACTGGCATTTCCCTTCAGGCAACTCCTGAGACGTTTCCCTCCGTGTGGCGATCATTTTGCTGTTAAACATCTACCTCTCGTACCCAAAACCAACCTACTGGAATAACTGCATGAGACTGGGTCAGCATAGAAATGCTACTGATTGTACAGTATTCTTGACAAATATTGTCCTCTACATTCAGCTTCACTACATAAGTGTAAAACAGTTGAGGTGAGTAAAGTGACTGAATATATCCAATGCCTAACTAACCTTTTGTGTGGTGTGGTAGCAGCAGTAGCAGAATTAGTAGTTATAGTAATCATACATGTCATGGAAAGCATAGCATAATGCAAAGCATGTACTATAATGTCCATTCAGTTGGACTAAGTACGGTAATGCCAAGCATTAGATGGTGCATACATTTACACTTTCACAGCCAGCCCTTCCACACTTAACTTCACTTTCCTCTTGTCTGAATTAGATCATCACCCAAATGACTGTGAACTATTTTCGTCTGAGAAGTGAGAAAAACGAGACAGTGCTAATTGCTCCTTCATCCACACCAAAGAAAGTTCAGGGTTTAAATCTCTCATTGCCAAGTTTCATTAGTGGTATAATTTTTTAGCACTTTCATCTTGTAGAAGACAGATGAGCTCAGTAAGGGTTTGTCAGATCGTGTTTAGTTCTCTCATACTTCCTGTCTTGACAAAGGTGAGAAATCCCAGACAATTTTTATCCTTCAGAAACCGACTGCAGTACAGATGATGGATCCTGGTTAAACTCCTATTGTATTGTTGCTTGTTCAAAGTCCTAGTTTACACTTTGTTAACCTCAGTTTACATGCATGCCAACACATTTTAGCACATGTTTGGTCAGTCCTTTCTTTTTTCTTTGGGCATTAAACAATGACTTTGTGTTGCTGGATTCCTCTGCCACCTAGGTTAAGTGCAGTTGAGCTTTGAGTAGGACATTATAGGAGTATAGGAGTGGTGGGATAGTGTAGGTGTTTTTGTCTTTTCGTACATGTTATTTTTGGATGTACATGTTCACATCATACCATACCTTCTCTTACTTTACTGTTTTTGAGTTGGGATCTAACCTACACCCATGCCCTTTCCTCTGAGGGTAAGGGTTAGAATCCCAGATAGTTTTACTCAGTGCCAACTGTGCTGTTTTTCACCAAGTCTGTTAATTGCTAGCTAGCAGTACCGTAAAGGAAACGTGTGAGGCCCCCCTGCAGAATAACCCTGAGAGGCCCCCCCCCCCGTCCCGAACGCCCCCCCCCCCCCCCCCCCCCCCAAAAAAATGTTGGTTATCGAAAAAAAAAAATTGGTTATCGATATAACCTTACGTATATCAGAAGTGATGGGTGTGTACACAATTAACTAAGTGTTGTTTGACTCTCTGTTTCTCTTGCCTTTTTCTACTTCCACTTTTATGCTTAAAAGGCATTGTTATGAGTAAAGTTGTGTTTAATGAACTAGATGGTCGTGACCTTCGAATTGGTTAAACTAGCCTATTGTATTGCATCCCATGTAATGTAAAAAAAAAAAAAAAAAAAAAAAAAAAACATTTTTTTTTTTTTTTTTTTGCTGGGGGCCACGCGAGGCCCCCCAACCCTGCGAGGCCCCCCCGCGGTGCGGGGGCTGCGGGGGTATTCTCTACGGGCCTGCTAGCTAGTAGTTTTAAACAAAAACTCTGCAATGCCCAGCCCCTTTAAGATCATCTGCCTGAGTATGGTTAAGACCAAAGGGACCAGCTGTGTACTATGTGCTGTGCATGTTGTGGAGCGCCAGAATCCCCAATTATGCAAGAGTCAATATGAAAATCCATGTCATGCCACTGGTTGGGCAACCCCAAAAATTTGATCATGAAAGGTGAAACACTACTGAGATTTGACACTCTAATCTGGTAATCCCCTCTATGTCCTACATCTGTTTAGTGGGGAACCAGGACTTCAGAACCTCAAGGTGTCAAGGCATAGGCAACCAGTTCCGTCCCTTCCTAAAATCTTACCATGACATTTGATCCACATATCTTGTGTTTTTGTGTTTTTTTTCTTCCTTTTAATATCATCTGTCATAGGTGAGCCATCATTGCTATGGCCTAATGTTTTCGTTGTATGCAAATACAATGACAATAAAGCCTTTTTCTATTCTATTCTATTCTATCTATGTTCACTTTACTGTATTCTTACAAACAAAAATGTAATGTCAGTACATGGTGATTGCTTTTGAAAAGGGAATGTAAGAGTTAATCCTGGCCCTGTGTGTAAATGTTCAGCTGAACCGTTAAACTGGTGAGGCAGTGCTATGTGTTTCACTTCATGTGCCAGAAATCAACGGCTTAGTAGCTTTGACCTGCTTACGGAGGCAAACAGGTTCAACTGGTGCCCTCATCTACTCTCATTAACTTTATCGCTCCAAACAGGGATGAATGACAATGAGGGACACCAGACCTTGTATATGTCAAACAGGCAAGATTGCACAAACATGCACACAAAGGCACGCACACATAATCAATATGTACACACACATGGAAAAAGAACACACACACACACACACACACACACACACACGCACACACTGCGTGTTTGTCATGGTTATTGGACAAACAGAATAGCCTTAAGTAAAACTGAGCAACCATATGTTCAGCTCGATGTTGCACACCAACCTAATGATTTCACTTTACACACATGCACACATGGATGCCCATTCACAGATGATGAACTTTAGGGTCAGGTCGAGAGTGGTCATCTATTTTCAGATGATAGTCCAGACAGACAGTATTAAAGAGGCTCTCAGAGGTGTGGATCTCCCCATAGTTCTCTAAAGGTCCAACAGCGAAAAAATGCTTTGGTTTAATATTGCTTGGAGATTTTATAACACCGACATTCTGTGGGGGACAAATTACAGGTTACTAAAATGAATGGTTACAGAATGTTCTTTCATTTTACGATTGAATTGAATTCCAAATCAAAACTAGTTATTTCTGTTCGATTCAGGATCACATAATAGTTCACTGATGAGCCATAAGAAATATGGAAGTTCCAAAATCTCTTCTTTTTGATTAGGACTTGTTGGCTACAAGGGATTTTCTGTATTTAATAATATGGTGGTCATTTTTGCAAGGACACCACAATTCAGTACAAATGCATGAGTCCATATGCATTAGTACACAGTGTGGATTATCCCAAACAATGTCATAATACAATTTATATAACTCATAAATATTTATAATCAACTGACCTACATGCAATAAAGCAGTCAGAACGATAAGTACTAAAATCTACCGTTTCATTTACCACGCTTCTCTCTCGCCTCAGCTTCTTTGGGTGAGTGTAAATGTTGACTGCTTTGGTGCTGGTGCCTTTAACAGATCACCGGCTGGGAGAAGGTGAAAATCAGGGGCCTCTAATGTATCCTGCAGAGCCCTTGGCCACAGGAGGTGTCAGCACTCTTTTGTTGTGTTTTATATGTGTGGGAGAGAGAGTATAAGCAGGTTTGTATAAATGTGTGTGTGTGTGTGTGTGTGTGTGTGTGTGTGTGTGTGTGTGTGTGTGTGTGTGTGTGTGTGTGTGTGTGTGTGTGTATGGGGCACACTGTCAGAGAGGCAGAGGAGTTACCCTGCACTCCCAATGTGACAGTCCCTGCAGGTCCATTAGAGCATCTCAGGTAACATACTGTGACACAGCTCAGTGCCTGAGCTCTCCCAGAAGGCTGTGCCTCAGACTGCTTCTGTTTCATTTCTCTTCCTTCTCCTCCTCCTCCTCCTCCTCCTTCACCCTCTCCAACCCTCCCAACCCCCACACTCCCACCTTTTTTAACAGCTTGGCCGCCACTGCCACTGTGCATCATAAAAATTGCGGCGCCAACGTGTAGCCAGAGAACATTATCAGTAATTACTGTTTAAATGAGACAGGGATGAAAAGTGCTCTCTCACTGGAACATCGTGTTCTAGGGCAGTTACGGAATAGATAATGGAGCCTCATCACCGCTGCAAAAAAAATCGCTATTCCAGTCAGCACAGAGCCCCTGCTTCAGCCCCCGAAGCCCAGAGCGACGACGACGCTCCCAAACATCTCTTATTGTTAATTGACATGTATTAAAGGAACTGTACTATGTTACCCATCCCTTCTGTTTATTTTAATAAAAAAAAAATTTCATACTTATTGGTCCAAATGTGAATAGATTTGTACTAGTTAAGATAGAGTTTGTTTAATATTTCTGTGGTAAAGCATGTGAAGTGTGCATCATTGTGGGTAAAAGAATAGAATCTTCTGCACTTAGCGAATCATTTTCTCATGAAAAACAACAGTGGTCCTATGGGTGACTGAAAGACTGTTTCCATACATGATTCACAGCCAACCAGCAGTGCAAAACCCATCCCAAAATAGACTGTGAGGAAAAAGCACAGGTGTGCACTGTGCAAAAAAAAAAAAAACAAGCTGAAGGGTGTAGACTTTCTACCAGAAAATGTTAAGTCCCTGAGTACATTTTCAAAAGGTTCTTTCTAGTAGAACCACTAGTTTTATTTAAAGGCTTCTGCACTTGCAGCGAGCCTCTTTGGAGGTTTTATGGGTTTCTGCTGGCACTGCACAAAGCAGCGTGGGTGCTGCCCACACTCTGGCACCTCACTGCCCTTACAAAGCAGCATTAGCGTGGGCGCGCAGAGTATGACGAGGGGCCTGAAACATAGAGGAGCCGAACCACAACCCAGGTGGACAAATAACTCCTCTTCACACAAACTCTAAAGGAGGGCTGGAGCATTGTGACCACAAACATGGGAAATGTATACGGCGGGGGTTACTAGGCTACAGCAGTGCAAGACAAAACCGCAGCAGTTGCTTTGTCACAAGTCTGAATGAACACCGATCTCAACAGGAGCCCTCTTTCTTCACTCACATACAGTACGTGACAAGCTATCCTGGCACTGTCATTAAAAGTTAAATACCCCAAGGTCTATTCAGATGTTCGGTAGCACAAGGGACACCGAGTCAGCTCTGCATCTCATTTTCAATTTCCTGCGAGAGCGAGACGTTAATAATTCATGGGTTGATCTCACCTGCCAGGTTCAGCTACACAAACAACATCAACAACAACTATGTATGCTAGGCAAATGTGAAAGACATTAATGTGTTCACATTGAAGAAAATATCTGATCTAAAGCATGTGACATTATATATTATGGGCATGGTTAACCTGTAGCCATTAACAATCCCAAATTACACAAGCATACACACATTCTGTGTGAAAATTGTGAAAATCTCCCAGGCCCAATTTTTCCCAAAACATTTGTAGTGTCATGACCACATGACTCAAGATGAATGGAGATGATCACATCGTTCAGGACAAAGTAATCTCAGGGTGACCTATATCACAAAATACTGCTACTGAGTCCTGGTAATGAACTAATATTGTTAATACACATTCACCATTGAAGCATTGTTTCATGACTACAAACAATGCTGAAATTATAAGTAATTTTTCATACTTTTTTTCACCCCCTCTGCAGTATGTGGTCACACTGTATATTTTAATGGAGGGTATTGTGCAGTCATCAGCATTGCAGATATACTTATGCAAATCATCTTCATAAGGTCAAAGGAAACTTCAGCAGCAATGAAGATTCAAATATTTTTTTTTGCACCTCATTGGAGATGAGGCTGTCCCTGCCTCATTATGTAAACTCAGCATGTATTCCCATCACCGGATCGTTGTGGAGACTGACACTGAAATAATGACAGTGCACATTTTTAAATGGAGTGAGCTTTCAGAAAATTATTCATCAATTCATTGCTCCCAGTGACTAGTCAGATAATCACTTCTAAACGATTTTGCAAATGTGTGCAGTAAACACAGGGTTGACACCGCAGGTTGTACATGTTATTTAAAGCCAACGAACACATCTTTGCAGTTCGTTACTGTTCGGAAGAAAACAACCTAAATCCATAAGGTGCACTTCTCTACATAAACTAATTATGCAATAATAATTGAATATAATATAGTGTAGCTGTCACCCCGTGAACCCCATAAACGGGGTTCAACTTTGAGCGAGTGTATTTATATATTTATTGTAGTTTATACATATATAAAGAAGTCTTCATTAGTGTTGTTGATTTCATTAGAACGACACCTACTACTGCACATTCCTAGGTTGTAAATAAGAAGGCAATAAACCTGGAAACCTTTTCTGGCCTCCGCTGTCTCTATCCTTGGGAAAAAGTTGAACGATGCTACAGTAATAGAACATTAGGTATGAGAATCTTGAACCAGTTCTTGCTGAGAGCCGGTTCCCTGTGGATCGATTCCTTGGAATCGTTAGCCAAAGTCCTTCACGATTGTGTTATCGATTCCAGTGCCGTTGCACATGCGTGATGACGTCACATGCACCAAGCCTTTTGTTTAAGACCGCAGCCAACATGGCGTCTAGGGAGAGACGTTCAAAAGTGCGAAGGCCACTTGCAATGCTTGCAAAACGTCTATTTCGTCAAAGGGGGGAAATACTACCAATATGCAGAAACATTTTTCCACACAGCATGCAATAACTTTGTAGAAATGTCACGTTTTCGATAGCCTGGTGACACCAGCCTACGTATTTCCGCCTGAATTGATTTCAAGCTCATACTCAGTCTGGCCCAACCCCATTGACAATCGTCTCCAGAACTCAAAATTTTGCAGGACCAATCAGCGAACAGTTCAGAGCTGTGACGCAAAACTCGCCTTGGAGGAAAAGACACGAAAAGCTATCGGAAAAGTTGTCTCAACTCTCGAGAACATCAGAAAATTAAAAGGAGAACAAGAGTATTTTCTTGTAAGTTTTATGATTGGAAAGGACGTCGGAGATGGGGTGATGACGTTAAACAATCTCAACCAAACATCAGCAGCATGGCTAACGTTAGCAATTCATCTGTAAACTCCTCCAGCACTGTCTATTGTGTTACAGCCATTTGTTTCATTGTGTAAACCACTATATGAATAATCACCATTTCCACTTCGAGAGTTTGTTGACCTATTCTTAGGTTTGTTTTTTGTTATTTAAAATATGTAAATGTATACATACGGTATATACTGTATATACTGTACATTATCTATTTAGAGAATATTATAGAAAAGAAATTCTAAACCTGATTGTTCAAATCCTTGATTGTGATTGGCTAAAAGCCGTTGTAAAATCCAGCATTACCTTACAATTTGACCTGATTACATTCCATATTACTGCGCAGCGAATGGCAAGGCATTCATATAGCGCATTTCATACCCAGTGTTCCATCTGACTGTTGCGTTGCTTCAAGGGTTGCGTGGCAACGATTTATTTAGGAACTATAATTTTTAGTGGCGGAAGAATGACGGTTTATCATTAAACTATTGTTTCTTAAATTGAATTGTCTTTATTTATGAAACCATATCAAATATGTGTAGTAACAGGTTTAGAAAAGCAATAAGCCCCGCGAGTCCGTGCTTTGCGCTGATTTTAGAACAGGTAAGGGGGTCTAACGGCACTCCGCTTCGCGTCGTGCCTAACAACTCCCTTACCTGTTCTAAAATCAGCGCAAAGCACGGCCTCTTGGGGCTTATTGCTTAAATGAATGTTAATAAACCTGTTGTACTTTTTTTTTCTTTTCTTGCCCAATGAGAATCAATAAGGAATCGGATCGATAAGCAGAATCGAAAATGATATCGAAATCGCAAAATCTTATCAATTCCCATATAACATAATATAAAATTATATAATATCATATAGGTACAGACTACGGCTACAGAGACGGAACTGTAGTAAGTACACTACTGCTACAGGATTTGAGTCTGTACAAGTTTGAGTCTGTGAATAGTCAGGTCCGGAATTGTTCTTCTCTGGGTATCAGCTTTTTGCAAATTTTCCATAGATTTCATACCACATGGTTTATTCCCAATCCGCAGCATTAGGAAACATGATGTTTGTCGGTGGAGAGGGTCACAAGAGCAGTTGTCTCTTCCCCTGGAATCAGACCAGGAATCAAACACAAGTTGGATGCTTTTAAAGCAACAAGGCTATTCACTGTACCAACCCGAGCATGAATCGTAATGACCTATTGACATGGATCCATAGAAATAGTCTCTTTGTATAATATAATGTGATAATAATATTATGTAATGCATGGGATTGGGGATTTTAAGTTAGAGTGACTTGGAAGCAGCACTGAAAGCAGTACCAGTATCCTCAGTAGTAGCAGCAGTTGAGTAAGTAGTAGCAACAGCAGCAGTAGAAGTAGTAGAGGCAGTGGTAGTGGTAGTTTAAACAGATGGCAGGAGATGATTTCACTGAGCACTGACATGCCCCTGAATAAACTATACACAGCAGAATAACAATGGTACATAGAATGGAACTGAACTGCATATTGCGCTTCTGGTAACCATAGAGACAGTGAAAAAAAGTATGTAGATAAATAAAAGAAAAATTGAAGGAAAGGGTGATGGTGATAACAACCGTAACAACAGGGGGTTACTTGGATGAAGGTTGCTATGGTTTTATCAAGGGCGGATACATGTATTTGAGTCATTCATATACACCATACAGACTTGCCACTCAGGCAGGAGGGAATGAAGTAGCAGCCAGCCTTTTAATCATCTTACATAATGGAGACAACCAAGGAGATGAAAAACAACTGATACAACCCTATTGTTGGAAGTGTATTTATGAATATTGTGTATATGCCGAATGATTTTCTCAGTGTTGGCCTACACACAGTGACAGTCCTTCCTTACGACAGCTGCTGCTACAGTAACCGCTGCGTGAGAAGCCTGTTAATGCAACCAGCGCATGCACCTTTAAAAGCTCTCAACATCCCCCCAGGGTCATGAGATGAAGGGCTTTTTTATGCTGGTATCCAGCGAGGAATACTTATTGGGACCTTAATAAAGAAAGAAAGATGGTGTGTGTGGGAGACTGTGTCCACTACATATGGACTACACAATTAATGTATAATAACGTGGCATGTACAGTATGTATTTGTGTGAGGCGTGCGTGTGTGTGTGTGTCTAGTCTTTTTCTTTCCTCAATCACAGACAAATCAGCCAGTGATTTAGGGGGAAAGTAGGTCATCCACGCCAGCCAGAAATTATGCAATGCAGGAAAAATGTGGCTTTGGTCACCCAGGAGCTGTGAAAAAAGGCAGTCCACCGCTCCACAGCAACACACACACACACACACACACACACACACACACACACACACACACACACACACACACACACACACACACACACACACATCTAACACACACACACACACACACACACACACACACACACACACAGCGAGAGCCTTGAAAAGACACCCTGAACGCCTAATGATCACATGAGTATTTATGTGACACGAAGCCCATCCGTTCCTGTGCTGTCAGAGCAAGCTGTGGCTGTCCAGTGCTCTCTGCAGACTGCACACAAAATGAAGGAGTAGGGGTGGAAACGGTGGGGGGTGGGATCTGTGCCATGCCATAGGAAGCCAGTGTCTCAGGACTGACTGTAATTCTTGAGCCAAGATTGCAACAGCACAATGACAAGTGAAGTGGGTCTCTGCGCGGTTCCCATGGCAACCGGTCACATGGCTTCTGGGAAATGCCAGCGTGGACCCAGCGTTATTACATTAGTAGCAAGCAGCCCTCCCTCCCTCTCTCTCTCCCTCCCACTCCATTTTCTCGCTCTCTCCCACCATCCCTCTCTCAGCCTCTCTTCCCCTCTCTCTCTCTCTCTCACACACATAAAAACACACTCCAAATATGTCTCTCTCTCATTCTTGCTCTCTCACACCCACCATCTTCCTCTCTGTTTTGCAGTCCTGTCTCATTTATCCTCTGCCATGCACATGGAGAAATGCCCAGTGCGGGAGTTGTCTGGTCTGGTAATCAAAACTGACACAATCTATTACTGGGATAAAAATGCATTTACACCAAAGAACAACACATAACACCCTGGCTAACACAAATGAATTGTTGTGTAGTAACAGAAAGCAATTATATGCAAATAGATTCATATCAATTCTTATCCAAAGAGTTTGGAGATTTTAATTAAAAGAGAGGGTTTGTAAGGTGAGGAAAGAAGAGCAAACACACACACACACACACACACACGCACACACATATAATCACACACACACAGAAAGAGAGCACTAGCCTGAGTCCACTTCAACAAAATAAACTCTTCAATTAAGGAATCATTGTCTAATTATGTCACCCTGAAAACTAATGGATGGTGCCTGTCTGTGGAGGTTAGGGACGGGGGCCACTGAGCTGGGAGGATAAATTGCGTAATTGGTCATGCCACTTAACAAATGCCACTGATGATTGCTCTCCACAGACTCTGCTTTGATAAAGTCCCTTAAATCAGACAATTGCTGCCATCATGATGTTGTGGTTTGTTTATAGTCATAGTGATCTTTCAGCCAAGTCAAGTGGTTTTACATGTACTGGCTTGATTTGGATTGTGTTGTTACCTTTGGGTGGAGGTATACACTTCATACGCATGGACAGAGGGAGAAATATCATTATGCCTATATTAGAATTACATTGCAATTATTATGAAATGTGTGGAAATGGAAGAAATGTGGTAAGACAGAGTGAGATTCTATACAACTCAACGACCCTTTTAAAGTGCAAGACCAGGCAACATAATAATGTAACACAAGGGCTAGGCACAACATTGCATCACTGTCAACTGTGGAATAGCATTGCCTTTGTTTACGGAACTGGAACATTCATGGCATTCTCTGGGTTTCTATGGCTGGTGATATCCTCTTGGAATATGGAGGGAGTAGCACAGACCCAGGGGCCTGTACAACTGAAGGTGGCTATCTGTGATCTGTGAATATCAGGGTTAAGGAGCCCCCTGCCCCATTGTGCTCTGCCTGCAAGGACTGTGCCTCTCCTCGTCCCTCACTATGTTTTACAGCAGAATGGCAAAAGTGATAGGGAGGCCAAATCCATCTTACTGTCATGCAGCCTACAGCTGTGTGAGCAGGTTTAGCATTGCCGCAATACACACACTGCCTCAGTAGGCTTTTGGCAATAGGCTTTTTAACAACAAAGAGCTTGACTCGGTTGCCATGCCAACAGGACAGAACAAAGACTAACAGCATAATGCCAGCACTAGTGCAAGATATGCCACCTACAGCTGCCTCAGAGCCACAGGAGACTGTCAAATCCCTTACTGTGCTATTGCACAATGAATTAAAGATAAGAATACCCTTACTAGTTTAAGGATCCCACTCCGAAATAAATACAAAGGTACAGTATATTTAATCCTGCCATTGCTGTTGGATATAGTTTTTCATCAATTGTTTAGTAAAAAAACAAAACTGATCCTCAAAAAAATCCCAAATCATTACAGTTATACAATGACACTTCTCCGATCTTTAAACACTATTCCCTTGTTTTTCATTCATGCTAAAGATGTAAACTTGTTATCCAAAACTAAAATGTCTTTGTTTTTGTACTCTTTTGAGCTCAAAGGAGACTTCCCCCTCTGTCTGAATCATTATTTAGGTCATCCCCCTTCGGCTAGGTCCTGGGAGGCAAGGCAGAGAGAATCCAGCTATATCCCTCCCTCACAGCAGGCAGGACTCCTACCACTCCCGACGCTCCGATCCCCATTGTCAACTCAACCTTCTCACTGGAGGTTTGGCTCGCCTGCCTCTCCTTACCACCTCTCTCCGTATCACTGACACCCACCACGGCCAGTAGCAGCTGCCAGTCCCTGGTCATGGCTGGTGCTGCTGGTGCCACCTGCTGCAGCCCACCTAAGCGTGCCAACTCTGCCTGTGCCATCACAGCAGCTCCTTTGTTATTCAAAAGGTGACAGGCGTGGCCCCTCAGGCATGGGACCTCAAGGAGCGGGGGCTAAGGAGTGAGGTGCTTTGTGAGGTATGCGGACAGCAGAGAGAAAGGCCTTCCAGGGACAAGTTGTGTTGATAGAAGCGATAGAGACCGCTAACATCCCCATTGCTTTGATCAAGCTCTTAAACATCCTCTGACACAGGTGCAGGCACACACACTGACACATACACACACACACACACACACACACACCCACACACACACACACACACACACACAGGTGAATTATACACATCCTTCTTCCTTTTTTCTTGACAAACTGTCTGTATCAGATAGCCTGGCTATTTATATCACTATCTCTGTCTTCTTCCCCAGTAGATTCACTCCAGGGGGATTCGCAAGTCTTTTTTTTCTCTTCCCTTCCTTTATTCTTTATAAGACAGCCAGCAGGGGTGCGGAGGCAATGCTTGTCGGTCTGATTGTGTCATTCTCCTGCTGTCTCCCTTTCTCTCTTCGCTGGATGGAAAGAAACACTGGCTCTTGATGAAGGCGCCCAATAAGTAGGGCGTTGTTGATGTTTTCTCTATTTATTCCTCTCAGCTGCTCTAAAAATGTTCTGTTGTCACACTGGTGGCTTTCCAAGTATTCTTCAAAGCACAAGGTAATTATCCAGTCCCATGATTTAGCATTTCCTCCAGCCACACACACACAGACACACACAGACACATACACACACACACACGCACGCACGCACGCACGCACGCACGCACGCACGCACGCACGCACGCACGCACGCATGCACGCACACAAAGACACAAAGACACAAAACACAAAACACAAAACTGCTGAACTAGTTGCCATCATGTGATTTACACTAAACGAATGGGTAACAGTAGAAGTTGTAAAGTGCAGGGCAAACCCATGGCGGTTCGTGCTGTGTACAATGGGAAAAACCACAAGGGTATTAAGTTTGCCACATAAGGGACAAGAGGGCCCCTTCTGGAAGTTGCAAGGTACGACCCCTCCACTCCCGCCTGCCCAGAAGACTGCCTGGCCACCACCCCCACCAGCCCCCATCCTTCTAAACTCGAGCCTAAAGATCCCTTTTGCTGAAAACCAAGCCTGGCCTTATAAGGCTTGGATAAATGCCTTGCCAAAAGAGAAGAGGTTTAAAAAAAAAATATATATATATATAAGCTAGAGAGCTTAGGTCTCTTATGTTAGTCTACTCCCTACTTCTTGGCATGTTCAGTATCTCTCTGTATACATACAGAACATATATACTTTAGGTTTTCTTCTCTTTCTTTCTCACTCCCTCTGATTCCCTTTTTCAGGCATGAGATTTGGTTTAATTGGTAGTAGTCAGATGGCTGGCTTGTACACCTCTCACACGTAAACACTGCAGCTCCCTGGGCTCCTCATCTGTCTTGAGATTCCAGACATTTCCTCGAGCAGGCGTGTAAACAACGCTGAGATGGAGAGCCCTGGACTCCAGGGTCCGCATGGCTTGTAGTGCAGTAACAGTGCCCATAACCAGGCACTATTCTGACCCACATAGACACACACACACACACACACACACACACACACACACACACACACACACACACACACACACACACACACACACACACACACACACACACACACCCTTCTTCTACACTGAAAAAAAGTTTTAAAAAAAGCCTCTTCATGATTTGCTTTTCTTTGGCTCTTTAAAGCGGAATGCTTCACATGAAACCTTTTCATGGCAAGAAAAGGTTCCTCAGAGTTGAAAAGGCCTCTTCAGAAGACAGAGTGTAATCAAAACTAGTCTTAAATAACTAGCAGATAAAACTAATGTTGGACAATCAAAGAGAATGATTTAGGACAACAGCTATGAGATTCTTCTTCCCTCTGGGTAGTCGTTCATAGAGCAGTTAAGATTTTTGCAAATGGATACAGAAAAGGTTTGACGTAGAATAGCATTCAGTCTAAAAGGATTCTTTGCCACAAGGCCAAAGAATACTTCATCTATCAGGACAAGCGCGGAACTCTCTGCTTCCTGAGAGTGCTGCAACACTGTCCAGAAACAAGTGCACAGATATGGTTGACACTTTCATCCACTGTCAGACCTTCTTCCAGTGAAGCCTATGATGATGGTTTCACCACATGCATTTATGATTAGTGATCAGTTATCATTACCGTAATTTCAAGACTATAAACCGCGGCTTATATATTGATTTAGCTAAATTCCTGCAGCCCTGTGGTTAATACTTGAGTGCTTCCTATGCACAGAAATGCATTTTTTCCCGCCTGGCATATAGTAACCCTATCTAGGCTACAGTTACTCTGCCAGATTAAGTCTGAATGGGTCTCTTTCTCACTCTCTATCCCTCTTTCACTTACGAAAAATAAGACTGGATGGATAACACATTTCAATTCACTCTTAGTCACATTCAGTCTTAAGTAGAGATGAATATAAAGTAATAGGTTGTGTATTCCTACCAGACTGTGCTTAATGGGATGCTATGGAGCAGTTCACTTGGCTATTAACGATCCTAGCTATCTCTAGCTTATGGAACCATCTTAACAGTTTGTAGTTGCTAGCAAGTGTAATATGAACTCATTTTAATATGAAGTAAATATGAACTTATATTAATATGAAGCTGCAGAGGCACCCAGAGGGTTTCTACATATCATAGCTTTTTACCTACTCTAACTATCTCCAGCTTAGGGAACTATCTTAAGAACAGTTTGCAGTTGCCTGTTTGTGATTAACTCATGTTAATATGTGAATATGAACTTGTGAACATAAACTCATTAATATGTAGCTGCACAGGCACCCTGAGGGTTTCTACCTTTTCCTAGTATTATTGTATAAGTTAAATTGAGGACACCACAACATCAGCTAGATAACTACTTTCATGTAAACCATTTAGCATAAGGTTATTAAAATGTTTCTTTAGCTAGCTAGCTAGTTAACGGGCATAGCAGCCCAGAAACTCAATGTTCTCTAGCTAGCTAAAGAAACATTGAATAACCTTGCTGGTAATGGTAAATGGCTTCTAAATATTGGGGGAAAATGGGGCATCAACAGGTTAAGGCTTTAGGCTACTCTGATATCGATGTAATGTTAGCAAAGTCCCCCCCCCGCCCCCTCCCTCCCTCCTGCCCTTCTTGAACAGGTTAATTTAATGGTTGCAATTATCACTGCAAACGTGTCAGAAGATTACCGTTCATATTACTAGGTCACCAGGGGATCAATTAACAATTAGACTTAAACGTTAAGTGTTCATCTGCACACGACAACTTAACACAAAATGCTCAAGAAATGCTTTACACTGTGAGGGGGAATGGGGTATTTGTGTGTGTGTCTGTTTGCATGTGGGGAAAGGGGTGTAGGTAGGTGTAGTATTTTTGCTTGAAATGCCCACCATAGGGATACAACTTTAAAATGGCTAGTAGTGCTCGCTCCACTAATACATGGGTGCAGTCAATACACAGGTTTGTTTTATAAATTACATAACATCCGTTTATTAAGGATGTGGTTAATAGTTGGGAACATACAGTAATACCGTAGTTAGACCCTTGTGGCACAAAACGTCCCTTGCAACATCATGATTATGCCATCAACACTTCACTTCAAAGAGATTTGACTGGGATAATCACTACAATATGCCCACAGGTAAATGCAATGCATTAAAGGGGATGCACATAGAAGATATATAATGCCAATGCACTAAAAGTAAATAACATACTCTAACATGAAATGGTAAGACACTGAAATAGGTCAGTGAAAGCTGGAGAGTGACAATGTGTTATCACACAATGATGTCAATTTCCACCATTTCAATCTTATAATATCATCCTTCCGATGAATTTGAAAGCATGGTCAAAACCTTCATTTTAGAATAACCACCGGAGCAGAATTTTCCATTAAGACAATTTCTTGACTGCCCTGTTTTGATCAAATGTTGGAACATTGTAAATCAATGTAAAGGTCATGTTTTTGAGAGTATAAAGCTAAAGCAAAGAGAATATATATGAAGGGGGGAGGAAGGGCGAAAGAAAAAAAGAGACACAGTGTGTGAGTGAGTGAGAGAGAGAGGGAAAGAGAGCGAGAGAGAAAAAAAAAATAAACATTGGGACTCCTGTCTTTTTATGGAAACGGAGACCCCAAATGGTAAACCACTGAACTACAGGTTGCTCTGCACTTAAAGGTCTTAATGATGGAAAATGCAATATGCATGTTCATTCTCATGTTAAACAAAAATAGCCCATGACATGTTTAATGTTTGTTGTAATTAAAGACATCCATTGCTTACCTTGCAAATGATTTTCATTTCCAAATGGGCCCTCTGTTGTGAATTTTGCATTAAACAGTGTTGATCCATTCATGATAATACCAGATAGTGAAAAAAAGGAAACTGAGTGTCGAATGGTCTTAATCTTCTCTCACTCGGGTGCCACAGGGCCCAGCATGTCTCAACGGGTCCACCTAGTGGTGGAAGAACCCGGAGAAGAGAGATGACTCAGTGCCACCAAGTGGTAAAAAGAGGATTTAGAATACATTTCTCTAACGGATGACAACGGAAATGGATTTTTTCCAGATCATTTCTGGATTCCCTCTGCCACTCCAAAAACATGTTGTGTGTTTAGTAACATACAGATCATTTGATGAATGGAATAATTACAAACAGGGTCACACTAAACAATCCCTTTCACAGGAATACTCTTCCATGGCCGTCTGAATCACAATTCCTTCCACTTTTCTTAATCTTTTGTAGGTATGTGCATTAATGTTACTGTGCCAAGAACTACTTTCCATCGTCTAATGCTACCGGTGCGTTAAAAGCAGTAGTACCAACAAAGTAGTTCCTGTTGGTGTTTGCCTGTCACTCTCACTGACACAGGATGCCATGAGGAAATGACTGGTGGGAACTTAAGGAGCTGCTGAAGTTCCCATCAGAGAGGTGGTCTGGCATTTCTCCCTCAAAACAAATGGGCTGCTGCTTCCTCTTCCCTCTTCCTTTCTGGAAAGAAAAGAAAAGGAGCTGTGGCAGAGACACAAGATATACACGAGACACACGCGAGACATGTGGAGACAGGGGTAAGGTCATTATCTTGTGAAAGTTCTTGATTCTCTTCTCTTTGTCTCAAGTGGTGTTTGGTTGGTTTCATTTTCCTTGTTAGCCTAATTAATCGAGTTCTTTTGTCAGTTAGTGTTTTCCACTCCAATGAACGAACCCAAACACCTTACTTGAGCTAAGCAATCAACTGAGAAGAGACTACTATAACAGTCTGCTATAGGATCTTACGGTAATCACAATTCAAAGGATGAATAAGATACAAATGTAACAAAAGAACAGCCTATTCTACATGAGATTTTATATTTGGAAGAGGACTTGATACTTTTGGCCATAGCATTACATTATTCATTACTAAATACTACATACATTACAGAGAACTTTGAGTCATCACTTTCTGTTAGATGGGTGGCACACCAGAGATAGATGTTCACATTATAATTTTGTTATTTATAAAGCAAGTTCTCCTTTTCTGAATTTGTGTGCAGTACCAAACTTTCACCTCTAGATGTCCAGGTTAACCACACCATTAAATTCAAGTTCAAAGCAGGTTACTAGAGAAGCTTATCTTATGTTTAGGTTTTCAGGGGAAACATCAACTAGTTCAAAGCAAATGAGACTTTCACAATTAATGCTATTACGTGTACAAAGATAACCTTGAATAGGATACATTTTTTCCATGAACTGAGCTGCATGAAGTCTTACTGTTAGAGTAATAACCTCTGGAACTGGAACTGGTAATATAACTCATTCTGTGTATTTCTATAATTTTTAACTGCTGCACAATATCAATATTCATATATTGCTCGCTTACATTAGCCTCCCATTTATTCTGTTTCTCATGCTTGTATCTGCTATCCATGGTCACATTTGTACATTTTCATATATGCATCTAACCTTTGGTATAGCACGTGCTTTAGGTGAAGATTAGAATCCACAATCTGGCATTCAACTGTGACATTAGCATTGTAGATATTCACAGATTGTATTTGTTTTTATCTTATGTGTCCAAAATATTTACACTGAAATACAACCCCCCCCCCAGACACACACAGACTAATTTTAAGCATGAGAGAGCGAGTGCCTATGTCTATTGTGCCTGTCACTCTTATTGCAGCACAAGCTATGTGAAACATTTTGAGCGCAGTGGCTTAAGTGAGGAGTTAGCAAGGCTGTGACACCATTAGGCTCTCTCAGAAACAGGCTTAACCAACTTAAACAACAGAACATCTACAGGCAAAACAACTGCTGACAGTCACTTTCTTCACCTGGGGATGGGATTATCAAGAAGTAAACCTTAGGCAGAATAACAAGACAGCTCAAGGTAGGACGCTCACAGAGGCTTTAACATACATTCACTGTTTCAACACCAGATTTAGCTAAATCAATGGAAATGTACACAGCATGCATTCTGCATAGAGGGCTTTTTACATGTTCAAGCTGCTGGGTGGATTGTTGTGGACTGACTTGCTGGCTGTTCTAAAACTGTTGTTTCTGGTCTGCCAGGATCCTCTGTTACCAAAGTGCCTATTTACTTTGATTGCAGTTAGAAAGAATTTGGAACACTACTGCTGCAGTCGACTGTGTGTGTGTGTGTGTGTGTGTGTGTGTGTGTGTGTGTGTGTCTGAAAAAAAGAAATAGAGGTGGTGATGGAGGGAGACCACAGAGGAAGAGACTGTGCTAACTGTGATTGCCATGAAATACCAATATGTTATTTCATCGTTAAGTTTCATTTCAAAGTCTCTTTAAAGTTTAAAGCGTCTGTGTACGTTTATTAGACTCAGAAAGTCTCCACTCCATCTAACACACCTGGTCTCAGGGTATTTCCACACTGAATGACCTTCATTATGTCTTGTGTCAGACACCAAAGATGCATAAGTCTTCATTCATCCACCTCTGACCTGGTCACCAACACTGGACATGACCCTTGCCCTTTGACCTCTCTCAAAACAACAGACCCTGATCCCTCTGATGCTGTACTCTAATTTTGGCCTATTGAGTATGGCCCACACGGCCACAGTGGGCAGTATCACAAGCCCTGACCCATTAGCACTAAGCACACTAGGGAGTCAATGGGACTCCAGCCGGTGAGAATATTAGCACTCCGTCCAGTCCCACACAAGGTGTGAATGAATGGGTGTGTAAGTTTAGCTGGTGTGTAAGGTTTGCGCCCCACCGTCTGCCAATTAGGAGATTGCCTGTCCATTTTACGAGGATGAAACACATGACCTCGGAAAACTACACATTTTTATGCCTCCCTCTATAGTCACAGAATAAAAGAACCTGGAGTTGAAACACAATACTTTAAATTCTTACATCTGTTTAATCCTTCAATCACATTGAGGTTGAGCGTATTTTGAGGTAGAGTGTCTTCAGATAATGTTCGGATAAAATTTGATCCATCAGTTTACTAACAACTACCCAGGCCTAGTTCACACTATGGAACATCTCTGCACATGTAGTCCCTGACGTTATCATAGAGGCCTGGGCTGGCAGCGAGCCCAAGGCTTTCTAGAATGGTTTCATGGAATGCACCATAGCAACATGCCTTGACATATCATCCAAATGCCTTGTCAGAGTTACTGTCTTTACAATGACAGACAAACCAGTCGCACACGTCAAAGTGTAGAGCCATTTATTGCTTGGCGGGCGGAATGGAAGGAAAGGGGCATGACATCATCCCCATCTTGAGACAACTGGAGTTAGTGGTGCTATTAAGTTTGTTCCTCTGTGCAACTAACACATCCACACACAATTAGTAAGCTCTGAATAAGACAAAACTCTTACCTTCCTGTCAGTGTCATTATTTTGTCAATCAATATAAATATCAATTACTCCTTGCCATTATACTGAGAAATAATCAACATTAATCGTTGGCAATCGTTTATAAACAATCAGTTCATTATGAATGTTGACCACATAGGAAAGCTGTTGAGTATCATTCAGATATGAAACAAAAACTTTGATAATAATGACAAAAACTGCAACTTGATTTCAGTTTGCATGGGTAAAGCTTTGAAATGATATCATAAGAGGTATGGGAATACAACATTAAAAGCTACTTATACAATCAGAACATGTACAGGTCCTTACTGTTACATAATCCAGTGTTTTATTCATAGAGAATATTTCCACAGCCTTGTTCTACTGTCATTAGTCAAATGCTAAGTATGTGACCTCACCACACATTTCCAAATGACCTGCGGGAGACCTGCCTATAAACTCCAGGAAGTGATGATGTGTTGTTTTTTTTAGTTTTTTTTTAGAGCTGTACAGGGAAGGTTGTATAAAGAACCATCGTGCCCTTCACTTCTAATAGAGTTTTTTTAGATCACCACGGCACCAGTGAGGCTTCTGGATGCCTAGCTGCGCCTTCCTAGAAATCCCTGTTTTTTATTTATCAGTGGGAACAAGTGCAGCCCATCATTTGAGGGTCTTATGTTACATTAGGCTGGCTGGGGGCTGGATTCCACAGACTCTCAAGACCCCAGACCTGTCAGATGAGCGTATGCACTCTCACCCTGTTTGGTGCCAGCTCGCTGGCTGCCATCCACCAGGCTCGCACCGCTATGGGGGGAATCCTCCTTTGCGAACATGTTGGTAACCACAAAGCCACAATCATGCTACATAGCTGGGATGAGAGGGCATCAAGTGTCCTTTTTGAAAAGGTGAATGAGTAGACATCTGAACAGTCCTAAAAATAAGTTGCTAGCTGCTTATGAGAGCATCCATGTGTCATCATTGTGCATGCTCCTGATAACACTGAGGGCAAGGTCTTGTGACCTAGGTGTTTATAACAGCATGGTGACGGAAAAAGCTTTTCATTCATTCATTTTGGACCAACCCCAAAATGTCATACTGCATGTTCTGCTATGACACATGAAAGTATGCATAGGTATTGAAAGCTACCAATATAATATAAATCATGATTACAACGCAAATCATTTAGAGTACTCAGAGCAATATAAACAGGTGTTATGTAGGCATGCATGGAACTTTTAACAATATACAGACAAAATATCATTCCTACAAAACAATAATCAGGAATGAGCTCATACCCACATAATACTTTTAGTCCCTATAATGCATGATAAGGAAATAATTGAGCTTAAGTAGGATTCCAGTTTGATAAAAACCTCATTCATCATATTGATACACAGGCTGTGGTTTACAGTGACATTTCAGTCAACTGGGAGCATCTCGTTTCAGCAGTATTCAGCCGTCAACTGTGTTCTAATCATGCTTAATCAATCCACTAAGCACTGCCGAGTCGAGTGGGCTCAAATGCCTGAGCAAATTCATAGCTCAGAAATCAAGCTTAGCAATCATGGATGGTCAACCACTAGCTCTGCCAGACACTTCTACTCTGTGATTGAAACGAGAGGCACACCACATGTGATTGCCCACTGCAATTTCATCTGCCGGGGGGGGGGCTGGGGGGGTGCTTGTACCCCAATAACTACAAATCGCTGGTAGACACCGCCTTGTAATAGCTTTGCAGTGAGCTCAGAGGAGACTGAAAGGACAGACAGAACATCTGTGGTACTTCGAGGGGATTAGGATGCCATTTAGCAACATTGGTTAAACAGTTTCCTTCTGTGTGTTCTCTGAATGTCACCTCAGTGTGGTATGCCTCTGCTTTTATGCCAGAGCTGTCGCTGTGTGGTTAAGAGAGCCAGTATTGATTTTAAGGAAGCGCTTTTAAAATTGTGCATTTCCTTGTGTCTACTAATCAGTCGGTGAAAGTGTGGATAAGTGATGATCTGGTCAAGTCTGTTCTCTTCTAAAGAAGTTTCACGAAAGAGAAAGACATTGAAAGCATTCCATAAAACTAATTAATTTCTCAGTGCTGGCCATGTCTTTATTTTGGGTTCCTTTTCTATTTGGCTTCTCATAAAAACGTACTCTAAATATCATGCCTTCTCACTATGACTTAATGGATAAAATCCTTTCAGGCTATACTGATTCCAAGAATTTACGTGTAGTTCCAGTCTGAAAGCAGTGGGGTCTAGCCAGTGTTTGCACCCATCCTATAATACTTCTGCAGGAGTGACTTACCCTGTCGGCAAAATGAAGCTTTTGTCAGCTGCATAAACTAGCCATTGCATATTGGAGCCTTGCCCTGATTTATCACTGTTGTTTGAGGCTCATAACATGGCTATAGCAGCCTCCTTCCTCAACAGGCCCAAGTGTTGACTGTGATTAACAGTCTGCTGACTGGATGCATGACTACAGGCTCAGCCACAGGAACAAAGAAACAAGCTTCACATTTGCCAATTGAGGGCTGCTGTCGGAAAAGCATACACCGACAACAAATATACACTCACTGATGCTCTCTCTCGCTCTCTCTCTCTCTTCCCATCTCTCTGGCTCCACACACACCCACATGCACACACACAATTCTCAAACAGCGCTACCTGCCCCCTTCTCTTCTGCCGAAAAAAACAAATGCAAATGGGTAGATTGGGCAGACACAAGGGGCATGTAAATCTTCTGTTTTGGTGAGTCTACCCGAGTCATCTTCTGTGGGCATTGTGCTTGGTTTTGTGTGACTGCATTGGACTTATCAACTCAGTCCAACCCTGGGATTGTCAGCAACATTTGTCTCATATGATGAATAGTAAACAAGTTTAAAGAATTTCTGAAAGATATCTGAGTGGACAAAAAGTCAACAGGAAGGTGAGTAGGAGGAAGTAAACCGTAGAACCTTAAATCAACATTAGTGGACTGTGAGAGCAGATGGCTTGCGGTTGTTGGCCTTATCAGCAGATATGACTTGTGTTAGCTTTATTAAGTGAGCTATAGTTAACCTCAGTTTGCTCTGAAGCTGACAAAAAGGGTATTGTTTCACTTATTCAACACAGAGAGACGATGATTCAGTTTACTGACTCAGTCAATCGTTTGTCAATTGCTAATGTACAAGACAAAAATGTTCTTGCGTGTACAAAATACTATAAGTGTGCTCACCAGATAATTGTTTAGCGCTCAAATAGGTTTATCATAGTTTCTATGTAAATTGTGTGCCCGAATCTTATAGAGATGGAGGGAATGCAGTATTTTGATCTCAGAATATGTTCTGTCCAGAAGGCATGGTTATCAGCCTAAAAATCGTCTGGTCAAATTCTGAAGGGCAATCAGGCTGATATGGAAGGTTTGCAGATTTAGATCAGATTAAACAGTCTAAAGACAGTTATTTCGTGTTCTTCCATACTTACACTTGCTATTTTTAGTGCATAAGTGCGCTCACACTGAAAAGTAAAGAGAATCTCAATTTACCAAATGGCAAACTACCATTTTTGCTACATGGAAGTGAAGCAAATTATTCAGCTGGATGTATAATATAACAAGCTTTTAAAATACAACCTTTTTTGTATATTTTCATGAATCAGATCCCCTCACGGCATTTAAATGGCTTGGATGCAACTCTAAAGAGCCATCTCATTTAGTATTGGCGGAGTTATGAATATGCATTTTAGGTACAGTAGGTTTCTCATCTGATAGCGCTCGTTTCTTCGTAGCCTTATGTGACGGTCGTAGTACGACCGCACATGAACATCACACTCCTACCCTGTATTAGCGACCGCTAGAGCGCACAAACACGCATGGTTTTACAAACAAACACACAACTGATTATACACAATTGGACAGTCAAACTTGGAACAAAGTTGGAACCATTTATTTAAATTAACTATGTTGGTGCAGCAACGGTATCTCATTGAACAAGGAAATGAGTTACCAACCGGTTATTTGGCAGCGACATGTGTTTGTCCTCTGGTAGCTGTTCAGTCCGCATTAAAGAGCGCCGCCGGAAACCCAGATCATTTATTCTGGTTCCCAGCTTAATTGGACTGCTGATTCCCTGCTATGGCCTAGGGATGAGAATCAAGGTGTATGTTTACATACCTGCAAAATGTGATTGTTTATAACATAATTATTTCTTTGTTTTCGCACACTGAGAAATAGCCTCAGGGTCTGTCTTGTCATTGTGTATTGTTTGATTTTTGTCTACCCCTTTTTTTTTTTTTTTTAGAAATGGTGCTGGCTGTTGTTCTGTCTAGGAGAGAGTTACATTTTGTTTTGTCAGGTATGTGCATTTATGGAGATCTTTACACTCTTGATTGTTGTCCTCTGTTTAATGAGAGGCGTAGCTGGTATTATTTATGGAAATTGTGCCTGCTAAATGTTGTCCTCTGCATATTTAGAGGCATAGCAGGTTACATTCCGGAGACTGCTGATTTTTGTCCTCTGCTGATTTAGAGGTTAGCAGGTCTCCTGGATATTTTGAAGCTTTTTTTGTTAGCTTTTTGGGCCAAACCCACATTTTGTATAGTACAGTATTGTTATTGATGTACCAATTACGTTTAGTTATACTAAAAGTGTAAGTGCACCCCAGCTGTTGAACGAAACTAAATTATATTACTGAACTGTGATGAAACATGTCAATGCTGTTTATATTGAAAACATTAGCATTTCTATGGGAAGTTGGTGTGTGTTCTATGGCTCAATACCCCCCCTACTGTTTAAAATCATCCTGTACCTTTCAAGGCCGATGCTGAGGTGCATTCAACCTGTTGGTAGCCTACATCTCTATATAAGGATATTCAAAGACTCTCAGTCTAGAAAATTCTCAGTGATTTACAGTGTTGTTTTGGAGTGCAACCTTTTGGCCTGGACCAGTCAGTAAGTTCAGCTATGGGTGTATATCTTGGAAAGGAAGGAAAGGTTGTAAAGTGCTGGACGCCTGCAGATGTACACTCTTATGATTTGAACTTTTATCTGGTTTTGGTCATTTTTAGGTTTTCAGAGTATATAGTCATGGACAGAGGTTTAAGACCACCCTTTGTGGTGGAAAATGTGCTTTTGTCCTCTGAATGCACTGGTTACATCAGAAGTGAAATTAATTGCATTAGATTGTGTCATCTTTACGTTGGCATATTGTACACTCTTTTCAATTGACCATCAGTAAACATTTTATTTAGCCGCATTTCGCCTATTTTAAAAATGGCAATGGAAGTCCAGAAGGCACACATTTTCTAAGACTACCATTCACAATGCAGTCATGACATTTTCAAATTCAGGGACTAATTTGGACAGAAAGCAGTCTGGGCATAAGTAACTGACGCTCTTAGATAGTGTATTACAAACCTTTAAAAGTGAAAAATGTAGCAAATGTCATTTATTTTGAAAACTTGAAAAAATAGGTACATCTTACATTTTTACATTATTTATACACCAGATTAGGGTCGTTATGGGAATTAAGACATCTTCACAGGCCCATTACTGCCAGATTAAATCATGGCACTGAAACTGCACAGATACCCTCAAAAGTGTGTTTTACAGCAGTGGATGTCTAAGATGTCTAACAATTTTTCCATTGTTGAGGGGCTGTATCTGACAAAAAATCCTATGAAACTGACCAGAACCTTGTAGATCAAGATCCCCACAAGCAACATGATAGGTATACAACATTTCTAAGTAGCTTCATGAAACCCCTTAACTTGCTCTATGATTGTGGAATTTATGAAGGGCCCCCTCCCCCTCTGTAAAAGTTGCTGTAACTTAATAAATAATCCCCCAATGGCTCTAATATCATATTGATTCATTCCACCCCCCAAAAAATTATACAAATTTGAGATAGGAACCCCTGGTTAATTTGACATGGAATGTCCCAATAGGTCTACTTGGGAGGCTGATAAATCATAAAGCTTCCAGATCCGAGAAAAATACTCCAGTGATACATAGCTTTCAGACAAATATAGTGAGTATTCAACACCCCCCCAAATGGTAGTGGTGACCCCTGCTGGCTTATGCACTAATTCATTCCACACCGTATTGTTGACAGCTTGTTTTTCAGAATAGCATATTTTTGGCGGTCTACCATAGCGCAACAACAAACTGATATTTTCATGATGTTGTTTCACAGTTGCCAGATTTTCCAACTCTTGTTGTAGAATAGAGCAGATTGTACGGAGCAATATTTTCTTATTTTGTGTCATTATACTGACATTGCTGACTGTGTACAGAACAACCGTGTAACTGGCCAGATAAGGACCAGTCCAGAAGGTGCTTTTTTAGCAAGCTGACCTTTAACTGTCAATGACTGATGGTAAAATTGCTATGAAGAGGGTACCATCAGAACAATTACAATTATCCTCTTAGAACAGCTTGGTACTTAAAAAGCACATCAAGAATTCACAGAAATATGACGTTAGGAGGTTAAACACGAGAAACACTTATGATATTCTTTTGGGGCAACGTGACATATGCCGTGACATAAGATATCTCCACTTTCAAAGCATTTTTTCGAGGCGATGACTGGAGCTGCTGTGTTCAGCTATCCTTCTCTAATCACCCGGTCCGTGGATAGCCCTCACACGCCTTCCCTGTCATTATGGAAGGCAGTAGTGTTGGAGTCTGTCCCAGTCTGGGGGAAACATGGCTACATGGTCCAACTGCAAGCCACGACCCTGCTATTTATGGCACACAAATAACTCAGAACGCACTTGTCAGGAACACCCATGGATGCAAGATTCCTCCTCCCCCCCCATCCCTACCCCTGCACACACTGCTCAGAATACACCCTGCTGTCCTGATAGTCTCTGTCACACTTTCAAAGGAGACCAGCATGGTGTCTGGTTGTAAATTACGTGTTTTGAAATCCGTGGAATGTTTCTTTTGCTCGCCGCAGAGCTCTGGGCAAACACAGTGGGTATGGATATGGACAGCAGTTGGCCTTCCTTTACTAGACAGTTTCATAATAATCCCACCCCCAATGCTGTGTCTGCTTTGTAGGATTCATTTGACAGTTTCAGCCATGTAGCTGTGGCAAGTGAGTACAATATTTACTGCAGGATGAAGATGTGATCTAAATACCATGAAATGTTACTACAGTATTGTAACTTTTAAATCTTGCAGCAACATCATGCAGTTATGTTGGCCACAATAATACCAAACAAAGCCCTAACATTTTAAGAACCATTAACAGAACAGGAAAGATCCTACGTGTAACACCAACAACATTCCCTCAACACAGCACAATGCCTCGTTAAGAGAGTGTTTAGACTGAAAATGGAACCAAATGGATTTTATCCTATTTATGTGACAGCGAATCCCCCATTTGAAGTAGTTAATGTCCAATTAACTTGAAATTACTGCCACCACATTAAAAGCTTCACACTGAGCCATTAGTCTACAAACTCTGAAAAAAAGCTCTGAAATGCTGACAATTTGTTTAAGACAGAGTAAAGGACAGGAAGAAGAATCTCCAGATACAACCTTAAATTCCCAAAAAAGGAGTTTTATTGGGTGACAGCCTTGTCTGGTTTCCTGCCCTTTAATCTGAAAGTCTCACTAAATTATGAAATGCCTTTCTTTGTAATATTCAAGCGTGGTGAATTATTCTGTTTGTCAACAAAACCACAAAGAACATTTCTAGACTGAAATGCCAGCCTTTTACAATAAGAGGGCTCACGTTAATACAACTATAAAACATAACTTGTGGATCACAAATGCCATTTCAGAGAAATACAAAGCCATTATTCTGCTAGATATCCATCCAGGTACATTCAATTTATGTTCTAACACTGCTCATCTAAGGGGTGGCTGTACATTTGAACAGGCCCTATGGGGGGTGTACACATTGAAGGACACATGCCTGTCCTCGACATAAACACCTTGTTTGCCTCCTAGTTTATGGTGAGATGGTTCTGCCCTCAAACAGCTCTTTAAAATGGGCAGCTCCCGTATGCCGAGGGGGGTATGTCCTCTTAAATCAGGGCAGTGGCAATGTTGGGATGGTGAAAGCCTCTCTTTGTCACCACCCACTGATTTTGCATTTCTCTAGACTGCTTGTTCTTCCCCGCTGTCCTGTGAGCATGTGTTTAAGTTTCACAAGCATGCCTGCCTGACCACCAGAGTATAAAGCTTCCATAATAAAAACCTCATTAGAGTAATAGACCTGAAAGCGCATTCATTAAAAGATAATTTGTTTGATGATGACAGAACATAGAATGCTTGGGCTTTGTGACATTTCAAAACAAACCCCAGACACATCCAAGTTAGCTTGAATGCAAATTGATGAAAAAGTACCTACATCTGTCGAAGTGCATTTGACTACAAATGTCAATCTGTAGTCACCCCAAAAAGCCCATCAACAATAAAACATATCAAACCGTGTAGCTCAGAATTTCTCATGAGGAACTAATCACTGAATATTTCAACTCTTGCAATTAATTATCAGCATCATTAAGCCAGGTTCTAGAAATAATATCTCATTAATCTCCAGCTATTTCCCAAAGTATGGAAACATTCTGGTAATTGTCATAAGGTGCTTAATAGACTCACCAGTCTAAATGAGAGAGCCAGGGGTCATGATAGCTTTCTTGGCAGGTATGCCTGATAACAAAACAACAGGACGTATCATCATGAATCTATTTAACCTGACAGTAATCAAATGTGGTATGTAGAAAAGAAAAATAAATGAATTAATGTTTTGTTGAGTCTTGATCTGCTCACCCTAGAAGCAAAGGGTTCAGTAGAGACATGCTACTAAAAATGAGTACACATCTGTAGTATGTCTATATATGACACGTGTTCAAAGAGTACATAAGGAGACAAGTCAAAGAGTAAAAGACAGCATTTATTTAGCCCATATTTAACCTCTTCAACATGTGCTGTCCCTTGGAGTTTACCTTCCTTGGTGCTATTAGTGGAATAATTTCATGCAAGATTAGGCATGTAATTATGTGTTGACTAAAAGAGGTTGAGGGCTTGCTTTGCTAATGAACATTACTAATGGGACTCAATGGATTCTGCACTGTATACCCCTAGGCAGGCTAATGAGACTTGCGAACACGGTCAAGTTACCTATGAATGGACAACGCCATTCTGTAGCGGACACATACTCATCAGAAAGAGATCTTTATGGGAATGTTATGGACACAGTGGATCTTTGCCAGTGCTCCTCGTCCATCATCAGCAGTCTTCCCAAAAAGCTTTTTTAATTAACTTAAGTTCATTACACATGAGAGGCTTATTAATTACTGCCTTTATATAGAGAAAAGCTGCATTCAGTGGATATATTTCATTTTTTCAGTAACAGTTGTAGCAATTGTCCTGATTGCGGATCCCCACTTAGTTTGAGTTACCGCTTGAGATAAACAGAAACGTTTCATTTAGACCCACTCTGGTTGCCAGGGCACATCCAACAGCCAGTGCGGCAGAGATGGAATAACATGCCCTCATTTCCATAAGTAAACAGACTACTGAGCTCAACACCTGCAGACAAACACTGAGCCCCAGGTCAGAATCACCCTAGAGGCATACTCTACCGTTTGGAAAAAAGGAGAATGTTTAATGAGGAGATTTTTTTATTGTAATCATTTTGACTTACCTATGACCTACACCTCAAAGTGTCCTCTCCCTAATCATAATGGTTCAGTGGGATGATGTTTGGAGATGCCAGTTCCAGAGACTTGACATTAAAGATGATAAAGGATTACCCCCCAAATAATGTGCTTCCAACTGAATAGTGATTGATGAGACACCTTTTGCAATTAAGGGTTGCTGAGGATTAGTGGCCAAGGTGATCATTTGCATGAACTGAAACTGAACAGTCCAGATGTTTTCAAAACCTCTCCAGGTGTCACTGTCTGTTGGAATACGGATAAACTCACAGGGTAGTTTTCCCAACAAGGTCATGACAAGGGTAGAAATGTGAACATAACAGTAACAATTCCTCATTCTCCATATTTTCATCATGGGGATATATCTGCACACGTGCCCAACAGATGAAAAAGGAAGAGGAAAGACTTCAGCTTTAAGCTTCACAGACATTCGTGGATCCCAGAGTCTCCCCTGTCAGTCATCGCAGCAGAGGCTGTCAGACTGACGTCTGTTGAGATATCAGGCAGATGTGGCCAAAAAGAGCCTCATGTCTTATCTATGACATCCAATGCTCTACAGCAGGCAAAAGCAATCTGTTCTTTTACTTGGGGTAATTGAAGGCACTTTATCCTCAATAAAAAGTGGCAAAATGACAGCTTCTTCTGGCACAATAGCGAGGAGCAGGCTGTCACACGTAAACAAATTACTCTGTCAGGGACCGATACGGTTGGTAAATGAAATTATATAGCCACAAAAGCCGTACGTATTAGTCTGTATGGAGAAAACATTTATCTCTTGAATACGTCCACGCAATACATAAACGTGTGCTCTTATCTAAGCAGCAAAGGAAGGCTTTCAGAGCAGCGGGGGCAAATGAAACAGTGCCAGCAGTCCCTCATGCCCAGTGCCACATTTTAACCAAGGTGGTCCGCCCATGAACACAAGCAGACACGTGTGCACACAAAAACACTCAATTACAACAAGGAGGCAGAGTGGAAAACATTATCAAGTCAGTGAGCACTACCTTGGCAAGCTGCCTGCATCCACACAATACACAAAGGGGCTGTTAATCACACACACTAAAACACCTGTGTCACCACGATGGTACAGGCTCTCCATAAAGAGCAATCATCAGGGCAGGGAGAGAGAGGGCAGGGGTGGAGGCTGGTGGTGGTGGCTTTGAACAGCTCCCGCCTCACACCACTTGAAGCATCAGAGGGGATCAGTCTGTGGCGAGGGGGTCCATTCTGCCGGCGGACCCCATCATTATTCCTTAGTCCCCTCAGCCTATGAATAGGCAATGGCAAATGAGACAGGGCAGGAAATGAGGAGCCAGTGGAACGGACTTCACACTGATGCATGTGATGTGAAGCGAGTGAGCTGAGAGACCTCCACTCATTCTATTCTACCGCTGCCTTCTGCTGCTCCTCCTCTCTCTCTCTCTCTCTCTCTTTCTCTCTCTCTCTCTCTCTCTCTTTCTCTCTCTCTCTCTCTATTTCAGTCTCTCTCTGCATCCCTCACTCACTCAACTCACACGTGGGAATGGCACTGGCACTGCTGTCTGCAACAGGAGGATGACCAGTCCGTCTAACACTTTTGAGGAGTGTAACTTCTGTCATTCTGGAAGTGCTTCGACCGGACAGCTAACACACATTCATTCATTTTGGAAAACCTGAGCTCACAACCCTCTTCCTTAGAGACTCCAGGGGGTCTTCAATGTTGTCCCCCTGGGTGCATGTGTGTGTGAGGGGGGGAAGAGCGCTGGACGGCACAAAGGGAGGAGCAGGATCGGTGGAGTTAAAACTCACGGATGCCTGACTGATTGTGCTCTCCCCTCAGGACTTTCCAGCAGCAGCAGCAGCAGTCTCACCCAAAGCCTTCATTGAGCCACAGCCACTCTGGAGTACCAGGGAGGATGTTCCTATGGGCTGGAGCCAAAGGACCTCAGGGAACAGGACACGAGGGAAGGTATAGTGGTCATGTTATAATCTATCAGATTAGCAGTGCATTAAGATACGATGGAGGAGATGGTGGTGATATTACATTTATGCTATGATGTATAAGAATAGAACAGAAGCCATTGTGGTGACGACGTGACCATGAGGTGGTGAATTAGGAAGGGCTTTAGAGGTGACTCTACACGAGAACGTAGGGCATGAGAGAAGGTGGCTTTGTAACTAATCGTACTCATTATAGTATATTTGAACATGATACTGCATTTTCACACTGTGTTCCTAGTAATGCCAAACTTTCAAAGAAACTTTCAGTGGTGCATAGCATGGCAAAGATGTGTTGTTTCAACATTTCTGCATTTATAGTCAGGTTAGAAAGTATATTTTATACATAGTCATGTTTACAATTTTCTGTCTTGTTTGGCCTCCAGAGTTAAGATGGTGTACCTTGTGTTATTAGAGTTGTTACAAAGAAAATAAAAATGTTTTGACCAAGACAGTTGTTACATTCCATCTTCATGTGATGGTTTTGAGCTGGTATGTACGTATCTGTGTCTAAGCCTGTGTGTGATACCTCAGGGCTTACCAAAAAATCCAGTATGACGTCTTGGAAAAGAGGAAGACGGTGACGGCGCTGAAGGCAGGAGAGGACCGAGCCATCCTGCTGGGCCTGAGCATGATGCTCTTCTCCGTCATGATGTACTTCGTCCTGGGAATAACCATGATGCGCTCCTACGCAGACAGGTATGCCAACATCTATGTATCGAAACACAGATGTGTGAAATCAGCTGATTGCTGTTCATCACCGTGTGCCAGCGTGCCAGTTTCATCAGTCCCCCACTCATGCCGTGCCAAAACACTATTAATATAAATAGCCTAATTTGTTGCCCACATTCTGGCGGTCTGTGATAGAAAGCGGACACACTTGGCTTCAGACTCACTCTCCTGCTGCTGCACCCAAACCATGTCACTGCGCCAGGTGGGAATGGTTGAGATTGCCCAAATGATGCAGACCTCTGGCAGATTGTAGCAGGGTGCGTGTTAGCACAAAATTGTCTTAAATGGTGGTTCAATAGCCAGCTAAGCCCTGGAAAACTCTACCTACACAAGAAGGGTGACATTAGTGTCCCAAGAAGGGTGACATTAGTGTCCTAAGGAGAATGTACATGAAAGGAACACATTAAGTGATACCTTCAGACACCCCCACACTGTGGGAATGATATATAGTAACAGATGCTGCCCTAGTGTCAACTAACTGACATTTGTATGGTACAATTTTCTGTGAGAAATTCCTTGGAATGGAAAGTTAACATTGTGCTGTCCTCTGGGAACAACTAGTTGTTATGAAGTCATTAAGTTGTAGCTGAGGGAGTTCTTGAGGTACCAATTAGAAACAAAGTGATCACTGATTCAGCTGACATTTTAGAAGTGACCTGCTGCATGTGGCTCTAAAGCACTCATTAAGCTCTAAACCCCAGCTGAACCTGGTACTGAACAATGTTGCTGTTGAGCAAGTACAGGAAACAAAGCTTCTGGGTGTAACTTTAGACTGTAAACTATCACGGTGTCAAGACATATAGATCTACTGGTGCAAAAGATGGGTAGAAACATATATGTGGTTAAAAGATGCTCTTCTTTTTTAACACCTCATCTGTCCAAACAGGTTCTGCAGACCCTGGTATTGTCACAATTAGATTATTGCTCGGTAGTCTGGTCAGGTACCACAGGTACCAAAATGAATCTAGGGAAGCTTCAACGGGTACAAAACAGAGCAGCTAGGCTTGCCCTTAAGTGCACACCAAGAGCAAACGTAAAAAACATGCATGACCGACTCTCCTGGCTGAAAGTTGATGAGAGGCTAAAAGCATCACTTCTGTCTTTCATTAAAAAAATTAACACATTAAAAACCCCTGACTGTTTGTTTAGGCAGCTCACACTCAGCTCTAATGTACAAACATACCCAGCCAGACATGCCACCAGGGGTAACTAAACAATTCCAACAATTAAAACAAACTTAAAACAACGTACAGTATATGCAGGGCTATGGTTGAATGGAACTCCCTTCCAGATCACATCTCAAAAACCCAGAACAAAGCTAGATTCAAAAAACAAGTGAAGCAACACCTCATGGCTGTTTGCACTGGATACTAGTATGTATTACTATTTTTTATTTATCTACTCATTTATCCTTTTTCCTATTTGTCATCTGTTGTTTTTGTGTGTTGATGGTTAGGTTATTTAGTCTTTTTTTCCTTTTTTTTTATCTGGTGTTTGTATGTTGATTTCTTCTTTGTTATATGTCTTTTTCTTTTCCTTTATCTGTTGTTTGTATGTTGATTTCTTTTTTGTTATATGCTTTTCCTTTTTTATCTGTTGTTTGGTACGTTGTTTTCTTGTGTGGACCCCAGGAAGAGTAGCTGGTGTCTTTGGCATCAGCTAATGGGGATCCGAATAAAATAAAATCAAATCAAATGTGTGGGCCTTCATTTCCCATGAACATCATTCAGCCTCTCATAATAGGCAACAGCCACACCCAGCAGGAAGTGGGAGAGACAACATTTCCCAGTTAAAATCCTACAGTAAATGTAACTTAGAATTCCTTGATTATTTTAGTTTTCCATTAAATGTGCACACTATGAAATAATAACGGCAACATAATACAAACCTAATGGCAGAAAAACAAAATTTTGGCCATGTTATCATTTCATGTAATGTACGTGATTGTGTAAAACAAGAGTCTCATCTGTCAAAGCAGGTCAGTGACTTCCTCTACTGTCTCTCCCATTCATGTTCAGCGTGTGGACGGAAGAGTCCAGCTGCACCGTGCTCAACTCGTCGGTCGTGGCGGAGATTAACTGCACCTACAGCTGCGGCTCCGAGTGCTGGAAGAGTTCCAGGTATCCGTGCCTACAGGTGTTTGTCAGTCTCAACACATCCGGCAGAGTGCTTCGTCTCTCCCACAACGAAGAGGCTCAGGACTCGAACCCTGAGGTGAGCAGGAGCATTTGACCCACAAAGTTCTAGAATTATCTAGTTCAAATGAAGGTGCTGTTGTAATGTAAATCACAAAACTTTAAACAGGGCTAAAGGATTTCTGCAGTTCCGTATTGGTATGCTATGTCAGTGCTGTAACAGATGATTTATTGTCATGGCTCTCTCTGGCCCTACAGTGCTTCTATGTTCCCAAATGCCGTAAGGATTACACCACCATGTACTCAATGGTCCTAAACATTTCTGAGAGACTGAAGATGCACCAGCAGGTTCCCTGCTACTATGACCCAGGAGAGCAGCAGGACAGCGTGCTGCTGACCAGACTCTATGGCCGCGGGGCAATCTTCCACTCCCTCTTCTGGCCCACGTGCATGCTCGTCGGGGGCACGCTCATCATCGCCATGGTGAAACTCACGCAGTACCTGTCCATACTGTGTGAGCAAATTGGTCGGATCAAAAGGTGAGAGACTACCACGGTGGCTGTGATTGCAGACTAGATGGTCCTTTATTTCCTCGTCTCAGGAACCTTGAAAAAAAAGAGGAGCTGGTGTGTCTTTTTGTATTTGGACTCATGATGACTCACTCAATGAGAGGAGACAGACAAAGAGAAAGAGAGAAAGAGAGAAAGAGAGCAAGAGAGCGAGGTCTCTGACTGATGTGTTTCTCACAGGCTTGGTCTCTCCCTCTTCGAAGCCGCGCGCCACAGAGGGAGAGCTGCTTCCGTCTCCAGTCAGAGGCACGGTGCACCGGTCCTGGATACAGTGTGACAGCTGCTGTGTCCAGGGCAGAGTTGACCTCCCAAATCAGCACTCTTCAGAGGACCCCCCTTCTCCCAACATCTAAGCATCTCCCATTCAGACAGTTTTATTTAAACACTTCCATAAGCAGCGCATTCACTTCAGCTGATACATACACAGTTGCGTATGTGTTTGTGTGTGTGTGTATGTGTGTGTGTGTGTGTGTGTGTGTGTGTGTGTGTGTGTGTGTGTGTGTGTGTGTGTGTGTGTGTGTGTGTGTGTGTGTGTGTGTGCGTGTGCACTGCCCTTGACCGAGTGGCAAACCTCAACCATCCATTAAGGTTGTGTTGACATAGTGAAGATGTTTTGTATAAGACACAGTGCATGGCGAGGCACCCTGAAAAATACCGTTCCAATCTCGTCTCTTTGCCTTGTCCCTTGGAGATGTGTTGGTGGGTGCGGCAGGGGAGAGGGATGTTCCACAACACTGATTGGATGGAGTCCAATTGTACACTGAAGAGCAAAGGTGGACACAAATGGCTGAATTGCGCCGTGCTGATGACATATGTTCCCTGTCTGGACACACAGAAACCTCATTCCAAGCCAAAACAGTGGGATAGAACAGAAGAGGAATCACGCTCCTTCCAATGAAGTGGAACTGTGAAAAATAATGGTTGTGTGGGTGGAAATTCCAGACAAATTCCAGTTTGTCCATGCTGGGTGAATCTCCAAGCTGATCTCTCTTTTCTCTCATTTCGGAGTGGCAGGGGTTGCACACATCATGTGCTCACAAGCATGGACGTAAGGGTTAAAGGTCATCTGTAGCTGAGGAGAGGTGCTAAGACCGCTGCATACTTCATGAAAACTACACCTGTACATGCTGACTAAAGCATTACTTTAAATAAACTATTGGTTGCATTATTGCTTCTATGAATAAGCAATCGTCAGTTGCAGTCAGTCTTTCAAAATGGACTCCAAGTCACCTGGTTTTCTGTTTTACACAAAGCAGTTCTTTCCCTTCCAATTATTAAATACAAACCCTGCCAATAAAAAAGACTATTCGTCAATTCTGCACAGGCAATGTTAGAGTTTTGAGGTTTGTTAGTTTGGGCAGTGTTGATGAGCCTAAATGGTAAGGAATAGCATGGTTTTGTTCATAGACATATAAATGTTTATATGTCAATGGTTCTTTTAATGAAGTGATCAGCACAAAACAAATGTCTGTGTCTTTTTGTTGAGAAAGCAAATCTGAGAACCTGTTCCCTGTTTACTAGTCTCGTATGGGCCAGATGTAACTGTGGCACCACATGACAAGAGTGCACAGTCTGGAGACAACTTTTAGAAACTGTAATTAGAAACGTGTTGAAAACCAGGCTAACAAGGCTTGCAGTTACCTGCAGGCTTTTCCACTAATACCCAGCCCTAAATTCTGAATGTCCTTGTACTTTGAGTCAAAAAAAGAATCTCAATCACACTTTAAGCTCTGTCTGTCAAAGTCATTTAGTCCACATTGTACTGTGTCTTCAGATGTACATGTTAAAATACAGCGACAAATGCACAACTAGCATACAGCAAAAACAGTTATTGGTCACTAGGTAGAAGACAATTCTGGCTTTGGCCCTGATCTGACCTGCTTCTGGCCCAGATCCTGCGAAATATTGTTCCAGAGGTATCTTTGTATCTGGATAAAAGTCAGTCAATACACACAAAAACTATTGACCAGTTTCAGCATCTTTAGAAACCACAACATATAGAAGATTAGGACTGTGCTTGTACATCCTAAAAGGAAGGTAATACAGAGGTATAACCATTAGTAATAGACTATTAGTGCATCTTTCATTACGGGCAGGGTAGAGTTTAGGTTTTATTTTATCTTTTGTCATTTGGGTGAGGCTCAACGCCCAGGCTATACCTTTAGCGAAGCCCCTAATGAAGAAAGAAAATGGAGGGAAATAAGTGGTAGAATGGAGAGGAGGGAGTGATGATATAAGAGAAAATAAAACAAACAAACAAATAAACAAATTCTTAAAAGGTGTGGGAGAGAATATTAAAGTAACAATAATACATGTTACAGGTTATGCTGAAATTGCACTGTGAACCCAATGATACAAAGTTATTACAACATATATAAGCTTTCTGTCGCTTTCAAATATTACAAATAAGTATAAAATGTATAAAAAATATAAAAAATGTATATATCCAGGAAAGAACAGAGTCTGGAGTAGGCCTCGCTCTGGCCCTGATCTTTACGAGATCAAGCTAGATTTGCTCAACAGTTAGCCGCTACGTGGCCATGTGGCCAATGAGACATACAGCACCGCAAGCAAGGAGGGAAGCAAAGACGTAGCAGGAGCAGCACACAGTCATTCAAAATCAGAGTGTGACCACAGAACCAGGTGGCCCTTCATTTACACCCAAATGAGCAGCAGCAGCAGCAGCAGCAGAGACAACCGGCACCTCTGTATGCAGGAAACTCTCACTTCCTGCTGTTCCTTAGCAACAGAAGAAAGCCCTGGCCCGGCGGAGACAGCTTCATAAATGTGGACTTCCTGTGCTTTTAAAGCGCAGCTGTGCCGTTTGTTTACCAGGAACATCTGCTGATCATGGGCGGAAGGGCTGTGGAAATGGACACGAGGGGGCTGAATTTAAACACATGACAAGTCCTTAGAGGAATACGTTGATAATACTGTAGTGTACTGAACTAGACACTTTAGATGTGTATTCATGCTTTATATCTGTGGCCTTTTAAGCTCAACTATGACAAACCCTTTTTTGTATGAATGCACTTTTAAGAAACTCTTTTTATCCTGTTCGATAACAGAAAATGTGCACTGTGCCATAATATCAATCAAAGCAAAACCAGCCCAAACCTCAAGCCGTGAAGAACATTGTGCTTGGTATACAAACATGCTAATCAGCTGCTGCTTAGAGACCACAAGACACTGAATAAGTAGCAGGCTTTCATTGCATTTGTTTGTTTAGCTAAAGCACCTTACCGGTCATGATCCAAGGGTCAGGCTTGTGGTTTTAGAGAAGGGGGGGTCACTCATCATGACGTACAGAGGTAGTGTAGTGACGACAGAACATAACTGGAAATCAGTTATTGTACAATCAATGTAAGGCAGATGCCAAGAGAGCAGTTAGCAATGTGAATGTAAAGTACTACATAATGTGACCCAACAGATTCTTCACCAATTTGAAAGTAAAGAACTACAGAATGTGACTTAACAGATTCCAGTGGTCAAGAAGCCTTTATACTCAACTGATAGATAAAGGTCTGACCTCTTCATTGGTCTCATTTTCATAATATGAGCGATGAGGACTGGGCCAACAAGTCTGAGCTGAACCATGAATTTCTGTGCATTTAACTGGTGGTATAGCTCCCTCTGGTGTCTACTGATGAATGTACCACCCATTAGTGTCTACTCTTGATCTGTTATATCAGTTCTAGTTACTCAGATCCTTGCAGAGCATCAGTATATCACAGCGAGATGTGTCTCTTCAATCCACTGATAATACCATGATTCCACATTAATCCGTAGGATGTTTAATGATCTCAACCATGTGCACACAAGAAGACATATTGCTAGGTTGATACTTTCACTTCAAGTCTTGTTGAATTACTCCAAATATCTAATAGAGGTGTAAACAGAGCTTTAAAATGAGATCACGCATCGGGACAGTATAGTAAATAAGAGTGATTGGATGGCAAAGGTCCCAGGAGGGGAAATACATTCTTTTTACAAATTGATGTTTCCTACTGGGGCCGGCATGGTTCTTCCATCCACTATATCGCAGAGAGGCAAAGAATGGGGTAGGCGCAGGGCATTTTTGCACTTTTTAATGTTGTATTGCACTCATTGTCAGTAGAAGTTCATCAGTGATGTCATTATTCTTTTGCCCCTGTAGGATTTAGACACTGTGTGGCCACACCCACTTGTGCTGTTCCTGTCATGCACTGCACTTGTTATGATGAAGCGTGTGGGTGAGAGTGGACTTTCTCACAGTCTTGCATTACCTCACACTCACCAGAAGAGGGAGCAAGAGCTAAGAAAGAGAGCGTGTGTGTTTGTTAGTGTAGTGGGGAGCTTTGCGTGTTGTAGTGGAGTACACTGTAGCATCTGTGTTAGTCTCAACCCAAACAAGCCCTCTCTCTTACAGACCCTCAAGTTTTTTGTTATTCATCAAATAATACGATCCCGTGTCCTCTCTAGGCCCGCGGGGCGGTCCACGTTGACAAACAGGGAGGGACACAGGTCTGTCAGCTGACCTCCTGTGCTCACAATGCGGCCCACACACTCCCGCTCCAGTGGGAGCCCAGCAGCTCCCCGAGGGGGGGACCGGGCACTCCTCGCCACAGGCAGATCCCTCAGTATGATACCACAGTGATGAAAACATGCATTCTTTTTCCCTTCCAGACTGTTCTCGTGATAACATCACTACCCCCTCCTTCCCCTCCAAACACATACACACAGGCACACAAACACAAACACACACACACATAAACAAACACACACACACACACACACACACAGAGTACCATATGCTTTAGTGAGGGTATCGTCCACATCTGCTGATACTGTGACATCATTCCTCTCAGCAGGAACAAACAAACAGGATGCTGCAGACGACAGCTTGTTCTCGTGAGTCAGTGAAATAACACTGACGCAGACCAGACCAGACAATAACACTGACACTATCAGAGTCAGGCCTGATGAAAGAATGCACAGCTGCCACAACTGTGTCCAAACATCCAACCCCTATTCACACCCAATCGGCAAACACACACTCAAGGGATCAGCTGAAGATGTTTTTATTGAAATATTCATCAGGTATTACATATTTAGCTCATAGGTGTTCAAAAAAGGTCTTCCGATACTCTCAGACAAAGTCATTATTATTATTATTGTTATTATTATCATTAGATTGTAAATATACATTCAAACAGTACCTTATGGTCTTATTATTTTTCTCTTAAAGAAAGAGTTAGCTAGCGGTGTCAATAATCCCTTTGTTCCAGCAACTGTACATCACATCATCTATATTGCACCATAAACACTTCTGCCTTCCAAGGGCACCATTAAGTGTCTTATGTATGGACTCATCTTGCCCCCAAGACATGAAATGACATGTGGGCTGAGAAGGCACTACAGCTATCTTATTTCAATGTCTCTCAAAAGAAAGGAAAAGAGAACATTTGGGAAGAAGGAAAAATAAACAGCTTGGAGAAAAAGAGGGAGATGATTCTGCGTTCAGAATAACGACCCAGAAGAAGCTTCCTGGAAATAGATGTTACTCATCCTGGATGAGAGAGAGAGAGAGACACACACTGCAGTACTAGCCCAGCTCCAGGGAAATCTGTTAGGGCTCAGCACATGAGAGAGAGAGAGAGAGAGAGAAAGAGAGAGAGATAGAGAGAGACACACACACTGCAGTACTAGCCCAGCTAGAGAGAGAGAGAGAGAGAGAGAGAGAGAGAGAGAGAGAGGGAGGGAGAGAGAGAGACACTGCAGTACTAGCCCAGCTCCAGGGCAGTCTCTTAGGGCTCAGCACATGAGAGAGAGAGAGAGAGAGAGAGCGAGATAGAGAGAGAGAGAGAGAGAGAGAGAGAGAGAGAGAGAGAGAGAGAGAGAGAGAGAGAGAGAGAGAGAGAGACACACACACTGCAGTACTAGCCCAGCTAGAGAGAGAGAGAGAGACAGAGAGAGGGAGGGAGAGAGAGACACTGCAGTACTAGCCCAGCTCCAGGGCAGTCTCTTAGGGCTCAGCACATGAGAGAGAGAGAGAGAGAGAGAGAGAGAGAGAGAGAGAGAGAGAGAGAGAGAGAGAGAGAGAGAGAGAGAGAGAGAGGGAGACACACACACTGCAGTACTAGCCCAGCTCCAGGGCTCAGCACAGCAGGCATCACAGCATCCTCTTCACAGCGCTTCAATTCCAGGTGTGTTGGTAGTAGAATGATTGAACGTAAGGTTGAAAAACAAATAATTAAAAAAAAGAAAGACAGCAACTGAAAGAAATAACAAAACCTTCTATGGCTTAAGGGGTCAGCTAAACTCAGCTCCACTCCAAAACTACAAGGACTGCAGAGGGGGGAGAGAGCCGTCCTGCGGGTGACCAGCGGGGAGCGTCAGTTTTCCATGCGGGGTCACCACTTCCTGACCGCATGCTCCACAGATGTGCCGGTGACCATCTCATAACAGGAAGTGCCTCCTCCTCCGCTCCGTAAACCGGGCTGGGCGCTCAAAACAGCCCGACAACAGTAACACAGACAAAAATCTCTTTCGGTTTGAGCTTATCGTACAGTTGGCATGCGGTTAAATAAATAAAGGTGCTAAGGGTGGCTACGGCAATGCATTCTGGGATCTTGGGAGTCACTGCAGATGTGTGAGTCAACACATTCCTTTTGCCTGGGCCTGGATGTGGACGGGAGCCTCCAGTCCAAGAATAATAACTTAGTCATACTTTTCTGTCATTTACTGCAGAGGGGAGCGACCCTGGCTCTCACCATAATGCCTCTATTCACAGCCAACACACTTGTTCTGGGAAAACACTCTGTACCGCACATGACAAGGAGAACAAAACAACACATAAGAATATTGTGCAACACGGACAGATCGTATCGCAAGTGACTACAGTGGTTTGACTTCGGAGAAAAGTGAAGAAAAACAAAACACCACAGACATGGAATGGGGCGAGCGGCTGGCATTCTCTAGGCATATTTCTTGAGCATCAAGAGTTAGGCATGCATCCTCTAAAAAAATGTATTGGGAAATACCCCAAAAATGGTTCTCAAGGGATACAGTCCTCGGCTAACATTAATCCTGGCCAGGGGCAGTGACACAGTGAGTGGACACATATATCAGGGACTCTACTCAACTTTGGCAGAGAGACGGTGGCACAGTTGTCGAAACATACAAAACTACCAAGTGACCAATCCTGTACACACATTTTCGAAAACCCTTCGCCACCTGACTCACGTCTACACTAAGTATAGAAACTCTTAGAAGTGTTAGGATGAAAAAGATCCTTATGGCTGTTCAATATGTGACACCACTGTGTCTCTATTACATTCCAAAACCTTGTAGAAACTGCAGAAAGCTATTACTCATCGTAATATATAAATGACATGGGGTTAGGACTATGGGGGAAAAAAACGTTTAAACATGTCGTTAATATCATTCATTTTAACCAATATGATTGTTCATGGTATCACATGACCACAGATTGGAGCCAACCACTTTCTGTAAACCAGCTGCCATGTTTCTTAATGATTGGCCCACATTTTTTGAACAGGGCATCCTCCAGAGCTCCCTCTGTAAACATTTTATCGACATATTTACAGGACATTTAAATACAACCACCTCCATTTCATAAACAAAGGTAAAGTGTCTGAATGACTCACTTCCGATTCTCCCTGTTCCAAGTGCAAAGCTCACTTTGTGCATTGTCAGTTCTCAGTGCTGTACAATTAGTTCCTAGACTACTACCAGTAGGGCCCTCTTCATCTCCCTATGGATAGAACAAATACTCAGTAGGAAACCACACTCTACAACACCATGCAGACAAATTTAAACTCACACACTTGATTTAACCGTACACTTAAGCAAAACATTATTCCCTTTAAATATATATACTGTATATATAGATATATTCAATTAAGATGATTAACCTGATTAGGTTTAGATATTGCACACAAAACCCGGGGTGGAGGAGAAACTAAACAACAGACATCTGAAGACCTGCGCCTCTATCAAAATTGAAACATCCCTATGGAATATGTCAAAATAATATTGATGTTTTAGTATCAATTGATAATGGCTGGAAAGACTGTAATGTGAGCAGTTTAAGGTTAGTCCCTGAACCATCCTCAGCGATGATATTTCCATCCAGAACAGATGTCATCAGTGCACGAGGCTGAACATGGTATAACTATTGTTGAACAGTCACTGAGCTGAGGAGATCTCACAGTATCTGATTTCATGTCCCCGTAAGCAAATCCAGACGGATTACAATGCTACTCTCCTTTGGCTATGGTGGTACCATGCATCCTTAATTGCTTTTATGGGACTCCTGTGATGATTATCAAAACTTTGGTTGCAAAACTAAGTGCCGAGCTGAGAGATTAAGGACTTAGAGTCACCTGCAATTTGGAGTAAATCAGAAGCTTCTCCCAAGGTTTACTGCTCTAAGACCCTCCTATGCTTCTCTGCTAGCAAGTCACAACCTCTCTCACGTTTTTAAAAGACTAACGAGTCTTAGCTGTACAATGTCATGCTTTTAAAAAACACGGACAATCCATTCAAGGGTCTTTTAAAAAACCTGCACATTGAGTATCTAGGCGAGGAACCTTCACATTTGTTCCCCAGACTATGAGCTCAGGTGTGGCTACAGTGTAAACATAACAACACAAGACGAGGGAAGAAAAGTGCTGAGGCACTGATATCCATACTTGACTGCTGTCAACACGGCGTGTCAAAACTGACAGGAAACTGGCACATCTGATTGCTGGAGATCTTCCCTTCAATATGTGCAAAGCAGATGCAGGCTAGAAAGCTGCAATTGCTGTGATTTTTCTCAGGGTCAAGGGGGAAACACAGTTTCAATTCCTCCGATGACTAATGCCAACACAATCAACACAATCTAACAAATGATAGAGGAATACAATGATTTCTTGCTTTAGAAACCCCCCCCCTGTCTGATACTGAGTGATATGAAGGTGCTGCACTTCAAATGGAGTCGACTCCTAGCCTGCTCTGTTGTCTACAGAACATATGCACCCAAGTAGGTTTATCAGCAAATACATGTAAGGAATATAGCTTGAGGTAAAAGAATGTGTGAGCGATTTTTCGAAATAAATACTTAACTGAACATAACACTACTACATTAGCTGGAGCCAATTAAGAACACAATATTAGTTTAAAAAGTGGAATAAAGCCACTTGTCAAGTGATGCAGAAACACACACCCACACACACCTTAACAAGGTTTCACACTCTCCCCAAACACCCAACAACTTCCGACTTCGAAATGCCCTGTGTCCCTGCAGCCCTGAGCATGCACACATCCGCACGCACGGTGGCTCTAGGTGTAGCCCAGGGTCTCCATCTCGCTGCGGTAGCGCTGCTCGGACACCTTGCTCTTGTGCTGCTTGCTCTCCAGATGCAGCCGGAAGTCGGCCTCCTCGCTGGCCCCTGAGTTGCACATGGAACAGTAGAACTGGCCACTGGGCGTCACACACATCGCCAGGTCACGCGGGATACGCTGCCTTGGCCGCGGGTTGTAGTAGGGCCCTGAGAGGTAAACATACACACACACACACTGATATTGTGAATGTTACCTACGAAGTGCTTGAAACACACACACGAGTCCCTTTATTTTCAGTCAAGTTATGTCTGGAAAAACTGGAAAAAAAATGAATGGAAGGTTACTGGAATAAACATGTGCATTTGACAAAATCATGAGCCAAATATAAGATGAAAAGGTCATACATTTGTTCTTAAAAAGCTAAATATAATGTTGGTCAACCATATTTGTCCATAATAAGAACATTATGTTTCATACCAAAATCTCTCTTTTCTAGATAGGCAATTTTCTAGATAACATTCTCACATATTTCAACATAAATGGCAGCTCAATTTGTTTTGGTGACAATCACAATGTAATAATTAAATCCATGTTTAACCTGTAAAGATGTTAGCTTGTGAAGTTATGAAGAATGAGCAGCCACACACTCACACACACACACAAACACACAAACACACACACACGCACGCACGCACACACGCACACACACACACACACACACACACACACACACACACACACACACACACACACACACATACACACACACACATGCACACACAGATACGTGGGAGAGCTTTATACTTCTCAGCATAGCACATAGCAGGGTGGGCTGATGGGCAGATGCCCAATCATGGAGGGACAAAAGGGACATCTTTTGTCAAGCTGTCACAACTCCACATATCCCATGCACACTCCCACGCACACACACACACACACACACACACACACACACACACACACACACACACACAACTACACATATCCCACGCACAACTCCACATACATTCCATTAGACATCAAACAGAGCCTGATGAATGTGTCTGAAGCTGGAATAAGGGGATAACGAGATGTGCACAAGTTCCTCATACTGCAGGCGACCATTCTAATCTAGTAGACATCTAGTAGTAGAGGAGACACTAAACCAATTATTCATGGAGAATAATTCATCCACAGCTATTTCTGGCTTTGTCCATTAAGAATATTATTAAATCAAAAGGCTAGTGGCCCTTTAGAGATAATATGCATCTGTGTGTGTTTGTGTGTGTGTATGTGTATGTGTATGTGTTTGTGTGTGTGTGTGTTTGTGTGTGTGTGTGTGTGGGTGTGCGTGTGCGTGTGTGTTAGTGTGTGTGTTGGGGGAGGTGCGTGTAGAGTGAAGTTGTGTGGTATGATTCACCCTAGACTGGGAAATGAAGTGGAACGGGTGGGAGGAAGCAGTGAGAGGCGGTGTTTTATAGTGAGTGGAGTGTAGACGGTGTGTGGGACGACACAAATGTGCTTCAGTGTGCGTGGATGTGTTTTAGTGTGCGTGTGTGTGTCTCAATGTGCATATGTATATGTCTGCCAGTCTCTCTGTAAGTGTCTTCCTGTGAGATTCTGTGAGGGAGAGTGTGTGTGTGTCTGTTCGTATGTGTTGGGGGGGGGGGGGAGTGTGTGTGTGTGTGTGTGTGTGTGTGTGTGTGTGTGCGTGCGTGTGGGTGTGTGTGGGAGTGTGTGTGTGTGAGTGTGTGTGTGTGAGTGTGTTTGATTGAGACCTGCCATCTGAGCGACAGGTGTGACGTCTATGGCTGACTGGACTGACGTGGGCTGCAGTATCACTTTACAAACACCAAAGCCTTGGCGCCTAGCCTGAATTTAGTGAGAGCAGTAAGAGCTGTCCCATCACACACACACACACATGCACACACAGAGTCACCATGGTCAAACCTCTGCAAGGCTCACACACACACACACACACAAACACACACACACACACACACACACACACACACACACACACACACACACACACACACACACACACACACACACACACTCACACACACTCACACACACACACACACACACACACACACACACACACACACACACACACACACACGCCAGAGTCTCTGGACAGAGATGGCTGCATTGCGTGTCCATAGAGCAGGAAAACAACCCCTCCAGCTGCCAGTCTAGACAAAAGCACCACAACATTTAATGTATGAATAAATAAATCAAATGACACACATACTTAACTTTAACTTCTGGTAGACATACTGAACAGTGGGTAAACAGCTCTGCTCTGCTGCTCAGTCTGTCTTTTAGAAGGCATCTATGTGCATGCTATTTGCATCTAGTTTGTAGATTTACTGAAATAGATGCGTGCGACGGTTAAATGATCTCTACCGGCAAACAGGCTGTTAATTAGTTCCCTACTGTTGGGCGGTCAGGATGTTTTTAATAATACACCCCTCCGACTTCCTCACACTCACAGCAACACACAAAGGAGGGCTGGATTGAACAAAGACCACTTAAACATTCTACCACACACCAACGCCAAAGAGCATCAGTATCTGTAGAAACAAATGGAGACCATTAGTGAAAGAACCTGCACCCGCTGTGTCAGAATATTGGCACAGTGCGTGTTGGTGTGGTGAGCCACACCCGGTTTGTGTATTTGTCTTTGTGTGCAGTTGTGTGTGTGTGTGTGTGTGTGTGTGTTTGTGTCTTTATGGGGGTGTTATCCGCCGTACCTGGAATGACAGGAGGTGTGTGTAGTGCTCTGCGGTTCTTGATCAGACGGTATTCACTTCCCTCTTTCCTTGTCCGTCTCGGGCCTGATTCACAGTCTCTGTGGAACAGGAACATTGTCACTAACCTCCAGAAAGGATTTGGATTCTTTAGTTTCAAACTAAAACAGAAGCACCTTCAGCACATTATTTAATGGGAAAACCAGAGTTAGAAGCATGGGTAGAATGAAAGTACCCTTTGGATTTTTTTAGCTTTGATTCAGCGCATGTAAAAATATCACTGACATGTTGCATACAGGTCAATTGTTGGAGAAACCATCTTTTCTACGATAGAATATTACAGGGCTGCACTAAGCCACTCACTGCTTTTCAGACTCAAATAGGCCATGGGGCTCCAGAAACATTCAAACAGTAGCACTTTGCACTCAACAAGCCGGACAAGTTACTGTTGAAATTGTCCCCTAAGATAACATCAATTGTTCTGAACCGTGGAGGAGGATGTAGCCTTCTAATCTTACACTATCACCTCCACACAGTGATGAGCCCAGTCACATTTACATGAGCCTCCCCCTGAACTTATCAGTAGAAAACAGGGCAGCAGATAAACCAACGCATTCACACCTCTTACTCTCTCGGTGCATTCACAGACTTCACAACCACACAAACAAACTGGGGAGACACTGCTACATACAAAGACCAACGAAAGATATCAGTGCCAATAAGTTTTTAGTTAGCATCTTTCATGTGTGAGCTGTATGTGTTGTAGGCACTGAGAGAGAGAGAGAGAGAGAGAGAGAGAGAGGAGAGAGGAAGAGAAGAGAGGAATGAAGAGGAGAATGTAGACTCACAAGTGGCTGGCGCTCTGCTGGGCCTCTGCCAGGCGCAGTCTCTTGGCGTGGTTCTTGCCTTGGTAGTGTGCCTGTGCCACCGCAGGTGAACTGAAGGAGGCGTCGCAAAGCTTACAGTAGTCGTTCTCTGTGGCCAGTATCACCCGACTTGTGCCCTTAAAGGATACTGGCTGGAGAGAGAGAAAAGACAGAGGTAAGAATCATCAGACACCCTTTAATAAAAGTATATTGTTGATATTAGGAATGAATAATTACAATATTAAAGTGGAAGAGCGCCACACAGGAAGCACTGAAATAATGCAGGGGGAAAAGAAACAGTCTAGTTCACTAAGGACATTTCTGATTTTCCAGTTTCTACTAGAACTCTGTGGGATGCTTTATATTCAAATGGTACTTTGCTCAAGACATTGTCCTTCCATATGGTATCTGGTTTTAAATTTGGACACAGCAGCTTATGGTTATTGCTTTATGACTGCATTGCGCTGCCATACTGTATATCTAATCAACAATCACCACTGAATCCACATTGACATTGAAATTGCATACAAACTGAATATATAACAAACTTGTGTATTTCTTGAGTCATAAATAAGAGGTTGGCAGCCTCAAGTGCTTTACCTGCTTACATGTGGCACTTTCTGTTGGTGGAGTGGAGTTAGGTTGTTGGGAAACTGGCTCTGCTATCTCAGGTATTCGTATAGGGGGAGGTTGTTGGCTTCCAGCGTAGAAATTCCGCAGCTTTTTGCTGTGATTTTTACCCTAAAACAAAATATTGCAAGGCAATTACACTGTAATTACTCTTCACACTCCAGAAGCATAATGATTGTATCTTGCTATTGACATAGCGAACCACTAAAAGGGCCAAGAACATCACACTGTGCCGCTGATGCTAATTGAGTGGGAGTCTCCACCTGGTAATGGGCTTGGGCCTGCTGGGCTGAGTTGAGCGTCACATTGCACAGTTTGCAATAGAGTGGCTTGCACAGCTCCTCCAAGGTGGCATCCTGCTCCGCACCCCCCGTCTGGCACTCCTCTTCGAGGGGCCTGGGGCCCGGCATGGGGCACGGCATGGGTACTGGCATGGGTACTGGCAGCGCAGGGACCGGGGGCATGGGAGACACCAGAGGTACTGGCGGTGGGCTGTGTACCATCTGGAGGTGTGGGTGCGGTTTTGCAGGCATCGGGCTGCAGAGGGGGTAACGCGGTGGGTCTGGGGAGGAGAGCATCACAGGTGGTGGTCCAAGAGGCTGTGGGGCCGACAGGGGCAGGAAAGGCTGTGGTTGTGGCTGCGGCGGTGGCAACCGCTGCTGCTGCTGCTGCTGGCACATCAGACTCAGAGGAGTTTTCGTAACCGAATCCAGGCCTGAGGGGCAGGGCAGAAGAGGGACGGGGGATAACGGGGGTGTTCAGAATGAGAAGTCAGCTTTAAGCGACAGGAGAAGAGGCTATGGCCTCCTCACTACTGTTGGAGGAACCCCTAAATCCTCACAAAAGATTACACATCTGCCACAACAAAAGGAATATGTTGAAATTTCTGTGTTGTAATTTAATAGCTAGACAAAACATCAATAACATCAACAACAATGCCCTGTGAAAGAACACTGATAATCTATTATGTACACTTTCCCTTTAGCCACCCTATACACGTCAGGAAATATTGGGTGAGTTGATGTGTCTTTCTACCTCTCGCTCTCTCTCTCTCTATCTCTGTGTGCGTGTTTGTACATATTTGGTCAACGTGTCGTGCAAGTTCTTTGTGTGCTGGGGAGGTAGGTCAGCTGTTCAGTTTCCAGTGCATGAGTTCCAAAGGAGACACTAGACAACAATGATTCAGCCCACTAAAATAACCTCCTGGAAGTGACCTGTGGGTTCACTTCCGGCTGCCAGTAGGGTGATCGTATGGGGATGGCATTTGGAGAGACTGATCCCTGCATTAAAATACCAAAATAAGACCACCACTCCTAGGAAGGCACATAATGAAAATGCCTCCTGTCCATGCTATCAAACCAGAAGTTTTTGTGTTTTAAACCCAACATTACTGATTTTTTATTATACAGTACTGGTACTTTTGATGTGTTAATTGTTAACATGTAACTTGACATGAAACAAACAGGGATAAACTTTAACTGATGTCATTTCCCTTGTTCTTCTTGAAGTGCTGCAAGATGAACCTGATATCACTTGGTCTTAAGAGAATACCATCCCAAAAATAGGTATAAGGAGGACCTAGCCTACATAGTCACTGCTCAAGGTCAGGGTTGCAGTACTACTTTCTCATCATGGCCATATACATTGTTGGTTGAGACTCAAAGTTTTCTCATAGCTTTATAGAGGCCAAAGTCAGGAAAAGACTACTACTTACAAAAATACTAAATGAATGAATGCAATTCATTAATCCTCAATTAACTCAATTAATCAGGAAGCAGGTGAATGTCTAAAGACTTTAATACATGTGTCTTGTGCCATTAGCACAAAAGCGAACTCAGACAGACAGGCATTTGTAACTTAATGAGAAGCTGGTTGTGTTACATGGCATGCCATTTCAAGACGCTATCTTTGTTTAGCCACATCAATAATTTAGGGCACAATGCTTAAATTACATGGCTGCTTGGTCTCAATGCGCCACTTCCACTCATTCATTGACCAGGCCTTTTGCATCTTTTGTGCTGTGATTTTTCACCACACAGGTGATCACACCACAGTGGACCTGGAGCAGAGAAGCCTATCTACAGCCTCTGCCTGAGGGAACTTACTGCTGACAACTGAGTGACCATTACTCATGGAGCCATGGCCATGGTTTATAAACAATTCATTTCCATCCTATCAGATTATACAGTTCACTTGCTTCGATTATTTTTATTTCAACTGTGCAGAACTTATTTTGAACATATGCTTTTAAACTTGATGAAAGAAAATATGTGTTCACGTGAAAACGTTCAATATTTACACACTTTTCATTTTCATTTTCTTTAACATCTTAAAGACATACAGTATGCTTGAATAAAAATGCTAAGCCATTCATATGTATCGAGTAGACTCAAATAAACAGTCACAAAGTAAGCTTCAAATCAAAGAAGCCCGAGTAGTTTATCCAGCAAAGTTAGTTCATCACTAAAATAAGGCTTAATAATAAAACAAAATAAAATAAGGCTGTGTAGGTTAGTTCTGAAGAGGTGGAACATTCACTTGCTCAACCTGACGTCACTAGCTAGTGTCGAGGATGTCTACAGTAAGGAGTCAGGATGTCAAAATGTTACAGCATCAACTCTCCACCAGACACATTGAATTATTACCTGTCAGGACATTATTATTTATATTATAATTTGTATTTAGTTTAAAATGACATGCTTATGTATCTTCTGGCCATCTTAGAGGTTAACGACTAGAAGGCATGCACCAACAAAATAACGCTGCTCATTATCATGCACAATTCCCTCTCTGTATGAAAGCATTAAAAGTAGCTCGTTGTAGTAAGTAGCTAGGTTGGAGAAATTAAGGACCAGCGTTAGCGTAATGTTAAGCAACTGGCTAACGTTAAAATCTTGCAGCGCATAGAGCATTCGCTGTATCATTGCCACTCACCAACAAATCATAAGGCTTGCCTTACCTGGTATGTGGGGGAAGTAATGGCTACTGTTCCCATAGCTAATATGATGTGAACTGTAATTTCTGCTGAAGTCAATACTTTGAAACACAGCATCTTTGCTCTTCACATTCATCGCCATCTTCACTGCATCCTATAGCTCTCAGGCGAACTTCTTCCAGCTCGCTTCGCTGTGAAGACCGCGCACTTAAGAATAGGGTTTGTGTTTAGGGCGTGAATTTTTTTGTAAAGACATCGAATACTAATTTCTTGATGTCGTTCCACACCGAACGGATTTTAACGAAATATGTCTTCGTTATGGATCGACTATATCCAAGCTGCAAATGACGTTAAAAGGGATAATAAAACAGAAATAGGCTTCTATTAGAATTGCCCCCTTAATTTTGGTACAGTCCGATTTCCCTAATGGTCCAAGCAAACTCCGCACTGTACTTACAGCCTTTGGAATTTTCGGTTTTGACATCTGTCAGTCACGTCGTTATCATCATTTTTAAATTACAAGTATGAATCTGACAAAGTAGGCTAAGTCCTATTTATTGATTAATTCAATTTTTAAGACACCCTGCTTTCCCCATTTTAGTTTGAGAAAACCTTAGCCTACTAAACGATACAAAAATAATAACTATTTCATAAAACAATAACAAAAATACCCCACTATTGAAAACATTTACTGAAAAATAGGCCTGTAGCGAACTACAAATTATTATAAACCAGGAAACTAGTTAACCAAGAAACTGGTGATTATGCATTTCTTTCTCAAAACTCATTGTTGAGTTATTTTGCCTATTAAAACACAATTTCATCGCCTTTCCATATTTGATGCTTTGGTCTCTACCATCTGCAATGGAATGGGAGGAGTTGATCAATAAAGTAGCGTAGGTTTGCAAAGTATCCTACTCTCGCCAAAGCCTATCAAAACTCGCGGGACAGTCGGTTTCAAGAAGAATTGGCTACACTTTATCATACCAGTGTAGGGCTTCTTCCTCTGCTGCTGCTAACTAACGATAGTTAGCAAGTTCGGACTTAGCTAACACCATTCGTGTTCACAGTTAAACTAATAACAAAACGGTTTATATGACAGCTAGTTCTACATGCATGGGGGTCTATTTGGGCTCCATGCAATCTATTGGATTAATATGTAATGTTTGATTTCCATGACACTCCGCGTCCAGACAAATGGGAATCGTCGTTGCTATGGAGAAGCTGCGACTGCCAAGATTAGGCCGTAGCATCGTATTGGGACATTGCATTTATGACTGAAGAAAGAAAACGGATAGAGGATTACCCAACAAATTCAAATAGAAAAGGTTAGTATTTAGCGAGTGGTGACATGACAACATTTGTGTGCATATGGTCATTGTCCACCATGATCTTGCAGCTGTAGCTAGCTAGCTAGTTAGCATAAGTTGATAGCTGGCTCCCTAGCTATCAAATATTTTCTTGGCATTTCATTGCTTGCCAAGTGACTTAACGTCAAGCCTGTGGTGCATGACCGTTAACTTTAGCTATAGGAATTATGGTGGTGTGTCTTGATCATGATCTTTTGCTACGGTAGCTAGTTCAAGAAAGCTGGATTGACTTGGTTTTTGATGATCCTAGCTACCGATAGCATGGGTAGGTAACTGGCTATTTTTGCAAGAAGATAAGGCAACCAATTCAGAGGAGCAATAGTTAGCAAGCTAACCTTAATAGAAACACACATCCGCTGTAGGCATTTGGCAGTACAGACAATCATCGGTCTGTGTAATCACTAAAACCGTTCATGTCATCTACCATATGCTGTATGCTCACGTTAGACATGTTTAAGCTATACCATTGTATACCTAAGCTAGTTTTGTTCTTTATGGTAAGTGTAAGTTAAAGCAAGCGAACGCGGTATTGCAGCCACTGTTAGATACCAAAACATCCAGTAACGAGAAATGATAAAGTTATCTCGCATACCTAACCACCGTCCTCCGTTAGCTGGCCACCTAACTAGCAAAGCTTTGGTAGGTATTTGGCTATTTACCCACAAAAGACAGGTGGTTAGCACCATAGTTCGTCTTCTGTTCTGAACGTTAGCCATACATTATATTGTATTAGATGGTGAATAACGTAGCTATAGGTTGTCTTTATGATAATGTCACTGTAGTGAGAAATGGTTTACTCTCTGTTGTAATTTTGAAGTGTAACTTTGCTTGGCTGAAGCTCCTAAACAATTGTTTATGCAGAGCTAATATTAGCGTATTAGTTAGCTAATTGTATCCTACTATCGATTGACATGAGCAAAGCATTTAATTAGTTGTGAGTTAACCTAGCTTGTTTTGGCAAAACGTTAACTGACCGCTGGTTAGTTTATCAAGCTGAGTGAAAGCTATAGCCCAGTTGTTAACCTAGATAACGCTATAATGGCTAATGCAGGTTGATACATAGAATAAACTTACAAATACAGGTAATGCATCTAACGTTATCTAGATTTTTAAGTTACAACATGTTATATCTAACCAACTGGGTAAAGGTTTGGTAGCTAGTTATCTTCTGTTAGGCAGACTGCCTGTATGGAAAAAGGGAGTGCACGGCATGATCAACTTTTGGGGATTGTCAAATTGTGGACGCTTAGTAACATCACGAACACAAGCGAGTTTGACTCACATTATTCTAGAATAAGGAGAATTTGCATTTATATCCTAGATGTCTATATGATCATATTACAACCCTGGCGGCAAAATGAGGAAAAATGGCTCATAGTTTACTGTTAACGTACATTTATCAGTAGCTTGCCCTAGGGCGTGTTCTTATTTATGTCGAACACAGCAGTAGCAGTCTTATATGGACTATACAAAATGTAATGTTATTATAACCAATACCTTACTTGGTTGCACATAACCTCCATTTTCATATCAGAGCTATTTGCATGGATGCAAGTTCCTTTTAGCACCTTGGATTGTTTAATGTAAATATCATTACCTACAGATGAATGACACCTCTGTGGCGCTCGACTGAATGCAGAAGGGCATGCTGTTGATGGCCAGAATGTGAAGGAAAAGACTAAGAAGTAAACTTAGGATCGTTTTTTAAGGTAAATTTGATTTTGTTACATAAAAACTGTGCAGGGCAACTATACCTATAGGTCTGACTGTTACAGACAGAGGTGATTTGATTAATCTCACAGGACATAAATATAACATATCTACAAATTGGTGAACTGGAGTATTGGCATTGGAGGATAAGAGGTGATGGCCATTACACCCATGTGTGGTGCTGTTAGTGAGCAAGGGGGAAAGGACGAGTCATCCTCTTCAGCATCAAGTGCCAAATGTTTTGGCTTCTCTTTAGTGGGGTAAAGCCTTGTCTCCATGGGAAGTAGAAATTCTTGTCATTACACAGTGATGCCTCATCCTGGAGGTGGCTGGCACATCATGATATCATGTTTTCTCATACAGAGCAGTTGTTTGATTATTTGACACAACAATGCCTCTAATTGGTATGAAGTTTATATATGATAAAATGTTAAAGTAGGCCTATTAACACTATTTAGAAAATGCTTATACCCAAATGTTTCCGTATCTTTGAGCTTGATTTATTTGCCGTTTTCTTTTACAGAAGCTAAGATAAATTTCTCCTCAGTAGTGAAACTGTGAAGTTTTAAGGAACATGCCGCCTCGGCCATCTTCGGGAGAATTATGGGGCATCCACTTGATGCCCCCAAAAATTCTCGTGGACTGCCTGCTGCCCAATGGCATGATCCTTACCCTGGAGTGCCTCCGTGAGGCCACCCTTATCACTATCAAACATGAACTGTTCAAGGAGGCTCGGAAATACCCCTTGCACCATCTTCTGCAGGAGGAGACCTCCTACATCTTTGTCAGTGTTACCCAGGAGGCAGAGCGTGAGGAGTTCTACGATGAGACCCGGAGGCTCTGTGACCTCAGGCTCTTTCAGCCCTTCTTAAAAGTTATTGAGCCTGTGGGAAATAGGGAGGAGAAAATTCTCAACCGAGAGATCGGTAGGTTTTCTTTTTCCTCCTTTGCTGACACAACTATATGGAGCAAAACGTCTCTCATAATTATTTGTAAACGCACGTACCATGATCCACAAGTATTAAACGATTTACAAACACATTTCTCTATCCACAAACACAGAACACCTTACTTGTGACTTTGAAGCTCTCGTTTGAACAAACGTACTATGATTTGTACAAACCCGAAAAAACGAAATGAAGCGACTATTAGGTGGCAGTCTTGAGTTATTCAGGCCGTGAGGTATGTAGTAGCCTAAGCTCCAAGAATTGCATTAGGTTGATGAGGAAAATTAAAAGTTACAGCGAGCTTCCACAAACTTACCACCATGCAGCTGAAATGGATCCCCAACTATCTCAATATTCATCCAAGGTTTGTGAAGCTGTCCAGATAATAGTGCTGCACTGACAAACAGCTAGCTGCAGTAATTCCTTTACTGAAGACTTGCCATTGTGAGCTGAAATGGATATGGCTTCTCGAGGCTCTCTGAAAGTGTTAAGAATATATTAATAGTCCTACGAACCTTCCTTGTGATTAGCTTACTATATGTTTCATGCACAGAATACAAACCACCTCACCACAGAAATGGGTTAATGATGGAGATAGATGCTTCAATGAGTGGTGAAGCATCAATATTTGTATGGCTTTGCAACATTACATCATAACCCCACCCATTTGGTTGATTCCTGTCAACACATGGGACTATTTCATCTGCATGAAAGGATGGCTCAGGATGTCTCTTGTTGATGCTCGTTGATGATCGTTCTATGATTGCGGACCTGCAACAAATCACAATAAAATATTTCACTGTGATTTTTCATTAATTGCTGAATACTAACTGAAACGACAATTTAATAATGTTGTTTCAAAATTGCAGTAGTGCTGCTGTTTAGTTTTTAATTGCCAACACAATCTGCTCTTATGTTATTGCAGATTAGTAATTCACTGAATTTACATTTTAATAGTTAAATGTCATAGCGTTATCTATTATCTCTATTCTAAAAATGTTATTTTTCAATAGTAGAAATTGGAGTAGAGTAGTAACCTAGAGTATGCTGAGGCAGATGGCACCTTTTTTATTACAAAAGCTAAATGTTACACCGTTAAGGTTCAGACCTGCTTATTAATACCTACACATCTGGGGCCGTATTCACAAAGAATCTTAGGGCTAAAAGTAGCTCATAAGTGGCGAATTTAGGAGAAACTCCTAAAAATAATGGGCGTGTCAGTCTTAAATTTAGGACTCCTATTTTTTTTTACTAAGAGCAATTCACAAAATATTTTATCCCTAAAAGTAGCACCTAAGTCTAGGACAGCTTAAAACTCCTCGTGAGGACTCCTAAGTCACTAAGACCTATTCACAAAAAGTCTTAAAATGGCTGAGGCCAGACGTAAGGTGTTGGAGACAATGAACGACTCTGAATTGTTGAGAAGATATCGTTTAAACCGCGAAGGCATCAACATTTTACTAGAATTAGTGTGGGATGCAATCACGTCTCCAACTATCCGAAACAACCCAATCAGTCCGGAAATTAAATGTTTGATAACATTAAGATTTTTGGATTTTTCACAATCATGGATATTGTTGCGAAGTGGCCTGGATCTACGCACGATTCGCGCATTTTAATGGAGAGCGGTCTGCGCCTTTTTGAGCGGCACCATGTACCTGCTGAATGCCACTTGTTGGGTGACAGTGGTTATCCATGCAAGACATGGCTTTTGACACCCTTCCTCAATCCACAACCGGGAGCACAGTTGAACTACAACATGCAAGTATACGCATGAGGCCTATTTTGGTGACACAATACCTGTAGCCGCGACGGCTCTTTTAAAGTTCACTCCGCAATCTCCATCCTACATTGTGACTGGAGCGCATACCACCGCTTCTCGCAGTCATCGACAGAGCGACACACGGCAGGGAATGAAGCATTTATGTTAACACATATGTCCTCCCATGCCTCACGCATAGTTTGCAGGGTGCTTTAATTATTACTTCTTTGATTTCATGCAATTTCCGTGTTTTTTTCGGCAATTTCTCTTTCTCTTAACGTGCAAAGCGTCATTCTCATTGGATGCACAAACTTGTCATCATGCGTGTGCATTCTGCTAAGTGCACTGTCCATAACTATTTAATATGACTTTATTTGAAGCCTAGGTTATTCTCTTATTTTCTGTTGATTTAGTGGGATCGTTAGGGGGATGTTAGGACTGAGTTTTGAATGAGAGCGCCTGTCAGCAACCAATCACCGTGCGCACCACTTCTAAACTCGTGCATGAGGATCGACGTCATCCATAGCAACGGAGTTTTTATCTTAAGCTTAGGAGTTGGTTTTATCCTTAGTATGAGTAGGTCTCAGAGCCGTTGTGAATCACTTTTAAGAAATGACTCCTACGTAAAAGGTTTTAGCGCGAGTTAGGAGCACTCCTAGTGGTAAGATAAAAGGCTTTGTGAATACGGCCCCTGGTCAGCTTCTGAATTTGTTCCCAATGAGCACAGAAGTGTCGGACAAACCTTTTACTTTCATACATACGTTACAGTTGGCCCTCCACGTAGTCATAGAGCGAGCATCAGGAAACAATTGTGTGGATCAAGACCTATTTGTGTGTGAATCACGAAAGGTGAAATTGTCTCTGAATGACCTCTGTGGAGGCTGGGATGAATGCGTGTGTTGGATGATGAAACTAATGCGGATTCAACACTGAACACGCAGAATTACAAATGACATTTCACGAAAAATGCACATGCAAAGGATGATGTATTTTTATAAGTCACAAGAAAGGAGTTTGTGTGTGGATAGAAAAACGTTTGTAAATCACTGAATATTTATGGATCATATGACGTGCATTTACAAATAATAATTAAAGATACCTTTTCCTCTCAATACAACTACATCTGGTGATTGTTCATTTGACTCACATGTTGAGAATGTAAGACATGACATGTTTTCCCCCCATCTCTTTCAGGTTTTGCGATTGGCATGCCTGTGTGTGAGTTTGATCTGGTGAAGGACCCCGAAGTGCAGGACTTCCGGAGAAACATTCTCAATGTGTGCAAAGACTCTGTGGAACTCCGAGATGTCAATGGCCCTCATAGTCGGGCATTATATGTTTACCCTCCCAATGTAGAGTCTTCGGTCGAGCTTCCCAAGCACATCTATGCCAAACTTGATAAAGGTAAGAATTTTATGAAGAGGCAAAAACATAGACCCTTTAATATGGTTCTGTTCTAGTTTGATCTGGCTTTGGGTTAAACGGTGTACTTTATGTTCACAATGCTCAAACCATGTATGAACCATTTTCCCCTATTTAATATTCCTCTTGTATATATCTACTCTACAATGATGGCCTTTCTTTACACTCCACCCACCAGGACATCATGAGTTGATTTGATACGAGCAGCCTTTGTTTTTTGTGCATCATCCATATTAATATTTTTTCTTTTTTTGTAGGTCAAATCATTGTGGTAATTTGGGTAATAGTCTCCCCTAACAATGACAAGCAGAAGTACACACTCAAGATCAACCATGATTGTGTACCGGAGCAGGTGATCGCAGAAGCCATTAGGAAAAAGACTAGGAGTATGCTGCTTTCTGCAGAGCAGCTCAAGATGTGCGTGCAGGAGTACCAGGGAAAATACATCCTGAAAGTATGCGGCTGCGATGAGTACCTGTTGGAGAAATATCCCCTCAGTCAGTATAAAGTAAGTACTCCAATGTGTATCATTCATATCACCGTGCTAAATATATAATGATAATATTCTTCTACTTCCATCTGCGGATGCTTGCTCCACTAGTTTAATCGTAGGCTTTACAATGATGATAATAGAACTGTATTTTTTACCACTACAACAAAGCAGTGGATATGGCCATGCTCAGCCTTGCAGTAAGGAAGCTGATTTCACTGCTTTGATATATTTGGGTCATGAAGAGCCTGTAATTAACAAAGCCAAGCAGTTGAGTGAGAGTAAAAGGGAAGCTGCTCCATTCCTGAACACTGAATTTGTATTTCTGAGTACGTCACTAGAAGTCACCTGAAGTAATACTCCATAGCTCTAAGGCCGGTTTCTTACTCCATGCAAGCTACATAGACAAGGTAGTAAAGGCAAGAACCTGGACTGCATGGGGATAACTGTGAAGGGGGAGAATTACACTATTTTAAAAATTCACTTTAAGATAAAAATCATTCATATATTTTTGGGGGAATAAACTGAACCATTCCCACAGTGTCTGTACAATCCTGGCAGTTAGTGTTAGCCATAAGCAGTGAAATTAGCCTCATGTTTAAAGCCTGTGTGTTAGTTACTGCATGAGATGGTGACACAAGCTGTGTTCACTGATGAATGACTATCTGATGCAGCGGACCATGTTGTCCTGAGATTTCAAGAGGCTGCGTCTGTATGTATACTTTTTAGTTGGAAAATGGAGTTTTTTTGGGGAGGGATCTGATTTGATGACTCTGTTTTGCAAGGTCTAAAATTGTCTTTTGGATCCATATTTGTGTTCAGCTGGTGCATTTGTCCAAGTTGACCAAGTTCAATAAGCAATGATCTTTGCACTACTCAGTCCTTTGAGTAGACTAACTTAGAAAACGATTGCAACTCTGAAGCGATCTTGTGGGTTTGTTTTAAAGGTGCAAAGGTGTTGGCTCACTATTTAGAGGACACTGTCATGTTAACAAATACATTAGAAAACACAAGAGAAGTATGTCAAGTTCATGGTAATATTGGGGAACACTGAATAACTGCCAGGATATTTAGAATACCCTCAGAGTTGCATCACCATTGTACACCATTCATTTTGTGTGCAACTACTTGATACACGTTTAACAAAATAGGTCATATTAGACCTTATGTAAATGTGTATTGACAGACAGTTGTTGCAGCCTTGAACAACAACGGTTTGGACATTATTGGAACATGTGAAGTGTTAATCTGGGTTAGTGTGTTCAGTCACAGAATCGGCTGTGGCTGTCTCACCTTAACATGTTTAGTAAGGGTGTTACTCAATCCATTTTGCACACTTACAGCAGTGGACATTAAGTGCTTTCATGATTTACCATGTTTTCATTCATTATTATCATATGTTTAGCAAATTAGATCGAAAAAAATCTCAGTTTGCAGGAAAGGAGAAATATTTTTAGAAACAAATTTGGGTTCAATGCAAGCCTTCACAACTGAGGCCCTTGAAGTGGTAATATGAGCAAAACTCAGTGAGTCATCTTGTGTCACAATAATTGAATTATGTAATTGAATGTTGCTAATAGAGGCTTTCAGATCCAAAGAACATGCGGCTACTATTGTCCTTGTGTTTTTCATAGCTACATGCTGCATGAATTTCCATGGTCCATTATTTTTTCAAAACCTCCTCAATGTAATTGTTTATTTCTGAACAAATTGCACCTTGTGTATTTATATATATATTGTTTGAAATGCCATCATGCCCCTTTTTGAATTTACTAGTACTTAATGCTACCTGTCCTCCTGTTTCTTTTAGTACGTGAGGAGCTGCATCATGCTGAACCGGATGCCTAACCTCATGTTGATGGCGAAAGACAGCCTGTACTCTCAGCTCCCAGTGGACAACTTCACGATGCCCTCTTATGCCCGTCGCATCTCCACGGCAACTCCATACATGAACGGGGAGTCCTCCACAAAGTCCCTCTGGACCATCAACGGCATGTTGAGGATACGTGTACTATGTGCCACCTACGTCAATGTAAACATCAGGGACATTGACAAGGTTGGTTAAGTGTGCCCTTTTCGTAATATTGCATGGAAATAACTGCTTTGCATTCATTTATGTTCTGTGTGTGTTTTACATTGGAACATGGCTGACGTAGTCATATTTAAGTAGTGTTGATCTGTTGTTGTTATGTGTTGTTGTAGATTTATGTACGGACAGGGATTTACCACGGTGGTGAGCAGCTATGCGATAATGTCAACACACAACGCGTACCATGCTCCAATCCCAGGTAAAAAAACACTCCCCTTGGCATAACTGTTTGCCATTTTTACCAAGAACTTCAGTGCAGCTTTCATCTTCATCAGCAAAGGCATGTTGGATGAAGACTGTTGCCACCATTTTGCTGTGTTATATCAGTGGTGCTGCCCTGTCCTCATTCCCACTGTTGACTCCTGTCCTTTATGTTTGTATGGACCTGCAGGTGGAATGAATGGCTGCAATATGACATGTACATTCCTGATATCCCGAGGGCCGCCCGCCTCTGTCTGTCCATCTGCTCTGTGAAAGGGAGGAAGGGGGCAAAAGAGGTAACTGGCTGATGGCTGCTAAGATTAAACATTAAAGCATTAATTAGGCAGCCATATATTAGGCAGGTCAGAGACGGTTTGGCTGTCTTCCCTGCATTGGCTGGTCAGTGAGCCCTGTCTGTGCACGTGTCGGGTGTTTCTTTTCCTCCTTAACCAAATGTAGTCAGATTACAGGTTCAAGCTCTCGCTTTTATTACATGGTGTGATTGTGGCAGGGCTTGTGCGTAACTGATATTTTTGGATAAGCAATCGCCCTGAAAGAGTCACAGTGTGGAACTTGAAAGCATGTGTGATACTGCAAGGGATTCATGTTGAAGTTTCTATTTTTAGCCAAGCTTTAAAAAAAAAAAAAAAAAGTGAAAAAAGCGTTTTGGGACACACGCACACTCTCACACCGATGCACACAATTCTGTTGCCTATTAAAACCGTGCTCGGGTCAGGAGAGATGGGGGGAATAGATGCTCAGTAAAAATGTCAGTTCTATCACTTCCAGTCTTCCGCTTCACATCCCTAAAATAACTCCTAAAGCTTTCTGAATTATATCACCTTCCAGTTGCTTAAATGCTGAGGAAATAATGTTGATGCTACCTCTGCCTGGCATTTGCTTGTTTTTAAAGTGAAATGACTTTGGTTTTTATAATAATTTGGCTCTACCCCCAAGCCAAAACTCTAGCTAGCTGTTCATGTAGCTATCTTAATTTCTATTCATATGGTGAATCTATTATTGCAGATTGCAGTCAACTTAGAACAATATTATTTAAACAGCTTTTCTGCTTGTGCACTTCAAGGAATATAGCTGGTGTCACATCAATGGTTAGCATCAGCTCAAATTGCTGTGAAAAGTGCATGCAAAAGTGCACGTTTGAGGGCCCCTGTGCAACCACTCTGTTGATTGAGAGTTGGCTTTTCCTCTTACTTGTAGCAGGCACTGTTATGCCAAAGATTCTTTCCTTTTTTATTTTGTTCCCTTGGGAACATTATGGAAATATAGATGAACATGTCTGTTCAATGTCAGTTTAAAAATGCTGCTGTTTCACTCGTAGGCTACTAATGTGACAGTGGCTGTTGGTTGTTCTGCACAGACTGAGACAGAAAGCTCACCCCTGAATGTTCCACTACATAGGAGCACTGCCCACTCGCCTGGGGAAATGTCAACCTCTTTGACTACACAGACACTCTGGTGTCAGGCAAGATGGCACTGAATCTCTGGCCTGTACCCCATGGCCTGGAGGACCTGCTCAACCCCATTGGTGTCACTGGGTCCAATCCCAATAAGGTAAATGCTCAGCTCACAACAGACTCACAAAACATGTACTGAAGTTCACTCTGCAGCCTGAGATGAATATTTGTCTTGTGTAATAACCACACAGGACTGTAGCACTCCTATGGAGACTAATCAATGTTTTACGTGCAGATCCTCCTTTGACTGAGTGCTTTTAACTAAGCCATCTGTGTTTTGCTCTCAGGAAACTCCTTGTCTCGAGCTGGAGTTTGACTACTTCAGCAGTCCAGTGAAGTTCCCCGACATGACCGTTGTGGAGGATCATGCTAATTGGATCATATCTAGAGAGATGGGATACAATTACTGCCAATCTGGTCAGGTAAGCTCGTTAGCCAAGGTCTATTTGAATTCCATTCCATCTGGCGATTGCCATTATGTTCTGCAAAACTTGTTCTCATGCTGATGCAAGTGTAACACTGCAGTAGCAGGTGTCTGTGTTATGTATGTATGTTCCAATTCAGTGAAATATGGGTCTCGCTTTCTTGGCACCATACGTTAGTGGTAGTAACCAGACTCTGTCCCATTGTATGTCTCTGGACATGGGCTTTTTAATAACAGTGCTATCAGATCAGAGAAGCAGGTTGTTTCCCCACAGCTTGGCACAACTTAACTGATGCTTTGAGCTTTGAATGATTTGAGCCATCTTTGTGTGCCATCCCTCACAGAGTTCCCGCCTGGCTCGCGACCATGCCATGACCGAGAGTGACATTGAGCAGCTAAGACATTTGTGCAACAGAGATCCACTTTCTGAGATCACTGAGCAGGAGAAGGATTTCTTGTGGAGGCACAGGTACACACACACACACACACACACACACACACACACACACACACACACACACACGTTAATTCCAACCATGGTCTCTCCCTTGATAACCTGAGTGTGGAAAAGATGGTGGTTGATTTACTATATGCTTCCTTTCTTTGTCCTTTCAGGCAATATTCTGCGAATATGCCAGAAGTCCTGCCCAAGATTTTACTTGCAGTGAAGTGGAACTCACGTGATGAAGTAGCACAGGTATTGAATGTTAATATGTTTTACATTCATATTACATTTTAATGAATTATTCACAATGACTATTTCAAGGTTAAGGGGTGTATTACTTGTATACTTCAGTAATCAGTGTTCAGGGAATATTCAATTTCATGCTACGACATAAAGGCAGTTGCACATTGTAATGTCAACTGTTTTTGTTCCATCTGATTTCATGACTTGTTGCCTGTTTACTAAGCATGTTATCTTTCACATTCAGATGTATTGCCTTCTGAAAGATTGGCCCGCAATAAAACCCGAACAAGCCATGGAGTTACTAGATTGTAATTATCCAGATCCAATGATCCGAGACTTTGCTGTACGGTGCCTTGAGAAGTATTTGACTGACGACAAGCTGTCCCAGTACCTCATTCAGCTTGTTCAGGTAAGACAACTCTCTGTGGATAAGATTACAATCTTCAAAAGCTATTGACACTGCCGAGGTCATGGTGAACAACATGAGAGAAATGTAATCTCCTGCTTTCTTACATGTTGTTTGATTCTCAAATGTGTTTATTTGTTGGTCAGTTCTCAATGTCTGATTTCTTTTCCTCACATAAGGTCCTGAAGTATGAGCAGTACCTGGATAATCCGCTAGTACGGTTTCTGCTGAAGAAAGCCCTAACCAACCAGAGGATAGGACACTTCTTCTTTTGGCACTTGAAGTGAGTGAGCCAGTACTATGGATTAAGAGTGCACTTTATCAAGGAGGAATTAATGGCAGAACATTTCTCTTGAAATAGTCACTCACTACTATTTTTGTAAATGATTACATTCCTGCAAGATTGTGATGCTTTTCTGTGTCTTGAACCAGCCTTTAAAGTAGAAAAAATAGGAAAAGGAATACAACTTCATGTACTGACTGGCAGAATGATTCATTTTGATACAACTTATTCAATAACTGTGTTGTGCTGTTTGCCATCATATCCACGTACAGAGATATTGATACTCTACAGTGTTGAAAGTGCTGTGATATACTTTACTTTAAATGTATTGGTGTGTGTGTGTGTGTGTGTGTTTTTGTTTGTTTGTGTGTGTGTGTGTGTGTGTGTGTGTGTGGGTGGCTGCAGGTCGGAGATGCACAATAAGACTGTGAGCCAGCGCTTTGGGCTGCTGCTGGAGTCCTACTGCCGCGCCTGTGGCATGTACCTCAAGCACCTGAGCCGGCAGGTGGAAGCCATGGAGAAACTCATCAACCTCACAGACATCCTCAAGCAGGAGAAGAAGGATGAGACCCAGAAGGTGAGACCACAGACCACACTGCACACTCTGGCCTGGGTGACTCTCACTGTCTGTGTGTCTCACAGAGCATGCATTGAAACAAACAACTTGATGTTGTCGCCTTTTTTTAACGAAATGCCAAACTACTCAATTTCCCTAGTGACTTTACTCATTTTAATTGAAATTACAAAAAAATAGATGAATTGTTTATTAATAGCTTAGGTATGATTTCATTCTTTCAAAGTTGTATTTGGAGGTCAATTTATCATCCCATTCATTAAATCAATCACATCTGGTCTCATGCCTATCCAGTTCCACAAATGACTGCCCAGCCACCCACCCAAATAAACACAAGGCGTTAGAAATACAACTTGTCCGATAGTTATCGGAAGCAAATCCTCAGGGGATCTGTGCATGCCAGGTGAACTGAGCCAAGCAAGCACGGTGCAGCAAGCCAGCGAGCAGCTGAGTGTTCCTGCCCACTGGCAGGCCCATGGCTGGCTTCTAAATAAAGTTCCAGGTCTGCTGCCATCCCCCGGAGTCTGACTGCCCACACACTGGCCTCGGCTTAGCTAGCGGAACTAGTCGAGCGTGGCAGGAGCAACGGCAGTCGGGAGATTTAGTTTCCATGAAGGCCCAACCTGTGTGCAGCTTCATTGCAATGCAAGTCAAGTGGAACAAAAGCCTCTATCTAGAGGCTGCATGTCAATTTCCATGAAACAGTGAAGAGTAGTGCATCATGTTTTGTCAAACCAAGACTATAATTAAAAATGTTTTTCCATTTTTTTGTATCATTCTGTAGAATTGAATATGGCATACAAGTGCAACTCTGGAGCTAAATTTTATACTGACACAAAGATTGTTACACATAGGTAACAATGATGATTAAATAGGTCTCATTATTTGTAGGCATAAATTAAACTTTATATCATGGGGAAATTCAAAATTAGGGACTGAAGATTACTATTGTGGTGCAAACCCCAACCTCGTGGCTTCTTCTCTGAATGTGTTTCTACGCTAACACCTAGCATGGCTCGTCTTTCTCTAGGTGCAGATGAAGTTCCTTGTGGAGCAGATGAGGAGGCCGGACTACATGGACGCACTCCAGAACTTCACCTCCCCACTCAACCCGGCGCACCAGCTGGGCAACCTACGGTGAGTCCTTCAGGACCAATAAGCCCACTGAGGGGAAGTAAGATATAGATAGAAAAGGGCAAGTGTGGCATCACGCCACTAATTCTCTTCTAGGTTTGTTGCCTCCCACTTGTTATGGTATGTGTGAATTACATTTGTGTGGACATTTACAGGATCAAAAGTTGTCCTCGACAACAAAATTCGCTTTTCTTGCCTCTCCGTTGTTTGGTTGATGAAGCAATGCAACAGCTCTATTTAATTATGTATTATTTGAAATAAGGCCAGTGAACTTGCATAGTTCTGGGAAATTGGTCTTGCTTTGAACTGGCATCATAAACTGTAATTTCGGTACACATCAGGTGTGCCAACAACCTCAATGACCTCATAGCTGCTGGCCTATCTCTGAGTTTGAAGATTTGGAATTTTATTGTAGTGTGTTTTGTGTCTACCCTTCTAAATCTTCCAAAACAAAAACAAAAAACGACTTAAAAAAGTCAGGCAGTTGTTCCTGATTTTTTTCCTCTATGTCAATTACCCTAGAATCAGTCGCTTAACTGACTTGATGTGAAGCGGAAAGCACCAGAAAGCCAGTACGAGCGTTCTGACTGAACTGAGTTGTACTGATGTGTATGGGTGAAATGTCTCATCTCTGGCAGATTTGATGAGTGTCGAATCATGTCGTCAGCCAAGAGGCCGCTGTGGCTGAACTGGGAGAACCCAGACATCATGTCAGAGCTTCTCTTCCAGAACAATGAAATCATCTTCAAGAATGGAGACGGTAACCGTGCCTGCCCTCCTCAGCACCATTCCTCTCTACCAGCCTACTCACCAAATGTCTGCCTAACACTCCGTGTGTCCTCTCTTCCAGATTTACGGCAAGACATGCTAACACTTCAGATTATTAGAATAATGGAAAACATCTGGCAAAACCAAGGCTTGGACCTCAGGTATTTCACACAATAAGAATTGCTATAATACTTCAAGACCTTATCTATTGCCCTACTCGATGTGAAAAGTGTGCAGCGAACTGATGGTGTCTGGTGTGTATCTGCTGTGCTTTAGGATGCTTCCTTATGGTTGCCTGTCTATTGGTGACTGTGTGGGTCTAATCGAAGTGGTCAGAAGCTCCCACACCATTATGCAGATTCAGTGCAAAGGAGGCCTGAAGGGGGCTCTCCAGTTCAACAGCAACACCCTCCACCAGTGGCTAAAGGACAAAAACAAGGGCGAGATGTATGGACATTTCATTGTACTTACTACACTCTTTAATGGTTACCTTTGAAATCACTGTCTGATTAAGAAATGTATGATTTTGTTTTGTTTGTTTGTGTGTTTTTTCATTAGGTACGATATGGCCATTGACCTGTTTACCCGATCATGTGCTGGCTATTGTGTGGCCACATTCATTCTAGGAATCGGTGATCGGCATAATAGTAACATCATGGTGAAGGATGACGGGCAGGTAGGCGCAGTGTCATCACATGTTCCTCTGTTTCCGCATAAGAAGCTTTGGATAAGTTTGCCTGACATTACTGTCAATCTCTTCTTTTCAGCTGTTTCACATAGACTTTGGCCATTTCCTGGACCACAAGAAGAAGAAGTTTGGCTACAAAAGAGAACGAGTGCCGTTTGTTCTAACACAGGACTTTTTAATAGTCATAAGCAAAGGAACGCAAGAGTGCACAAAAACAAGAGAGTTTGAGAGGTTTGTGTGTGGTTCTATCTTTGTGTGGGTCTGTTTGTCAGTTTTCAGTCTGCGCAGGAGAGAAAGCCTCTCTTGTCTGCTGAACCTAATCATTTGGGCATTGGCAGGCCCAGAGAATACCCGCCCAGTGCCTAAAGTGGAGCGAGTGTGAAGAGAGGGCGGAAAAGAACAATGGCCCCTTTTATGTTTCCTAACAGGGTTTCCCTGCTCGCCTCTTCCTAGTACTCCCCATTCTGATAATAGTCTGACGCTGCACCGCCTGCCAAGTTTCCTGCCTCCCTCACACGCATCCGTCATCTATCAGATTTCCAGCTCAGTTGCCCCTGATAGAGGCCCTAAATGAACGTGGTCATCCAGATTGCAGTGAACGGCGGAATATGTTCTGTGCCAGGGTGGTGTTTGTTTAAGGGGAGGAGGTGTAGAGAGTGATGTTGAACAGAAATTGCCTTTATGGGAGGCATGAACATGATCGTTATTATATTTTTTTAGCAGATAACAAATGTTTTTTTTTCTTTTTCGTTTCAACATAGGTTTCAGGAGATGTGCTACAAGGCCTACCTGGCTATCAGGCAGCATGCAAACCTGTTCATCAACCTGTTCTCCATGATGCTGGGCTCTGGGATGCCGGAGCTGCAGAGCTTCGATGACATAGCATACATCCGCAAGACACTGGCTCTGGACAAGACGGAGCAGGAGGCCCTGGACTACTTCATGAAGCAGATGAACGACGCTCACCACGGCGGCTGGACCACCAAAATGGACTGGATCTTCCACACCATCCGGCACCACGCCCAGAACTGAGAGGGGATTCACACCCTGTGTGAGTGTCCGCAGGTTGAGCGGAGAGTGGACGTACGGACGGACGGACGGACGGACGGACAGATGGACTAACAAACGGGATGGAACACACACTGCCCCCTCCCCCTCCCTCTGTAGGTTGGCACAGTGGCACACTCAGACCTCAATAACTCGTAGGTTAACGCTGCCAGCGGCCTACAGAGCACTACACAATCCAGACTGACGTTTTTCTCTGTTTGTTTTGTCTTTTTGCTGTTTTTTCATTCTATGTTTTTCCTCACCTGCAGCATCGTTACAAGAAGAAACGTTACTTGCCAATTCCTCTCTGTCCTTCTCAGTGTTGGCTGCGTTTTGTATTCCTTTTGTTTCTGGAGAGAGGTTTTCATTCCTTTCATGCCTTTTTGTAAGAAAACAAACAAACAACAACAACAACAACAACAACAACAAAACAAAAAAAACCTACAACAATCGCCTCTTTACGTTTCAGGAGCTTTGGGGGTATAAAGTCTTCCTCAAACTTTTAATGCCTTTCAAAATATGCACGGAACTCTGCAACACCCAAGCGAAACAGGGTATTTTGTTTTTTCAACCCTATCCCCTCCCCCATTTCCTCTCCATTTGAGTTGTACAACTAGTCCCCGTCAACCCATGAAGACACACACACACACACACACACACACACTAAAAAAGGATGTTGTGGAAATGACTGATGTGTAGAGAGGCACAGCTGTGACACCTTGTGGGTACTGCTGGTACCTACACCAATCCACCAATACTAAACAACAGGCTCCTGAAAGCTTACAATGGCTTACAATTAATTTTATTTATTTACTACAATTTTCCTTTTGCAATGTTTTCATCCATCCCTTCTCCCATAGTGCGCCTGTAATGCCTACACAACATGGGCCCAGTTTATTCTGTAGAGACCTATTGTGAATGATGAATGTGCTACTAGAAAACCCCTTGCAGTGTAGATATACGAAGCCTTAAATGTAAGTTGAAGTGCAATGAGTGAGTGCTTGGTTCTGCCTCGTGTCTTGGACTGTATAGGAAAGGCAAGTGCGAGTCTATGAAAGAGTGCTGCTTGGTTAAAGTGCCGAGCGCTTAAGATGACTAGGCCGAGATGAATGTCTAAGAGCAGTTGGTTCCTTTTTTTTATGCCGAGTCATATTTCATCATGCAAGCAGATGGTTGAGAAAGGGGCAGTCCTCGTATGAAGACAGAAACGTAAGCTAAGGGATCGTTTTGTAGATGCAGCATCAGTAGATGGGGGGTGGAAAGAGTGCCATGCTTGAGGCAAAAGAAAACTGTGAAATCAGGATTGAGTCAATTAATTTGTTCACTGTAGTATGTTTGGTCTAAATAGCTGTGTATATATACACATACATATATAGTTAACTGCCTTACAATGATCCCAACCTTCCTCATGGTAAAAAACTGTACAGTGAGATATTGTAACGGGAAAGAGAACTGTAACTACATTGTCAGTTTGTGCGTGTGCACGTGTGTGCTAGTTACCAGTGTTCTTCTCCATCATGACTGATATTTTCTATACCATCAAACCAAAACAAGCGGATTTGAAGATTCCTGTTGAGAGTGCTAGTGTTATGTTGGCATTCATCTGAGCAGTCCAATCACATTGGTTATGTAACATTACGTTTCTGACCAGCATTGGCCCAGTATCAGGAAAATGTCCCCCTAAAGACAGATGATTATGATTTATTAACTGACAGTTCTGCTCTCAACAAGCCAGAGTGATGGTGTATATTTAGACTGCCTGTGAGCATACGAGGACAGTGGAAACAGTTGTCATCCTCTTTCTAGGCCATTTGATTATGTCCATCAACTTGGCTTACCAGACCTCCACAATAAGTTGGAGCTCACATAACAAGTCTTGGCAAAGCTTTCAACATGTTTTGAAAAACGGACAAGGTTACGAGTGGGGTGCAATCATGCTTTGAGGTGTCCTTTTTTTAGAAATGTATCTTTGATCAAAGGAAGAAAAGGGCATTTGCTCTAGAACCTTTCTGCCCAAAGAATATTTCTTCTTTGTATGAGCCAAAGTTTTTTGTTTGTTTGTTTTTGTTTTCCTCTACAAGATGGTATTTTGTCTTACCATTGAGAACACAAACACTGCCATGGTCAGGCAGTGTCTCCTTCACGAGGTGTGACTTTTGATTACAATGTACAGAAAAACAGTGTTTGCACAGTGGAATAATACTACAGGAAAGTTATGTTCTCAGATGGTCTAGATAGGTGCAAAATGGCTTTGTTGGAAGTTGTAGGCTAATAGATTCAGGCAGAAAGAAAGCTCAAGAGTGTGTGTGTGTGTGTGTGTGTGTGTGTGTGTCAGTTTAGTATTTGAGGACATTTCTGCAACTGACAAAAAATCTCACAGGAACACTAATAGAGAACTAGTAACCCAACACAGTTGAAGGAGCATGACCGAATTCATTTGATGATCAAGCAAGCATGTAGCTATATTACAAACACATTCAATTAGAATACATTTCCATCCAGACCATAACAATCAAATCTTTAGAGAGTATTTTGATTTGATTGCACAATTCCAGACTACTTATGCATTCAGTTGTGGAACTTGAGGATTCAAAAACAAAAAACTAAACAAAAGCGTGGTTCTCATATGCAGTAAGCCAATGAAAAGGTGTACACAATTTAACAATAACTGTTGTATGCAGGTGTTTATTGCACTTTGTAATTGTTTTCCTTTTTGTTTGTTTTTCCTTCACAAGGCTTTTTGTTTTGAAATGACCCTGAGGTTAATTATCTTGCATGTATTTTTAAGCAACGTAACCAATTATACTCCTTTACTATATGAAAATGGATCAGATGCATTAGAAGCTAGTAATGCTAAGCAGCCTTCCATTGGCCCCCGTTGAACCCATTAAGTGCATGGTTCTCCTCACTCTCCTTGATGTTTGTTTGTCTGTACCGGCTACAGATCCTCTTGGGCTGGACCCACTGAAGGCCCATTGGAATTATCTATGTCATTTTGTGGTTAATGCTTTTAAACTTTTTTTTTGTTTTCATTCAATGAGCAGCAACTGGGACTATATACAGATGTTGGACTTAAAGCATCTTTTCTATGACACAAAAAAAAGACGAAATGGAAAAAGAATCGACAACTTTCATACTTCAGTTTCAAAATGTTTTACTTGAATTTCATGGCTCAGAAGCACCTTTGTATGTCAAGAACAGAGCGGTTGTTGCCATGTTGTGTAGCACTGAAGGTTGGCTTGCATAGGCAGTTTCATACCGATTGTGAATGTTTAAATCTTTTAGGTTGTTTGAGAGTCGCACTATGGTTAGAAACACTAATGTGTGCCCATTTGGGCCCTATTTTGAAGTAAAACAAATATTAAAACAAATACACATTTGATGTATTTGAGGACTTTCAGAAGGGGATGTTGAAAAGCAAGGGCACTATGGCTTCTGTGCTATACTGAAATGTTTTCATCATTCTGGAGAGTACTTGTACTTTTTAGCCATTTACATCATAAATTCTATTTTCATACATTATTATTATAATATTATTATCACCATCGCTACTATGAATATATTACGGGCCAAATACTCTTACATACATTCATTCTGCATGGGATTGGAATAAGAAAGCCCTATTATTTGGTTCATTTTTCTGTACCTATTAAAAGATGTTTGGCCTAAAACTGCACTCTAGTAACCCTATATTACATCTAAATTACTAACCCATAACAGACCCCCATTTTCATTTATGTACTTTCATTGTGCACCACAGTTAAATTGCTTTGTACCCTGTTTGTCTCCAGTATTTTGAGTGTTATGTGACTATGTACAAATAAACATATTTCAGTATAATTATGCAGTACCTGAATTATATTGTTCAGAAGCATATACAGTTTTATGCAAAAGTTTGGGCACCCCCCTGATAATTATCATTATTTCAGATTATAATCTGCTGGGATGGCCATTCTAGAACATTGTATCTGTGCCTCTGCATGAATTCCTTGGTAGATTTTGAACAATGCTTTGGATTGTTGTCCTGCTGAAACAACCAACCCTGGCGTAACTTCAGCTTCCTGACTAAGTCTTGAATATTGTATCCAAGAATCTGCTGGTACTGGGTGGAATCCATGCAACCCTCAACTTTGGGTTAACATGACGGACCCTCCACGTAATCTAACAGTAGGCAGCAAGTTATTTTACCATGATGCAAAGAGCTTATGGTTGTGATCAAATAACTCTTTTAGTTTCATCTTTCCACAGCACTTTATTCCAAAATGATTCTGGCTTGTCCAGATGAGCCTTTGCAGACCTCAAGCGACTCTGCTTGTGGTGAGTATGCAGAAAAGGCTTTTTATGCATTACCCTTCCATTGGGCTGTCCTTGTGCAAAGTATGCTGGACTGTGGAACGATGTACAATGACACCATCAGCAGAAACATGTTCTTGGAGCTCTTTAGAGGCGATCTGTTGTTTGTCTGTGACTTCTAACTATTCTTTATCTTTACCTTCTTTCATATAATTTTCTTGGCTTACCACATCTGTCCTTCACACAGACTGTTTTTGTGGCTTTCCATTTTTGTACTACATTTCTGACTGTGGAGATAGACAACTCAATAACATTTAATAACATTTTATATCCCTCTCTTAATTCATATTGACAAATCATCTTAGTTTTTAGGTCATTAAGGAGTTCATTTGAGGTTCCCATGTTGCTACTCTCCAACAGGGAATGAAGGAAAAGCACACCTAGCAATTGGCTATGTTGAATGAGATTTTTTTATGATGTGTTGCAGCTTTATTTGCAGTTTAAGGTTCAATCAGAAAAATAATTTTGTGTTTCAATCAGTCAGTATTAATCGACTGCAGGTATTCAAATCAACACACTTAAAAGGGTGGCCAAGATTTTATTTTATGCAATTGAATACTGATAGATTAAGAATTTTTGTCCGAAAAACATCCCATCATCCAGCTTTCTCTAGAAAATGAATGACATATTGCTATGATGAGAGCAAATTACCATGTTACATCAGAGGGGAGCCCAAACTTTTGTGTTGTACTGTATGTTGTCTCCAAAATGTTATTGACACTTGTGTGTGTGAGGAAAGAGGCGATGCAACATCCTAGAATCAAACTACTGGGAACTTGTGACTGACAACAATTCTAGCCAATCAGGCGAAACCTCGAGAAGAGCCTGTTGCCATAGTGATTTCAAACAAACTTCATGTGGTTGCTTACATGGTAGCCAGATCAGTGCAGACAGCATTAATGTGTATTTGTGTTTTTTGCCTGTCAAGGGTTTTATATCTGAAATGTCTACCAATACGATAAAAATGAAGAAACCCACTCTGAAAGTAACGCCGTAAGTTTAAATGCAATACACTATTTTGTAATTATTTCTGAATAAGCTCAGTTAGCTAGCGATAGTTTACTAACGTCAACGTTGACGTTAGTTAACGTTATCCAGCGTTACACGTTTGAATTGTCAATATGGTGTATAAGCTTTCCAATTGCACACATGAATTGATTCTATAAACTACATTTGCTTTATTAACTTGTTACTGTGTCCTTTGCAGACAAGATGACGTAGTTAGATCTAGACTCAAACCAAAGAGATACCATAACCAACCTAGGATAGTGATAACTTTTTACGTCCATTTAAGGTCCTCAAGAGCTGCCAATACCTCTACATCAGGAATGCTTCGTGTAAATCTCAGCACAACACGGAGTGTGACTGCTTCCATGAGCCGAAAAAGTCTGTCTTTGGCCGGTGACAGTAAAGTCCTCGACAAGGGCTCACTACAGACACCAAAACATACGGTTCAGGTATTAGCAAGTTGCCTCTTCATTTACTGAAACTATACAGCCACGTAGAGGTCTCGTGTCCAACCCGTTGTCATCATTTCACTCGTTCGCAGGTGTTTGATGAGAATGGCAAAGATGTTACACCACAGCCCCTATTTCATCCTGACCCTGGGGGTTTACAACCTAAACAGAGCAAAATCTTCACGGGCCATGACAACTCAGGTGCTACTGTCTCAGACTTCTTCTCCACAGCATTCCAGACAACCAATGCAAGTTTTGCTGGGCCTTTTACAAGGTAACACACCTGAAAGTTGTCCTCTATTAAACCCGGTTAAACCTAAACGTTTTGTAGACTCCCTCAATTCTACTGTTTTTTTAAACCTCGTTTTATATTATTATTTATTTGTCTTTGACAGCTGGGATTGGTTTATTATTTCCTCAGGTCCGTTTTTGGAAGTAGCACAGTGTCAAGATCAAACCAGTCTACCATGAATTCAATGAATGATGAAATTGAGGACCCATCTTCTAAAAGGGACGTGTCCATCAGTCTTTCAGGTAAGATTGCATTTGGCTGACAGCAGCACTGTTATTAAACCGTTATGTCAGTCAGTTATTGGATGGAACACATTACTGTAGCTTCGATGGGGGGGAAAAAACCCTCAGAGGTATAATGTATTACCTGCGTTGTCATATAGTTGTGGCATTGCTAGACAAACATTCTCACACACATTTGGACTTTCTTGCCAGATGTTCATGTGAGGAGAGAAGAAGTGAAGGAGCAGATAAGGGAAGACATGCTGGACGAGGTGGTGGATCAGTACCTCACGGAGTCAGACTTCATCTGGCTGCTGGATATGCCCGCTGTGTCTGTGTCTGTGGACTCAGAGGAGGCAGAGGCTGTGAGGTCAGCATTTGCACAGTTAGCAGGGCTATCTAATGTCTCTCATTGGCAGATGCTAGTTTTTGCCTGCTGCCATTGAAAACCCCAACACGTGTTTTTCTGATTTTCTACAGAGAGAGAAACATGACTTACACAGAGCTGTGCAAAAATAGACAGGGCAATGATAAGTACATGGAGCGTTCAATGCAGACATTCAATGGAGCACCCAAAAACAAAGAGGTTCAGTGTGAGAACATCACCATGTCTGATGCAGGTAAGAATTTCTCTCTCAACTTACCAATCAATGAATCAATCAGCATCCAGTTGTCAGATTGAAGATAAAATGTTTGTGCTCCTGTGTAGTAACATGAATACATGGTCATGTTTTATCATGTGTTTGTGTGGTTAGGTTGCATTTGAGGTTGCTACTGAATTTGCGTAACTGTCCCAGAAAAAACATACTTAACTGTTTTCAGTTTTTTTGTTTAATTTTGTACTGTATCTGTCCAAATCATTTCTGAAAGCTACCATGGCGACCACCTGGGATTTGTATGACTCATACTGCAGTCTCAGTGCTGTGGGCCAGGCAGCACCGGCTGCAGACGGAGAGAGGCCTTCTTGCAGCGCCGTGATGTCCAGCCACAGGCTTGGCAGCATAGCCCCAGATATAAGCATGTCTGTCATGAGCTCTGCTAGTATAGGTGATGCCAATACACTAAATTGCATACAGCACACATCGCACATAACAAGAAAGGCTGAAAATACAGAATCTTTATAAAGTTGTTGAGCTATTCTTATTTGAAAAGTAAAGATGACGACAATATCATTAAAAAAAGCCTGACTTTTTGAACTTTTGAATTGTGCCATACTGAAATTGAATTGTGCTAAAGAGACTGATTGTACAAATGTGAGATGGTATTTTTGTTTTAGCTAGTGGTTCCAGCTCTCGCATTCAGGTCCAGGCCTATGTGGTGCAGCTGGAGGAAGAGCCAGACCCAGAGCTCATCCTCCAGTCAGACAAGTTCAAGCTGGACCTGGTGGTCATGGAGAGGGTGGTGTTGGAGAATATTTATCAGCCTGAACTGGCTGCATACAGACAGTTGGCAGTTTTGCAAGGTAATACAATACTTTTTATTAGGCCTACTTTAGTTTTCCTAATGTGAGGTGATGTTCTGACAATAGCTTGGTTGCCATCCAATTATTTGATTAGAATTTTGAGCATTTAAATAGTAAGTTCTAAGTGGCAACGCCTGGAATTTGAATACAATCTTGTAAATTGCATAAGAAATGATCTGAACCTACAGCTGTTCACAACTCCTCACGTGATTATCTCTCTTGTCTGATACCTGTCTTCAGTCACTGCTCTGGCATGGTGTCATGATTCAGATCACACCCGGCCCATGTGCTTATTCCATGCAAGAAAACCTCCATGTCTCCATGTTTTTTTACTCTGTGAAAACCTCCATGTGTCCATGTGTTGTACTCTGTGAAAACCTCCATGTGTCCATGTGTTGTACTCTGTGAAAACCTCCATGTCTCCATGTGTTGTACTGTTTGAAAACCTCCATGTCTCCATGTGTTGAACTGTTTGAAAACCTCCATGTCTCCATGTGTTGAACTGTTTGAAAACCTCCATGTCTCCATGTGCTGTACTGTGTGTGGCCCAGACCCTGACCGTGAGCTGAAGGCTGAGAAAGTGAGCATCACGGCTGGGGTGAGGGGGAGCTCTCAGACCCCCACCATGGAGCGCCTCTGGTCCTTCGGATGTGTGCTCACCGCTGGACGGAACGTTAGCTGCATGGCCTGGAACAAGAAGAACCCGGTACGTCACACTTATGCTACATTCATCGCTTATACTAGTCATTGGGATCTCGGAGGCTGTACTGGTGATCTGCTTATAGTTGGCCTATTTTAAATCATATTTTGCTAGAAGAGGTTTTTATGTACAGTAGGGTTGTTACGACATTTTGCAGCAGTCATTTTCATCCATGGTAATAGCTGTTATCTTGGCATTACTAGTGGCTTGCTCCTACAGTTTAAGTTCTTCGCTATGATTGTGAGATTTTATTCCTAATGAGAAACAAAGGAAGACATGAATGCACTTGTTTACTTCTGCGGGTCTACTTGGCTTATGATTCCTTGGAAGCCCAGAACATGAATGTGTCTCCCTCTCCAGGATCTCTTGGCTGTTGGATATGGCCAGTTTGATTACAAAGATCAGAAATCAGGCCTGGTGTGCTGCTGGTCCCTGAAGAACCCCATGGTATTATTCACTCATCAGTCAAGCTCATCTCTGTCTCTGTCAGGACATAATCCCTCTCACTGTACTGAATGATTAGTCACATTCATGGCAATACACATAATGTATACAGAACTATAATTTATCACTAAAAGAATAATTTACAATCATAGTAGTACTATTAATAACTTGTTAACTAACAGTTTCTGATATTTGATATTCAAGTTTATACTGTATGTGCCCACACACTGTCTTTCTCTTTCTCTGTCTGTGTGTGCATGTGTGCTTTTGTGTGTGTGTGTGTGTGTGTGTGTCTGTGTCTGTGTTTGTGTGTTTGTGTGTCTGTGTGTCTGTGTGTCTGTGTGTGTCCATACGTGCGTGTGTTTGTGCTCACAGTGGCCTGAACGAATCTTTCACAGTGAGAGTGGAGTCACTGCCCTTGACTTCTCTGCTAATAATGCCAGTCAGTTAGCAGTGGGTATGCACGATGGCAGTCTGGCCACATACAACGTGCAGAGCACAGAAGACTCCCCAGTCGTAGACAGCAGGTGGGGCTATAGTCACTCTTTTGAAATGCACACTCTGAATGGCCACGAGGTCAGTTGAGATTTAAAGTCCTATATCTACAGTCAGCATATCAATTTTATATCGTTTTACTAAAAGTAATAGCAGTGGATGTGTTTCTCTGTATTTATGGTTGATAACAAATATATAGTAATGTCATGATGCCATAGTTGCCAGTTACAACATTAGATGTGTGACAACCTTAACATGGTATAGTATATGGTTTTTCTTTCCTTTGCTGACAAAGACCTTGAAAACAGATTAGCCTTTAAAGTGTGAAAAAAATCTGTGAAGGAGCTCACATGAAAGGAGATAACCCAGGATAGGAGGAGAGAGAAGGTTATAAGGAAGTTCAATTTCTCATGGAAACAAAACTATGACAGCACACTTGTTCAATGACCTGTTCATTCATTTTCCATTCATTTGTATCATGACACAAAGCTATCCCCTTTGGAACAAGTCCTATAAATGTTTGAATGTGTTCCTCTGCAGTGACTGCGTCCACAAACACACCAGTGCGGTGTGGCAGGTGAAGTGGGTCAACCAGGAGAAGGGTCAAATGGGCGAGGATAAAGGCGAGAGCCTCATCTCGGTGTCTGCCGATGGGAGGATCATTAAATGGTTCCTGCGCAAAGGAATGGACTGCATCGGTAAGGGAGCATAGCTTCTGTCAGCTAACGTGACTCCGGGCTTTGTTGGCCTCACAAGTGTTTGCTGACTGCCTTTATCTAAGACTTCTTGTCCCTCAGATCTGATGAAACTGAAGCGGACCAGAAATGACAAGCCAGGCAAGCAGGCAGGAGAGAAGGAGAGGAAGACTGAGGCTTTCATCTCCAGACAGGCACCGGGGATGTGCTTTGACTTCCATCCCCAGGTGAGTCTGCAGTCCTGGCTGCCAAACACAAATGCTCAAAGGAGGCGTGTGTGGGCGAGGTTGTTCCCACAGGATGGATGAATGGATGGCAGCCAGTAGGGGTATGCACACGTTCTCTCTCCCAGCTATTTGTTTTGTCCTCCTTACTATATGTTATTACTGTCTTCCCATTAGGAACTTTAAAGAATTTCTCTTACGCTTCTCCCTGACAAAAACATTAGAAAGGCACGTTCATGTCAACCTCATTCAGAGCCTTACACGAGATAATTAAGAAATCATGCATATCTGCAGTGTGATCCATTGACCTACTGGGCAATTCTCTTGATTTCACATTTGATTTTCGTTATGTGTTAGGACTCCAACATTTACCTGGTAGGCACAGAGGAGGGACACATTCACAAATGCTCCTGTTCATACAACGAGCAGTTTCTGGAGACTTACCATGGACACAGAGTGAGTAACGAGTGTTTGGCTCTGTGCATGTGAAAGAACACGAAAGCCCCTGCATTGCTCAGTCTAACATGTTCTTTATTCCACCCATCCATCTCCTCCCAGGGCCCCATCTATAAGATTGAGTGGTCTCCCTTCTGTACGGGCGCCTTCCTGAGCTGCTCCTCCGACTGGACTGTCCAGCTGTGGCAGCAGGACTGCTGCACGCCCGTGCTGGGCTTCACCTCTAACCAGAGGGCCGTGCATGACATCAAGTGGTCCGGCATGTGGCCTACTGTGTTTGGAGCTGTCAACGAAGGGAGAGTAGAGATCTGGGACCTGGCAGTAAGCATGTGAGTGTCTGCTGTATGTGTCTGTTTGTCTGGAGGAATATCTTAACGTTATGTATTTGCTCAATGGTGGCTGCTCCGAGATTTACCTGTTTTCTTTTCTCTCTGCAATACTGTTCTTCACATTCATCTTTTTTTTTAGACTAATAAGAAGATTATCTGCCTTTTTATATATCTATCTATCTATATAATATCATTTTTTTTTTTACTGTGCGTTTGTATTGTATGCCTATATCCAAGTCCTCTCGAAACGCCAAATTAAAATCTGTCTTTATTTTGATATCCTTTCTCAGCCTGGATCCAACCATAGTGAGCCCAGCTAAGCCAGGGGTCAAGCTCACCACGTTATTGTTTGCCATGGAGACAGAATGCATTCTAGTAGGAGACAGTGATGGTCAGGTTAGCGTGTATCATCTCAGGAACATGCGAGGTGGAGACACAGTCAAGGTGGGCATTTAAGAAACACAGTGCCATTATCAACTCTACATGTTTTGATGTTCTTCAACTGATGTTGACCGTAACCCCACAGGGAAGGTATCTTGATATTTACTGCTAAATAATCCATGACCATAACATTTTAGGACTTCTAGCTGTTTGGGATTATTTTTCTTTTAAGTGCCAGAGAAACTTGGAACTACCACCGAAACCCCTCCCAACTTGCCTCATTAGGCACCTGAAGTGATAAGCTGGTGTCCACTATATTATTGTGGATGCCTATTGTGTTCCCCTTATTATTCGAGGGACTTAACTTGAGAATGTTCTAGAACTCCTCACTGCTATGATGAGGTTATTTTAAATAGAATAATATCAAATGAAAATATCTTCCCATGTGATGATCCTGAAGATAACTTCCACTACAGTTTCCTTAAAACTTCTCTGTAAAAGTATTTAAATATCTGCATGGATGGTGCCACCACCACCATCTTCATCTCCATCTTCATCTCCATCTCCATCTTCATCTTCATCCATCACCACCATCTAATAAGGTGTTTGTAGACAAATCCATTGTGGTCAGTTCTACAGGCAACGTAAAACAAGTGTTAATGTTTCCCCCAATCAGCAAAGAATGTTTAAATGACCTGTTTCACTTTATGTGTGTAAATGTGCTGTGTGTCATCTTCCCTGCCTTATGTCCTCAGTGTTAAAGTGATTCTATTACCACCATTTCCCCCTCCTACTCAGCGCCAGAGTGAAGGACCATAACATGATCCCCCCTCTTATTCATACCAGAGTTAAGGACCATAACATGAGCAGGTGGAGGGCTAGGGTAGTATCCTTATCTCTGTGCAAACAGAGCTCCAACTCGTCTCCTCTTCTGCCTTTCCCCTGACAGCACATGACGTTAAAGGACATCATCAGGTCTTCTATGGCCAGTAAGCTGTGAGGCCTGGGCTCAGGGCCAGGACAGGTTCGGGAGGGAGGCCTGCCTTGTCTGCCCGCCTGGCCCGGTGCGGTCCAGCTCCCCTCTCCATCATTTATCGGTGACATTTATTACGTTTGTCCGTCAGACTGCTCGACTCCGTTCCTGAATTACAATGACATTACTGCAAACAGTAAGACCTGATTTGTTGTAGTTTTGTATTAAATTAATAAAACCCTCAATTGCCCTCCCTACTCCCCTGTTCCCATCACTAGAGATTAAAGAGATGTTTTCTCTCTGTGAGATAGAACATGGTCATTTAAGCATGATTATGAGCAATCTGTTTTATAGCAAGATTCAAAGTGACTATCAGTGCAGGGAACACATTCACCACAACCCCTGCTACTTGAAGTTGAGAACTTTGGTGCACTTTACTTTGGCATCTCTGTGGAAGGCCAGATGCTCTACCTTATTCAGTGCAACCTAAACCCAAGCCAGTGTGCCATTTTATGCATCATTTCACATAATCATCACAGACGTTGCACTCAAACGGTCAATTGGTTTTATAGTTTTAAGAGTACCCATTATGTAAAACTTCCAGGTTTGAAAAGATAATCATCGCTGTTGGTTTGACAGAAATGAAGTTCACACCTGTGGTGATGAAGGTTAATTGTGTCTGTGGGAAATGATTTCCAGACCCTCTCCAGATTACTGTGACGGACACCATCAGTGCAGGCAAATCTGCACAAATGGAGCTCATGATAGGAGCCATTGTGTCCCCTGATGTTTCTGAGAGCCACACCCTTAATGACAAGCCATGGAAACACAATGAAGGTGTCTCCCACCTAGGAGTATCTCTAGTCCTTATCACACGTAAGAGATGACCTGGGACAGATTATGAGATAGGACATACTAGCAGCTAATGGTTAGAGGCAGGGCAGACCATTTGTGTTACCATGAAATGGCTTTATATTTACAGTACAGTGCCATGTCTACCAATCCATGAAAACTGAACTATTTATTTGGCAAGTAAGATATCTTCAAAATAATAGAATATGCTTGTTTATAATATTTTTTTATGGTATATCATAATGCAAAACTGATCTTGGTTACCCTGATTTTGACTGAGATTGCTCCTTTGTTCTTTTCCTGTCCAAGTATTCCAGCATCCCTTTATGTTTATGAAGTGCAACAGGCAATCAAATTCAGAGAGGGTCTCTGCTAATTGTACATTTGGGGTTATGTTTCCAATAATACTATTGCTCACATAAACACAAACATACATAAAAAAAAAACTCACACAGAAGTAGAACGTTAAACATACAGTGCAGTGTCATGACATCTGTACTGTTGTGGTGTGTTCCTGTGCTCAGTACTGCACTAAATGTGGCAAAGTTGAACACTTTCTGTAAATCGATGTTGTGTGATTGTGTGATGACAAATAACAAGTGTTATGGATCAGAAACTAAATACGCATCTTGTCAATAGGGCCAGTTTTAGTAATACCATTACCCTGATGGCGATGTGACATCATTCCATCCCAGTATGCAACAGGGTTCCCCTAAAATGTGTCACTTGAGATGCCAAACAACGATTATGAGCATGTGGGACCAGCCATAACCACTTGTCCAATGCGAGTAAATGTGACTGAATGCAACATGGCCCTGGGTCAAATTACCGTGAATGCCCACATTCACCCGAAACATGGGAATCCAGTGCAGCTTTCTGAGTAGACGCACAATTTACTGAACTGATGGAGGCACAGATAAGAGACAGGAGGCCTGGCTGGCCGTGGGGCTATCCTCCTGCCTCTGTGAGTCGATTAGCCGTACATTAGAGAAGGTCATGGCTATCATCATATTTAAGCAGAGATGTTAGGGCTGCTCCACCATCACAACAAGGATGTAATTGAATTCTACATTACGGTCATAAAAACACTGATGACTTGATGAGAATCACTCTCCTCCCTTCCCAAATGGCATTGTAAAGAGATGAGCGGAAACATAAACCTGACGACCTGCTTAAGCCATAGGAGCAGGGGTGGGAGTGTGCAATGGAGGAGTGGACGAAGATCCCCCAGAGTATATATGAGAGACCATGAGGAGCACCAATGCAGAGCCCAACGCCACTACATCCCAGTCTCACAAGTAAAGGACAGAAAGGCTAGAGTATTGGCATCATGCGGGCACTGAGTCTGCCTGTTGTGGCCCTGCTGCTGCTGTGTGCCCTCTGCACCCTCACAGAGGTGCGTGGCGAGATGAAGGTTGTAAAGCTGTGTGGCCGTGAGTTCATCCGGGCCGTCGTCTACACCTGCGGGGGGTCCCGGTGGAGGAGACTGCTAAACCAACGAGATCTGGAGGGTGAGTTATACATCTCTTTCTTTGCAATAGCAGCTATATTTGCATCTCATTGTAGTGTATTGTATATTCTGTTGACATATGGACTTTACTGAACCACTTTACAGACTATTGCATAGTTTCTCTGTGAAAAACAACCTATTTGTTTTAATCTCATATAACTGCCCTAATGACTGTGTAAAGAGTCTATACAGCACATTTATTTTTGTATATAGAGTCTATACAGCTGATGCACAGAGTATAAAGTCTGTATACAGTCTATCTATGGGATATCCTTTCAACATGGAAAGTAAAACGTTTGGGAAACACTGGAGTAGGCCTATAACTGACTTGTGTCATGGGTTCAGATATGACCTTAATGAGAGGTCATATTAAGTGACTTATTGGCAGCGGGTTGTAGCTTAGTCTGATACAGATAAGGATGGTTATACCCACTGAATTCAAGCTGAAATTTGACCAGAGCACCAGTCATCGTTGCACATTTATGTTTGAATCAACACAGCTGCTTTGACTTTGAGTTTTGGTTTGCTGTAGTAATCCCCCATGATACTCCCTGTAACATACATTTGAAGTTGGGGAGGCTGTTGATATCTGAGAGCTGCTGAGATTTGTGATGTCTGGAGGCTTTGTCAAGTCTCAAAGTGACGCAGTGCGCTGTGTGTGCAGGCATGTCTGGAGGAGAGCCGAGCAGCGCGGAGGGCCAGACTGAGACCCTGGTGTCAGACCTGAGCAGACGAGACCTGAACAACAGGCTCACACAGATGTGCTGCCAGATGGGCTGTCGCAAGAGCGACCTCACCTACCTCTGCTGAGGAACGGCCAACCAGCACAACGTGGCGTCTCCACCTACATCACTCCCACCACAGATAACTGCTCTCTCTCATTCACTCTAATGCAGCTCCATGTTCTGATCAAGCACCATCAGTTCAACACGTTAACAGTTTTCTCAAGAAAAACTATGATTTGATTTAGTGATAAATAGGTACGGGGCAATTACAAAACAGGTGTGCTAATATCAGACTTGAATAATGATTGGTATGCTCTGTGTAATTGATTGTTGTACATCTACAGTCTCAACAAGCTGAGAGAGGAATAACAGGATGGCCTGTTTGGGTGACACCATGCTCTACACCAGCTCCACTCACATCAAACAGAGAATTAGCTTTGATTCAGGAGGTAGCCAACATACCCACAGGCCTTTGTGAATCTAGTCCAGACCCCCATGTCTATGTGAATCAAAGGGTTAACGTGAAGAATGGGATCCCATTCTGGTGTTCTTATTGCACTGTATAGTTTGCAAGCTTTGTGTAATAAAGATAATGGCAAAATATGGTTGATTGAGTTATTGATGAAGTCTTATCAGACAGTATCAGACAGTAAATCATCAGAATCTATTCATACCACCTCAAGGAGGGGAAACAGCCAGCATCAGCACAACTTGAAGACAACAAATTGAACATAGATATCTAATGAAGATTAAAAGGTTAATTGAAACTAACAATGACAGGAAAACAACCATCTAGCATGTTTTCATACAAATTAGGCAAAATGATTGTTTTAGACAGTGCACGACTATGCGGTTGATTAAGATTATTTCCATTTTCCAGATGATTTGAGTTGAATTGTATGATGGGGTTTTTAGATACTGTAGTTATGATGTATTCTGTAGCAATATAGAATAGTTAACTAAGGAATAAAGTATATCACATAACTTAATTGTTCTCGCACAAATGAAAAGCCAAACACCGGACACATCATTCCATGAACACATTCACATTCAACAGAAAATAATTGCACTATGGTAATCATTTTTTATTCCTTACTTTATTACCAAGAAAATTCACATAACATCTTGAACAGGAATTAGTAGGGGTCATTTTGCATTTTCTTTTATAAAAGAAAACAAACGAAAAAAGAAAATGGGACATTCAAATGCATTGCATGACACATTTGCATATTTAGTATCACTGTCATGGATATGGTGACTAACATGGATGCTATGCGTAGCAGGTACCCTGGTGAGAAACAAATGAAGAATCAGAAAGGTTGTGTTATGGATACTAGCATTTGTTCAACAACCACACTGACAGTCCAACCAGCTGTACTTTTTAAATACAGAGCAAACTGTGACGAGCAAATATTTAAAAGCACTCCAGATTGTTTAGAGAACTTTAAAGGTTACTTTTGTTGTCCCTCTTGATTGCTGCACACAGAGGTGGATATTCCAGTTGCTCTGAGGGTCATATGTTGTAATAGCTGATGGCGTTGACAATTTTACATTTGTAAAACCAGGCAAAGAGCATGACATATATATAATCAGACTAAATAGGTTGTCAATTTAGTTCCTTTTGTCAACGTACAAACAGTGACGTGGTTCTAAATCCTTACAGACAGGACAGAGTGACACTGAACTAATGTCCAGACTGACAGGGTGTATGTGTGAGCAAAACGAGTTCACCAAATGTGTGTCCAGCTCAGAACGTTTATTGGCTTGGAAAGAGCAAACTAGCATCTCTGTTCATCGTTAATATGGTTTGTACAAACACAGCAGTTTGCAGGGAAGAGATGGAGATAAGTCTATAGCAGTCTGTTACAGCACACAACCAAACAACCAACCACACACACACGTATACACACAGACACTCACACACTCACACACTCACACACACTTCCATCACAACATAAAGCTCCAATCCTCTTCCACTCATCAGGGACACTTCAACACTTCACTTTGGACTATGGAGATTCACATAGCTTCAGCATCCGCTACACAGAACCGCATTACACCATTCATATGTTCACATCATACCATTAAGTCTGCTTTGAATTGTTCGAATAGCTCGTTTTGTAAAGACCAAACCCCAAAGGAGAATACGTAATGTATAACAAAGCAATATTGGTTTTTAATTTGAACTGGCTTTTAGCATATGAATGTTGCCATGTAGCATTGTGAAGCACCAATGGTTTTCAAATTGTCATCATGTCTGCAGGACACATCCAAAAAGTCAATGTCACTTAGATTTGTTTTCAGTATCAAATAGCAGAGCAACTGGGATATTCAACAGTAGCACAGTGAAATATTTTGTTCACAAGAAACAATATTCCTTTTCTCTTTGTAATTTTGACATTTAAAAAAAAAAATCTCAAACTTAAATACCTTTTCACAGGCTTTTCCCAGAGTATGCACATAACATTAAATACAAAACAAAACACAAATTTGGTCATCTTAACCGTTCCTCCCAAACCTTACTCTTGTCATCTCACAGAGACCATTACTGTATTCAAAGTAAAGCCATGGGTTGAAGCACGGAGTTGGTGTGGATCAGGGGCTCATGCTCCAGATGATGGATATAATGCACAGGGAAGGGGAGGGTCACACACACACACACACACACATCAGCGTGGAAGGTCAAAGGGGTCACCAGGTCAAAAAGCAGACAGACAATCCTCGTCATATCTAACATAGCACTTCTACTGGATGGAACACTGCTTTCAAAAAGCATGACTCGTTCAGGTAGATCAGATTTTTTTTCTCTTCCTTGTGTTTTTTTTAACCCCCTCCCATATATATTTATTTATTTATATATATATATTTATATAGCTCAAATCTTCTGTTGCACTTGAGTTAAAAAATTATATCTGAAATAAAGTTAAAAATTATAGCTCAGCATTACACTGTACACAGTATACCCAACTACACAGATAACAAAAATCAGTTATTTATAACTTTAAAGGACCCTAAATCCTGATACCATTCAAAGTCTATTCATATACAGTTCACATATTTATTTTTTACAACAAATTATAATCGTCAATAAATAAAAATAGAATGCTGTCATGTACTCTGAAATCTAAGACTGCTGTTTTGGAACAACAGGCAGGCTATATAACAATACAACAAAAACACCAAACGCCCTTTAAGATATACATTATCAATTTAAAATGACACAGAAAACTTTTCATGGGAAAATGTGATTTTTTTTCTTTGTAAATATTGCAAGCAGGACTTCATTCATCACTGTAGCTGCCTGAGTACTCAGTTTAGTTGATTGAATTAAATTTCCACGCCAATGTGGATCCACAACAATGCATTATACCATTCGTTCAGTATCCAATCCGCCTCTCCTCACTGAATCCAAAGACTAGCATACCATCTGCCTCTTAAACATAAATATCTATCTATTAGTTACAATTTAAACATGTGTTGTTCACATTTGTCCAGAACATCTGAGAAAAGGCTGTTCAGCCTGTTGCTGATTGTATTTCAAACTGTATGTTATGAGATGCTCACTACTAGCAGCATAATTCCTTCCATTCCATTCAGTGCTGACTTTTGTGTTTTGTGGAAACTTTGCAATCCTGTTTATGGGAGACATTGCCGCTGCTAGGAACACCGCCAATCTGATTCCTTGCTTTGGCAGATCATTGGATTATTGTCACAGTGATAAACCAAAATTAAAACTCTTGAAAACTGCAGTTGTCTACAACTGAATGCCCTCACTGAATAATGTCTCACTGGCTGAATGTCCAGCTTGCTGAAGCAGGTTGAGTGGTCAGGCAGCCACAGTAAGAGGCTTGGAGAAACACTACACATCAGACAGAACACAGAGTCCAACTGCACAGGAGGGGGAACCAGAAGGGATTGAACTGCTGCAATATGGATGTTCTGAAATTAATACAGTTTACAAATACAAGAAGTAGTACACCCTAAAACGGCCAACAATTTTATATGCAAGTTATACAACACCGTAGAACTGTCCAGTTTTTTTCTGTTTTGTATGTATAGAAAGGAATCTTCTTACAGTTGGTTTGTTTGTCTGTCCTTGTGTGTTTTCTTTTCCTTGTTATTTTTTTCCTGTTTTCTTGAAGTTATACTCAGTCCACAGAAGTGATTCTCCATCATGTAAATCAGTAGTGTTGATTAATCGGCCAAGTATTTTCCTGAAAATTACAAAACACATTGGTGAGCAGAGGGAAATAGACATTTCATGTAATTTTAACAGAAACTAAAAAAAATTTAATGAATCAACCGCGTAAGCCCATGCATTCAAGAATGTAGTTTAAAATACCAAACAGCTCTTTAAATCTACATGATATTTTATGATTTGAACTCTCCTGCTCTTTGCCACGTACCTGCAGCGAACCTCTTCTTGATGAGCGAGAAGCGGTACCCAGGACCCACCAGCTTGATGTCGCAGCCTGACAGATTGCTGCCCTCACTCGTGAACTGCAGGGCCAGCGGGGCCGGCTTACTGGGGCCCTCCGTCAACTGGAACCTGGCCAACAGGGAGCCCACACCTAGACCAGAGATGGAGGGATGGAGTGGGTGAACAGGCAAGTGTGCGCACGCGCACGCACACGCGCACACGCACACACACACACACACACACACACACACACACCAAAATCATATAAACTTAAATACTACACCACCACATCTCATATTTAAGTCAGTGTGGTCATCCTTGAAAACAATAACGGCAATACTGTCTAGACACTAGAGGGCACTGGTAAGCACAGTAGGAGTGGAGATGACATGTTCAGCTTTGTAAATAGAGTGCACCCAACTGTGTCAAGATTACATCACATTCAACAGATTACTCTTTTAAGTGATAAGCATGTAAACATCAGTAGACCTGTTCATGTTTTTTTAAGATTAATTTCTCCCCCACCAACACTGGCCCTTTTCCTCCTTGAGTACAGCAGACCCATCATATCCTCTATGACTATTGAAATACATATGGACAGATATATTAATATGGCTGAAATGTACATCAGTGAATGCTGGGTTATGCAGGTGTTTGTAATTTACCTCCATTTTCAGCCCTCAGAGAAATATCTGGAATCTTCCACAGAATTCTCTGCTGCTCTGCATTCCTTAGGGAACCAAATGAAAGAGAAATTATTTATCTGTTCTCCTTTTATCCCAGCAGTATCACAACCCCTCTTCCCCACTTCTCAACTCTCATTTAGTCCCAGGGTTAAGATCTTTTACAGAAAACATTCAAAAAAGAACCCCACACAAAGATCACATTCAGCTCTTCAAGGGGAGATCATGGGGAATATAATTTCTGTGAATGAGTTCAAAGAATGTTTTTTAAAAAGCAAGATTATGTCTGCTAAAATATCCTTCAAAATTAATCTATGATCTTTAATCTTGAATTATTAATCTTAATTCATCTGGTTATAATCTTGCCACTTTGTCCTCAGAAGGGAGTCCAGGGTATTCAAGGGAATTTCAGAAGGAGGAGTGAAAGCAACTCTTCATCCATGCAGGGGTCTTATGAGTCCTTACCAGGCAGCAGGTGGAAGCACTGCTTGCAGTTTGCTGACGCCTCCGTCCACTGGGATGAGAAACTGGACGTTGTTGAGGGCTGCGGGTGTGGTCATGGCATCTCCGTTGTATTTGTAGTCTATTCTGAGGTCTGTGCTGGTGGGTTCACAGCGCCAGCTAGTGGCCAAGCTCAAAGGAGTCGACTGGAGGCCTTGCGCTGACACCTAACACACACACACAAAGTTCACTTATCTAGTCGGATGAGTTTCTCTCTGTTTTTCTCTCACACAAATGCACTAGTCAGCTCTCCAGATGGAAAGAACAAACCAAAACCTCCACCACAGACACGCATTGTGTGTATCCAAAGAGGTTGAACGAGCATTGGAAAATATCACTAAACTACTTTACTTTACAATTCACGGCCTCGCTCCAGTGTGCATGACATAGAAGCCTCCTCAATCAAAAGAGGTGTGAGGTGTGTTCCTGCTAGCTGACTATTAGCTGAGCAGCACAGTGAGGTTGGCTGAGGTCTTCTCCAAATGGCTGAATTCTAAGGGGGGGTTGTTGCATCACCTGGTACTTGAGCATGTCCACGTTGTAGTAGGTGGCCTGGGGCTTCTGCTCAGACACCTTCTTCAGGTGCGTCATCAGGTTTGGCATGTTCACCCAGAACTCCTTCGAGGTGGGATTGGACTGTGCCGTGTCGCTGAAAATGAAACATATGTTAAATGTGGGTGTGTCCACCAGCTTAAAAGGTGTACTCCATTAGAGTAAGAGAGTCTCTGTTCATAAAGCCTGTCCATTGCTAAAAAGAGAGATGGTTGTGTATTGCAATAACAGAATGCTGAAATGAGGGATGTTTTCATGAAATAAATGTGTGTGTGTGTGTGTGTGTGTCTGTCATGTTGGTTTGAGGTGATTATGGGGTGTTTTGCTGTTGCTGGGAAGCAGCCAACACAATGTTGTAAATATTATATCAAAACATATAAGGTGTAAGTGTGAGGTTAAATGGGACATTTAATGAGCTTTGTACATCTGCATGTGTGCGTCTGCTTAGATGAGTTGGAGAGTAGGATCAGGAATGTGTGAATCTGCATGTGTGTGTCTGCAGAGAGGATCAGGAGAGTGGGATCAGGAATGGGGTTTACCAGCACAGCAGCTGGGGGTTAGGCAGGACGTGCTCCAGACGGTTGTAGTTGGTTATGCTGAAGGTAAGCACGGCAGGTGCAGTGTTATTGGCAAAGTGCCGGGTGATCCCTGCCGGGAATGACAGCACCATCTCTCCTGTAATCTTCACCACACACCTTGGAGACAGACATAATAGGTTACACCACAGCTAGCCAGCTAGCAGGCAGTGACACAGCAGAGCAACAAACATGCATGTCTCTATAAGTGTGCTTCAGCTATTGATCTGATCTATTTCTTTTTCTTTCTTTCTTGCTTGCCCATCATTTATCTCTTTGCCTGTCTACCCATCAACCTATCAACACACCCACCAATCCATCCATGAGAGACAGGCCAGTGCCTAGCATATACTCCTGTTTCAGAAGAATTACATCAGGGCAGAAAAATATCCAAGGCCTCACCTAATATGAAAACCCCATCATCAATCCCCATAGGATATGTGTGATATAGCAATAGCATGTTCGTTCTCAAAGTTGCCATGACTGTGAGCACTGATAAGGTGTCATTTCTGTGGAATCCGGAACACCGTGGGCTCAGTCACAGCAGCAGTGCCCACTGTGTCCCCCTCAGAGCTGGACTTTGGCGGGGGCTAAAGCTGGTGACAGCGTCTGACAGCCCTCAGAAGAAAGGCTACTTTGATGGACCTACTTGCTGGGATCGGCCCCTTTGAAGTAAGCGTTGACCGTTTCAGTGAACGCAGCGGCCACCGGCAATGTGTCCTGGGCTCCCATCGTGAGCGGACTAGGCCCTCGAGAGCAGCCTAAAAACACACACACGCACACACACAAACCCCATCAGTTTCCCAGTAAAAACACAATTATAGTCAACAGAATTGAAAGCAGCAAAGGACGAGAAGAAAGATGGTGAAAGTGAACTAGCGCTACAGAGGAAAAGAAGGCTGTGGAGGAAGCCAGATAAAAGCAGTGATACAAAGGGATCCAGCTAGAACAAGAACAAGATCAGTATGCTGCAACACTAGCTTTTGCCTGAACTACCTAAATATTGACTTACTCACGAGATCAACATCCCAAAGCACATTTCACATCGGTGAGCACTTCACAACCATTCCCCCGTCTCTCTCCCTCCTTCTCTCATTTTCAATCTTCCTTCCCTCCCTCCCCTGCACATTGTCTCTCTGAGTCAGCCCAAGGATGCAGATGACCAAACTAAGGTGTGAGTAGGTGTTAATGCTTCAAAAGAAACTGAGGAGGAGAAGAGCACCACAACAAACAAAGCTTGCTGACTGGTTTATGTCTGGATCTTTGCAGTGGATTGAAACTTTGGGAATATTATATTAAATATCAAAACATGTCACTGAGTGTGAGGTTCAATGTGACCTTTTTAAATGTTCTACACAGTGTTTGCCACAAACTATATATATATTTTGTATAAGTTGTAAGCCGGGGTCCATCTCTAGAACATATCTTCATCTCTAACCCAAGGTATTTATCAGCTCATTTATCCTAGTCTTCCTCTAGCCTGTGCAGTCTATGGACATGCCTCGAGGGAGCCAATGAGCAAATGACAATGAGCAAACAAATGCTGTACCAAAGACAGAGATGCCAACAAGTATGTTTAGAGGGGATAAACGGATGAAGATGAAGGGAAACCAAAGCCAAAGAAAGAAAGAGAGAGAACACAGACTGTCACAGACAGACAGAAAGACCATGCAAATATCAACACATGCAATTCATCTTAAATGATTCTGTGAGAACAGATGCTGAAAGACACATACACACACAGAAACAAAAACAGACCCAAAGATCAAAGACCTGACCCACAAACAAAATACACCAAAAAAAGATTAGTGAAGAAATGTGACCACAAAAGAAACGACGACAGGCTGCCACCGCATGTGAGATGAGAGCGAATGAGAGCGCGACGGCAGAACGGAACAAGAGGAAGGTGGGGAAAAGAGAAATGAATGAAGCCGCAGATGGACAGGGTGTTAAACGTGAAAGAAGCGCGGCAGAGCAGAGAGGGAGGAGCGAAAGGAGAAAACGAGAGTGGAGAGGGAGTGACCGGCAGACAGATGAGTGGGGGGGGCCACACGCTAACGGTACATCCTCAGGGGCGCCACGTGGACTTACCTTCAAAGGTCAAATAAAACTTGCCTCTGTCAAACCATACGAGGGAGGGCTGGTCATTCTCTGTGTGGAGGGGATTAAGGGGGAAGGAAGGATGGGAATGGGAGGGGGGGGGCGAGGAGAGAGAAGGACAGTAGCGTGAGTCACACGGTAGGTCTATCGTACGCCACAGTGGAGAGGATGGAGGGAGGAGGAGGAGGCACGAGGGGGGGGGGGGGGGGGGCTGTGGCACTGCACATTAGGTGAGGAGAGAATGAGTGAAGATGCCTGGAGGTGAGGGGCATGGTGGAGAAGGAGTGTTGATCCCTGAGGAATGTTCTAGACTCATTCTAAACTAATCTTCCAGACTAATATAATAGAAACATGTCTGCACTCTTAGTTATGGTCTGCTGCATTTATTTAGCTGGTATTGTAGGTGACTATTAGACATTAATGTGATTTAAAAACTATCTGTGGGTAGAAGCGGTAATTGGAGTATGTTTTATTGAGGTGTGTGTGTCTGTGTCATTTGAGTGCTGTGCGTGTCTGAAGGATGGGTGGGGGGCTGAAGGAGGTAGATGACTGCAGGCAGTGAGGCAACAGAGGGCGGTAAAGAGCTGGGGATTGTATTCCATCTGCTGGTCTGATGCAGCTGCGTAGGAGTGATGCAGGGGAGAGACGGGCACATAGTCAAAACAAGAATGGATGGAGTGGGGTGGGGTGGGGTGGGGTGTGTTGTGGATGGATGGGTTTCTGGCACATGAAGAGGAAGCGTGTGTGTGTGTGTGTGTGACCAGGGAGTGGGTGTAAGAGAGCTGCAAAACTGCATCTATGTTCAGGCTCTTCCTTTCTCTCTTCCTCTGTGTCTATCCGTCATTGTAAACCACTCCTCTTTTTCTGCCGTTCATCTTTCTCTTTCCCTGCCTAGAACCGTCCATCTCTTTAGAGGCCCCGTCTGCAGTCTGTCTCCAGTTCATTCTCAACTCCAATTCTCTCGACTCCTCTCTCTCGCTCTCAACACACCTGCTCTCTACCTCTTTGTATTCCTTCTTTTTTCGGTCTCTTTCTCATCCTCTATGGAGGCTCACGTGAATGCTTTGATAGCTCCTAGACTAATTCCCCATCCAGACGTCAGGGACAGTATGAGACAGGTCAGACATAAGCGAGTGTGCGAGCGTGCATGCGTGCGTGCGTGCGGGCAGGTAGCTCTCAAGCTGATGCCCCAGCTACTCGTCATGCACACACACACACACACACACACACACACACACACACACACACACACACCCTGAGCCCCACAAAGTCATGGGGTCAGATGTGTGCATGTTTTTTTGGACATGAACATGGGTCACAATGCGGTTCCAGGACATTGGAGGATGGAGCTGTGATGATACAGAACAGCCAGTAGCACAACACAACTTAAAGATGAAAAGGACGGTCTTTTCACACAAAGGCACAGTAACGGATGAATGGAGATGTATTCTCTCTGGGTTTCTTATGATGGCCTTCATGACATAATCCTTTTCCATGAGATTATATGGTGGCTGCTTTGTGGCATGTATATTCCTCTGTGTGTGTGTGCACTTACTGAATGTGTCTGAGCTTTCATGTGTATGCACTGAAGAGGGAGAAAAAAAAGGAGAGAGCAATTGATCTGTGTGAATGCGACCGAGACAGGCTTCAGAGGGACATCTGGCTGAGGTGGCCTGAGAGAGTAGAATGAGGAAGCAGAGACCATGACTAGGGTCAGCGTCTAGAGTCTCACGGTGAACTCTGGCTCCTTAGTCAGGACACAAAATGGAAGAAGGGCGAGAGTTCTCAGACCCAGTGCGATGGCTGCCATCTTTATCTCTGAGCTGAGAGTGGTGGGAAAAAAACACTGTCATGGATGACAAAGGCCTTTGGAGCCGGGTGGACTGTGGGTAAAAAATGGCCTGCCATCGGGATCTTAAAAAAAGGCACCCATCCGGGGCAAAACCATACCATACCTGCCAGCACGTCCCCACGCTTCTCAAAGTTGGGCAGTTTGTCTACATAAGCGTCATCTTCTGACATCAGACAACACGCAAGACAAAAACAGAAACAAAAAGAAGACAGAAATCATAGTAACAACACTGCAAATCCAACGAAGGAAAAACAAAAGCAACAAAGTAACACAGCTGTGAAACACAGACAACAGTTTAACAGGTTCCAAACAGCAAGAACTTGGATGAATGGGATGAATGAAGAAATACTGGAGAAATGAAAAAAATACACAATAACAAAACCACAGAGACAGAACCCAAATCCAGCCTCTTCAACCCCTCCTCTCTTATCCTCCACACACACACACACACACACACACACACACACTCACACACTCACACACTCACACACTCACACACTCACACTAAACAGCAGAGAGAGAAACTAAGCACACAGATACGATCACATCTACAAAGCTTCCTGGAAAGCTTTTCATGAAAGATGACATCAAACGGATGGTTCCCATGGAAACCACATTGTTTGTGTTGGTTTCAGGCAACACGCAGCTAAGTGAAATTCTTTACAATCTATTTACAATACTATTTACATCTAATGCTTTATGTAAATCCCTGAAATAATAATAATACAATAATTCTGAAGTATTAACTCACATACAGTTGAACAACCTCAGTAACTAGACATTGGGTCAATCAGAACAAGCAGCATACATATCAATACATACCTTAAGGGGTGTTTAGTATATGAATATACTGCTGTAGGCATGCATCATGACCATGAAATTCTCAGCAAATGTACAGTATAGTCATTCAACACCCTTGTAAGCTCAGGGCTAGGACCCACAGCCACCCTGACAAAAACACACCACCCAGAACCTGTCATAGCAGCACACTTTGTGAATGCTCTATCGGATGACACTGGACAGCTTCAGTTTTAACATTAATGATATAAAAGACAAAACATTTGGTGTTAATACAAGACGAATGAGTTCGCCTTGTGTTATGGCATTTGCCTTTAAAACAGTATAGCGTGTGTCACACAGTAGCAACGGAAGATCTTAGCACTAGCCTGCAACAGCTGAATGGAAAATGAACACCACGTGGACCATTCTTTACTGACGGAACAACAGGAGACCAAGGCGACAGACTCTTTCAACAAATACCGCTTGGATCAGCATATCCTTTCACCATGTCTAAATAAAGCCTGCAAAGGACACTTTCAGAAATCATCTACAGAGCCACACAGAACAGCAGTAAGGGATGACTCTATTGCTCCTTGTACTCCATTCAGAGCGCCTAAGTACATACAGTATAATACCTCTAAACATTTCTACTTCACAAACTCATCTAAGCAGCTTGGCATAAGAGCTCCCTGCCACCTTAAGGGTAACTGTAACTGATTTCAGATCAGCAGAGAGGCTCACGGTGAATCATCTATGCACAGAATGAGCAGCAGAGAGAGTGATGGGAAATGGATGCACACCTGACACAGACACGGAGAGCTCTTTACCGACGGTGGGGGTGGTGGCGGCGCTCAGGGAGTTGGTGGAGGAGATGGAGGACGTGCTCTCGGCCCGTGCCAGAGGGGCCAAGGGTGGGGGGCTCGACGAGTGGATAGGGGGGCTGAAGGGGCGACTCTGGAGAAGACAGACAGAGAGAGAGAGTGACAGACAGACAGACAGACAGACAGACAGAGAGAGAGAGAGAGAGAGAGAGGAGGGACAACAGAGACAATGTTAAAGCTTAATAAGGTGAGCCGCTAGGACATAAATGATGTGGGGCTCTATAATCATATGCACTGCATAAGACTCCGAAAATGTGTTTTAATGTCAACAGTACATGATATGGTATTTTGATGATGTGGGGATTCTTAGATTATCAGTCAGGGCACATAAACAGTTGTAGTTCTATCAGGGGTCTGGCTGCTGTGTGCTGTTTGCTGTTGGAAGTGGCTGACACATACCCCATCACCCACGCTGGGCTTCCCTGGGGGCAGTTTGGGTCGTGAGGGGGGGCGTGGCGGGGGAGGTGGAGGTGTGGGGCTGCTGGTGGAGGCCGATGATGGCGTGGCGGGACGGGCAGGAGAGGACGACCCTGTAGACCAGTCAGGTGGGATTAGAATGATACCATGGCACATCTCTCAAAGATCATATGCTTTGTCAAACTCAATGTACCATAGATATGATCAGATTAAAAGTGATCCACCAATACTCCCACCCTCTGTTCTTCTCCTCTAGATGGACACAAATTATTCATAATCCACAGACTAATGCAGAAAAACTGACATCCAGGGTCACAAAAGTATGATACAAAGTATGATACACAAAAGTATGAGTACACAAAAGTATGATACTAATAATTTGATGATATAACCCGTGCATTATATTCATGCCTACTGGTCAAAAGAAAAGTCCACAGCACATCAACTGAGGTAAAGCCACACCGTCAGGGATTCTGTACAGTCAAAATGGACAATGGCCAAGGTCAGACAGTTCTGGGCTATAATATGCTGTCCATACAAGAATGTCCTAGTGTTCTCTAGCCGAATGTATTATTAGTTTCCAGCACTTATTGAAGGCACATGGTTTATAGTTGGGCTACCTCACTCTCAGAATGAGTGGAATGGTGGCACAACAGAAACAGTCGCGCTAAGCTACCTCACAAAAATTACAGAATAGTCACTTCTGGAAAATGTTAACAATGGGAATTAAACTGTAACGCAATTTATTATCTTCAAGTATAATTGATATGCTTGTGTAAGTATGTGTGTGTGTGTGTTTGTAGGTGTATGTGTGTGTATGTGTGTGTGTGTGTGTGTGTGTGTGTGTGTGTGTGTGTGTGTGTGTGTGTGTGTGTGTGTGTGTGTGTGTGTGTGTGTGTGTGTGAAAAAGGAATCCCTCTGTTTGAATAAAAAGCTCTCTTTCCCACATGGGTGGGAGCTTGGGACCCCAGTATGCCAACAGTTCCCCCGTGCCTCTACAAACAGTCGGAGCGACTCTCACACGTCTCTCGTCCCGATGAACCAGAGCGAGCCCTGCTCTCGCTAATCCCCCCCACCACCCAGGTCACTTCACAGCGACAATACATCATCACACCCTGCTGTCTGTCTCGCACTGACTGGTTCCCCTCTGGGCTTCAACACAGTCACTTCCCCTCTTCATCTCTTCCCTCAGCCCTCGTCAAACATCACGCTCGTGTTTCCTGGTCAATACCCCTGTGGAACACTTTTTTAGAGGAAGGACTGCAAGCATCATTGTTTGTGTGCTTAAATTCAATAGTGTGAGCTAGTCGGTTGCATCTGCTTACAGTTCATTATTATTTGAATAATGTGTCTGTCTCCTGTGGACCGCTGTACCATTAGTCATGTTTCTCAACAAAATCAACTGCTGTGCTTTTTTGATTTGAGAGCAGATTGCTTTCATTACCATTACATAACGATGCTAATGGTGTGCATGGGTGGATAGAACAAAATGTCTGCTGTATCGTGCAAGTGTTTGTCATGTAAATGTCTTACATTCTAATGGTAGCTTAGTTGTGTTATACTGGAAGGACTGAGAACTCACCACTTCCTGGGCCACCAGTTGCAGGGCACGGCCCAGGGGACGACACCACTGCCCTGTATGTGGGGGGTGGGGGCGGGGGAGGGGTGGCACGGCTGCCTTGGCCGACATCTTTGGGTGAAACGCTGGTCTCTCTCAGGTCGTCTTTCTGCTGGTTTCCTTCGGGGCTCTTGAGTTCCTCCTGGCTCAGGACGAGTGGTGGTGGGATTGCACACGCAGCCGTTTCCGAGGAGACCGGGGGGCTCGTCACAGAGTCTGCCCCTGCCTCTGAAAAAGGGTCCGGGGGAAGGCAAGGGGGAGTTTTCAAGGGTGGAGATTCTGCAAATGGAGGAGGAGGAGAAGGAGGAGAGAGAGGGGCTATTTCCTCCAGCGGTGGAGGGGGAGGAGCCGGGTCTTCTGGTGGGGGCGGGACTGCAGAAGGAGCAGTGTCTTTGGGCGGGGTTTGAGCTGAGGGAAGGGGAGGGACAGTCTCCTTTGGAGGTGATTGGACAGGTGGGGGTGACAGTGGGCAGGGCTCCTCTGCAGGGGGAGGGGTTGTACGCAGGGGCAGAGGGGCAGGGGCATCGGAAACTGGGGGAGGGGAGGTGGGTAAGGGCGGGGCTGGCTCAACAGGCGGCGGAGGGGACATGGGTAAAGGAGGAGCAGGTTCGCCAGGCGGGGCAGACGACTCATCGCTGAAACAGACCCACTGGTCAACGTCTTCTTCCCCAGGCTTGGAGTCATCTTCTGGGCCGAAGATGTTGTCTAGATCTGCAATGGAAAGCTTCCGGGACCCCTCTTCCTCTCTCGACACATCTGAAGTAGGATTTGACCAAGGACGCAGCATATGGAGAGACACAGTCACAGTCAGACAGAAATAGAGAGAGCAGAGAGGCAGAAATACTCTAAAACTAAGACTGACGAAGAGAGAAAGACTGGCAGATAGAAGTAACTAGAGAAAGAGGGAGAGAATCAGAGAGCCAAGACAGGGGTGCGGATTAGCGGTGCAGGAGGGGGCTCTCTTACCGGTAGTGTCAGCTGGGGGAGAGCCACACGGAGGGGGGGAAGTCGGCACATTCTTGGGTGGAAGTGGCGGTGGTGCTGCAATGACATCAGTGCTGCTGAGACAAGCTCTCATCATCGCCCTCTAATGGCCGGAGGCCAAGCCTACAGTATACAAGCTTTGGGGGAGGGGACAAGACATGCCCACACACTCATGCAGAGGCTCGGGAAACTCAACAAGTCAGTAGCAGATACAGATGCAGATGCAGATGCAGAGATAGAGAGAGAGAGAGAGAGAGAGAGAGAGAGAGAGAGAGAGAGAGAGAGAGAGAGAGTGTGAGTTGGACAGAGGTGAAGTAACAGACAGAGGGAGAAAGCCATCAGAGAAGAGAGTGAAAAGGAGGAGGCTGAAACAGACAGCAAGCAGAGGGACAGACGGACAGACTCTGGCATGAGATGGCCAGCTCGGTCAGGATGGGTCTGAGGCAGGTATGACTTCCATTCAATGGCTTTTCCTGGATCATGGCACATGAGATGACTTGTTAATGGGAGTTTGGGAGAGAACACGTCAATATGACAACACTCATTCACAAGGCCTGGTGACAGCCGCTCAGCCGAAAGAAGGGCTGGGGGTTCATGATGGCTTTATGGAGAAGCGGTCCATGATTCCGTGCAACCGTCACAACCAGATGACGGGGCGGAGAAGGGATAGAGGCAATGAGTTCCACATGAGCAAAGACTTACTTCCTGTGGGAAAGGGTCTTGCCAGAGAAGAGTCAGGATGTGACTCGGATACGGATAAGGGTGCACCCCACACGTCAGACTCATCTAGTACCGCTATGTTTCAACAACATGACGAGAAAGTGAAAACAGACAGAACAAGAAGACACAGGAGCGGGCAGATTAGCTTAGTGTCAGGGTTAGCCACACCTCAGGAGACAGACGCTGGTCTTACGTAAACACAGCTCACGGTCCTTAATCAAGACGCTAGCCATGGGGGGGTTGGAGGGGGAGTTCAGACTAAGCACTATGGAGTGTGCTGTGTGTGTTGGTCGAAGGATCAGCCTCTGAGCAGATCAGGAGACTACAGAGTTCCAAGAAAGGCTACCAAGAGGCTGCCACTTTTCCTTAATTCCTTGCCATGTATAGACTTATTAATAATAATAATAATAATAATAATAATAATAATACAAATAATAATAAAAAGAATAGCACTAGAGCTACAGTGCTAGTAAAGCCACGCTCTTGAGGCGAAGAGAGCCCTGACGTGGTCTCTCTAGGAAGCTGTGATATGAAGAGCTCATTTAAGCTCTTTTATCCACACTGATGTAAGGTAAGGATAAGACAATGAACCTACAGGACACATGAGCTTAATTCTGGGTGGAGCCGACACCATTCTAAAGCTGTTGAGTTCCACTAAGACAGTGAGTGACATTAGCTTAGGCAGGCAGCTTAAGCAGGCATCCGTCTAGTTCTGGTGGCTGGTCTAAAGATCATGTCTGGAGCTATGCTCTTTCCCCATTACTCCATCTGACCGCCAGGGGGAGCTATGCCACGTTTACCATCAAGTGCTGCCACCCTTCATGAACTAGACTCGCCACTCAAAAGCACTGAAAATCTACTGCAAGTCACAATCGAACACACAGACAGGGAGCTTACAGGTTAATGGCAAATTGACAAAAAAGTGAATGCAGACAGTGTTTATCTAAAATTAAGTGCACCACAAACATCCACAATCATGTATAGAGGTGCAGTGATCTACACTTGTGTACATCCCACGGAAACACAGACTCTGTGGACAATGACAAATAAAGTGCAAGATATTCCAATGGAATTCACTTATATTTATATTTATAATTACCTTCACTTTTGATTTCATCAAAGGCTGTATCCAGGGGAGGCCCAAATAAGGCTGTAGCATCCTCTGGTACTGAGGGTTTCTTGCTGCTGTGGAGTTCAAGAGAAGCACAAGGTGAAGACAACCATCCAACACACAAACACTCAAAGGAGTCCAGCTCCATCCACTGATTCATTCACACACACAATGCCTTGAACTCAACCCCTTTTTATATGTCTCCTGTGCCTATACCCAAGTCAGCCCCATAATGTCTTAATGTCACCTCCCCAGAGTAATGCAGAGTAGCACTGTGACAGAATCTGTGAGCTGTGATGTGACATGAGTGTCCTCTACAGTGTTAGATAAGAGTCTGACAGTCCAAACCAGATCGGCTAAAGAAAATGATTTGGGATTTTGGCGTTTCTGTACCAATTTCTACAATTAGTCATCCATAAATATTTTCGAAACAGAAACAAAAAAAATTCAACCAAGCCATGCAACATTTATCTTATAAAGACAATCGTGTTATTTAGCAACTCTGTTTTAGTTAGTAATAAAAAGCACACTTTGCAGTTCTGTGCTCCCAAAAGAAAGTACCCAAATCTGATGAGATTGCACAATCTTAAGGGTACACTCTTATTGCTCTGATCATGCAACTTGTGATGCCACTGGCAGCCTTTCTTTGCCCTTAGGGGATAGTTGGACTGAATAGCTGATACACTTAAAATCCCTTTAAAAATGTAGCTGGGGGTGCATCCCTTGATGTGTGTGGTGGGGTAGTGGATGGTACCTGGGTGGCTCTGGAGCAGGGGCAGGAGAGGAGGAGGGGGTCACTTCCGAGGCAGCAACCGGGGCAGCAACCGGGGCAGCAACCGGGGCAACAACCGGGGCAACAACCGGGGCAGCAGCAGGGGGAGCAGCAAGGGCAGGCGGTAGAGAGGGAGCAGAACGTCTTGGTCTGGCAATTTCCTCACCTATGAAGAGGACCATCGCAAATTTAGAGTTCAGCATCTACACTCTAGGTTTCACCAATACTTTAGAAATGAATGTTTAAGTATTCTCTCTTTCTTGCGCGCACACACACACCACATCACACCACAACGCACCACAACGCACACACACACACACACACACACACGCTACCAGCTACATCAACAGTAGCTTGATGCTAAGAATATAATCACATGCAGTCTAAACTAATGCTAACCAAAAGGAAATGTAGGATTTAGTTACCACTTCTTAAATAAAATGAGATTACATCATGTACATAAAACCTTATAAAGTTGTCATACTTACTAGATGTATTTCTTTTCAATAGACCCTGGAATAAATACAGAAAATCCATTTAAAATATTCATGTTTTCATGTGCTCATATCGTTCTGTATTACATTTATCAGCCACTAAATAGATTAGAATTTCATAACAAACTAAAAAACATGAGCCTGTCATCTAATAAAGGGTGGATGATGTATGGCCTTGTTCTAATGTTGAGTGGGAGGATGACTAAACTCTACATCCTCATGAGAAAGCAAACAACAGACTTCCGCACAGGCGTGTAACACTGAAGAATAGTTATGCACTGGTGTGCATTGACTCCGAGCTGCATAGGCCAGCATTGCTAGCTGTACATGTGCACATGTGCACAAGTGTGTCCTGGTGCTGGAATTTCAGTCCTGTGGTTGTTGGAAACCCCTGATCTGTTGCCTTTGCTCATACAAATAAAAAGCAGAATCAGGTAGCCATCTTAAGGAAGGTGTACATTTTCTCTCCGCTTTAGAATAACACCGCCTTAAATAAATGCTGACTATGGCCCTCCCTGACTAGTCTATAAAGTCATGTCTTGGCAGGTATTAAAGGATCCTTCCTCATTAAATAGTGCCAGGGTTGTGAGCTGTGTACGGTGTGGAACTTTTGGTCTCAAAAGGTCACTGTTTATATAATCCCTGACTGGTAAGGTCCTTTAGGTGACAAAGGTGTTGGACTCTTGATTGCAGTACAGAGATACAGAGCAAGAAAGACATGAGGATAGAAATCAGAGAGACAGGTGTTTGTCTGTTCACGTTCAGCGTGCCTGAAGGTGTAACACATGCTGGTAAGTGAAAGACTAAATACCATGAGTGCCTCTTCTTTTTTTACAGGGGCTGTCTGCAATATTGTGGCATAGTGGTTGATCCAGTTAAGATACAGGCAAAGAGGAAAAACAGAGGAAAGGGTGGGAGTTCTCTGGAGGAGGACCAGTGCCATGGCTCTAAGGCATGAGCCGAGAGATCAAAGAGAAGTGGGAGCAGTTTCGGAACAGTGGGAGTCTGGGACTAAGCCTCGAATGTTTGTGTTGTCCTGCTGTCTCCAAAAAAGGTAGGTACAGACTCCTTGGGCACTCACAAACCAACAGCTTTAATGAGCAGCAGTGAGACCCCATCATAATTTCTTTTTGATCTCTCGGAACTCCTCTTGCCCGCCTACTGTGTGCAGGAAGTGCAGAGAGACAACAGGAAGTGCCGAGAGACAACAGAAAAGAGGACACTTACCGGGCTACGTCTCTGTGATCAGCATAAAGGAAGAGAGAAGAGACACCTGGTCAGAAAGTGACAAATCAGTAAAGCACAACTTCTGTTTAATTCCTATATGTTCACAGCACAATGTTCATCAAAGGCCCTGGTAGTAGGAGTGCTCACTCAGATCAGTATCCTTGTTGCTGGCCCCATTCAGACACACCTATTTAAGAGGCTGTGATCATTCTTGTGCTATTAATTCCCATGTCTATACTTAAACCATTTGACACTCTTTAGTTATGACCTGGCAATTGGAGTTCTCTCAACATGACACACAAGAACAGCCAGTGATGAGGATCTATAGCCGTGTCTGAGAAGGGCCGGAAGAGCAGAAGTGTTAGCCTGCAGTAGTGCCACCTGCCGTATCCCACACACACACACACCCAAACCCACCACACCACCACCCTCCTGGTCGTGAAAGAGGCAGTGCTGCCAAAGAGCCAGAGTGAATACTGAACTGAGTTAGTGGAACTGTACATGAAGCAGTAGTAAATACACGGGCTTGGACAACACAACACAGCTTACAAGGATCCAGCTTAGCACCCTTATTGAAAGAAAATCATTTCAAAACATTGAGGTTTGACATTTTGACATTGAGGTTTGACAAATGTACCCATTATATATAGTTGAAAGCACCCACTTCAAAAAAACAAAATAACAATATAAAGCAGTTAAAGAGCATAACCACTAGCCAAAGGCTTCCTGGTTAGAGTCTCTTAAGACTCCAAATATTCACCAATATGTCCTCACTTCCTACTCCCTACTTAAATAACGTGAACTGTAGTGGGGAAACACGGCAGAAGGAGATTTTGTCATGTCACAACACAAGTCAGCAGGGCTTTTAAGAGCCGTAGAGTGGTGACTCGTAATACCTTGTCACATCGTGAGAGAAGACGACTCTGTGGCTGTATTTGAACAGGTCATGGACTACCACAATACAGCATAAACATCTCACATCCAATTCTAGACTACATTTAAGCTCTTTACTCCCTTTAATGTCTATCTATCAGTCCGCCTTCCCTGCTCCTGCTGCACTGCCTAGCTACAGCCATGGCCACTCAGACTGCTTCATCACGGCCCTTTCCAAGGCAGTGAGCCATGAGTGATTACCGTGATGTAACTAGGGGTGGGCTGTGCCGTCGGAGGTCGAACACGATTGGATTAGACAAGTATGCATCACTTGGCACCACCAACCAGAGCTCGTCAGGAAGAGACGGTACAAGGTATGACCTCTTTCTTCCCAGAGCACAAAGACACAAAATTGCATCTTCAAAAAAAGGAAATAATAGTATACAGTCATGGTCTAATACTTGACCAAACAATATATGGAAGGGTTTTTGTTTAGTAGTTTGAATAATGTCAAATAATGTGTCCTGAACAACTTTCAGTACTGCTACTGTATTGAAGTAGCATGATATAATAATATAATCTGGCAGTTTGTTATGCATATTTAACAGGTTCATGAGTCATTTGGCATGACACTGTTTATATAACCTTCACTGACTCAGTATAAACTGAGTGTGTTATTTCTACAAGTAAAATAATATCACAGAGATAAGCAAATTAAATACTTTGTAGTCCTTCTATATAGAAAAGTCCCCAGTCTATCCACAAGACTACCATTTAAGTCCTCAGCTTTTCCTAGAACTGAAGGTTAAAGGAAAGCGGAAAGAATGATGGATCGATCCGTTTTACAAACCCTGCACGCTGAGAGGATTTATGAAGGAATTCTGACATAAGTCCCCTGTGGGAGGTTACAGCCAAGAGGTATTAGAGGCCGACTGGCTCTTAGAGTCATTAAAAACTGATTTAGAATGTCTTATTTGGAAGACATTAAACGACTTCAAACAAAATATATATTCCACACACACACACACACACACAAACACACAATGGCTATACGGACACGGCACTTAACAAACACTTACAAAGTCTAAACACCACTAGACAGCATACAAGTCAACAAACACACCCTCAGTGGAGCACACCACACACACGCATATGCAGGAAGACACACACTAAACTCCAAAGCCAGTCAGGTTGAGTGAGCGAGCCTGCAGCCCTAGTTCTTGAGGAGTGAGAGGAGGAGGAATGTCACTAGAGAGGCACTGTCTTCACAGCCTCACCTGAGGCCAGCTGCTGGCAGACCAGCCTCAGCCTCGGCCTCGGCCTCGGCCTCACTCAGTCTCAGTCCTGTGGCTTGGAGCTTACGGCTGACCCCAGAGTCCTTACTACACCTCACCTCTGTCCTCACTAATCCTCACCTAGCTCTCGTTCCCTCAGTCCCTGAAAACATTGTCAAAGTACAAAATGGCCTTTTCTTCCTGCAGATCACAAGCCTTATTTACAATTCTATTGAGAATTAAAAAAGAACAGGATTGGAATTTGAAGAGAATACCTTCATACAACTGTGACAAAAATGTACGACTTTGGCATTCAAGAACCATACTGATGTAGAAATGATTAGGAGGGATTATGACTACATATTCATTCCAGTCTTGGGTTGTGCTAATTTCTTGATACCCTGATGCATACCCTGATGCATGATATAATTATTCAAGTTCTTAAAACAAAATGTTCTGGAGAAAAGACGTGCGCTGTCAACATTATATAAAACATTAAGCATCGTTCAGCATAAGGTTGAAGCAACTTTAACTAAAGTTTAAACTTTAAAATGTGATCATTTCAGGCCATTCCGATTTTACAAAATAAAAACAATGAACAACCCACAGTATAAAAAGTATAAAACATTTGAACAACACAATTGCACTTTATTAGCTAACACATTTGTGCCATGTCCCAATGAAATAAAAATGAAAAAAGTGTGGCATATAAAACTGAGCATGCCAAACACTCTCTCAACATACACATCTTAAAGTTATGGACATCATACGGACTTTGTAAGGTTCTCACAAAGGCTGCATAGTGTACAAACTAAACCCATGAAGAAAAAAAACCAAAGCAAAAGCTTAGCCCCTGTTTCTAAAGCCAAGGAGGAGGATGTCAGACCCATGCAGGCCCACATGCTCATGGACACAGTGAAACAAACACTCCTCAAGGTAGAGGGAAGAGTCGAGGGAAAAGCTTACCGGACTGCTCCGCTATAAAGGCCAGCATTAAAAAAAAAAGAAATATGAGAGATGGAGAGAGAGAGAGAGAGAGAGAGAAAGAAAGAGAATGAAATAAATGGAGAGTGAATGGAGGGTGAGTAAAACAGAGAGAGAGAGAGATACTTTATTAGTTTTAATTATTACTGATTCATAGGGCTTGCAAAGACGTGACAATGACTGATGTGTAACAATGGACAGGGATAGTTCACAACAGTAATCATAGCACTCCACAAAAAGGTCCCACACAGTTCAATCACAAACCAGCGCAGGCACACACACACACACACCACACACACACACACACACACACACACACACACACACACACACGTGTGTGTGTGTGTGTGTGTGCTGAATGTGAAGCAGGCCTCTGGTTGGGCCCTTGGTGGAGGAGTGCTCACAGACAAACAGACAGCAGGCTCAATTAGAAGCAGACCCTGGGGCTCATCCATAACACATGAGCCACACACTTGTGGAGCAACACCTGGCCATTCCACCACAGAAGAGGAGGCCTGTGTGCAGTTTCAGCTTCTGTTGAAGGCTACTGCTGAGGCTCACTCACTCTATAGGCTGGGCTTTTCTATTGGGGTGAGATGGATCACTGGACATTAAATTCCAGTTCATAGGGCAGTTATTACAGGAGGAGAGAGAGAGAGAGAGAGAGTTTGAAACAGCAAGAGGGAGACGGCATGAGGAAGAGAAATAGTGTGACAGAAAAGGAAGGTGGTTGGGGAGAAGCAGCATTGTTCAGTTTAGGGGCTTGTTAACCTTTGCTCTCAGCCTCCTCCTTCTAAGAAGATTTCATGGTCAATCCATTGCTATGGTTACTATGGTAGGCACCGGTTGCCATGGCACAGGGTGACCATGTGACTCATGTTTAATTCAACTTCAAGAGTTAAATGCCAGCACAGCACACTGCCAGTGTACTTGAAAGTGTGTGAATGTGTTTGTCTGGGATGGTTTCCTGACTTGAAAGAAAGGTTATTGGTACTTATGTGTTATCATTTGGACAACATACACACAGATTCTGCACAGATCACAGCCTGCATCACAGTGTGTGTGTGTGTGTGTGTGTGTGTGTGTGTGTGTGTGTGTGTGTGTGTGTGTGTGTGTGTGCGTGCACGCCCTGCGTGTGTTACACTTAATCCCTCTTTATGCCAACTCTTTCCCCCAGCCCTGTGTACCACCGGACGGACTCTGACTTAATTACACTGAGCGCCAGACTTCTGTCACCGTGCTCAAATCCACACTGTGTGCTCCCTCTCACACCATGCCAAGGGTGTTTCTAACTGGACTCCCCAGAACAACAATCCCATATCAAGAAAGAGCTCAAGCTAGCATCAGTCAAAATGTTCATTTACATTTACATTTAGTCATTAAGCTGACTCTTTTATCCAAAGCGACTTACAAGGATGTATAAACATTTTACACTTTACACTGATGGCACACTACACATCAGGAGCATTTAGGGGTTCAGTGTCTTGCTCAAGGACGCTTCGACAGGGAATAGCAACCTTCTGATTGCTAAACGACTTCTCTTCCTCTTGTACCACTGTCGCCCCTGTATGTATATACTTATATATAAATATATAAAATATATAATGTTGCAGACTGTTTTATTCAGTGCCTATAAGTGACAGGAAAGGTATACATTATGGCAGTATGTGTGCTACCTGGGTAATGGCCCTCTGACCTGATCAGCTGATCTACTCAATAAACTGTCTGAGCAATAGGCCCTTCTGCGTACTTAGTGAAGATCATTTCACACAAGGGACTACTCAAAGTGCAGTGTGAGGGTAGGAGTCTGTGTCCTGTTTGTGCACTGAAAAGCCCCTCTGCGTACTTAGTAAAGATCATTTCACACAAGGTACTCCTCTTCCTCGCACAGTGTGAGAGGAAGAGCCTGTGTTCTGTTTGTGCCAAAGAAAATTAAAGTATGACACTTTATCTGGAACGCGATTATAATGAGATCATGACAAGTCTGCATATTATCTTTTGTGATAAAAACTTAATGAAAGACCTTTAATAGAATTTCAGATGATTAATTCAAGCAAATCAGATGATGAAATTTGGCTAATTACATTTTGGGCAGCACAGTGTGATCGGAAGAGGATCTCAAGGAGCGCTGGGGGAAAATAAGCAAAGTGGGCCTCCTAGCAGGGGAAACACACACACACACACACACACCTCATCACATTTTCACAGCCCAAGGCACACTGCACCGGATATTACTGCCACCAAACTCCAAAATGGATCACTAATGTCGATGATTTAGCATCATCATCATCATCATCATCATCAACTCACAGACATGGTGCTGGAAGGCTGACATATTTTGGTCACTGCTCTAGCTTGCTGACCAGGACAATATGAGTGCAGAGTGACACCACAATTGGCCAGCCATACTAGCTCCATCACACTTGCAGGTACGCCGCTGTGCCATTGGTTGGCCCTCAGGTGTGTTACGGCTGGGAGCTGCTCCCGCAGTGAATAATTCAGAGCAGGCTCTTCATCTGAGCTGGGGCCTGGCCTTGCCTGGTCTCACCCCACCGCTCTCACTGGGCTGCTGCCACTCACACTCACACACACACACACACACACACACACACACACACACACACTCACACACTCACACACACACACACACACACACACACACACACACACACACACACACACACACACACACACACACACACACACTCACACACACACGTCACCCTGCCTATTTTCCGGGATGAATAATTAACCGTCCGCAGCGGCACCGGGCCGACTCCTTGTGCCTGAACCTTAGAAGAGATGAGAGCAGCAGTGGGGGAGAGGAGAGGAAGAGAGGAGAGGAAAGGAGAACAGAGCAGAGGGGGAGAACAGAGGAGGGGAGCAGAGGAGAAGAGGAGAGCAGTGGAGGAGAGGAGAGCAGAGGAGAATGGTAGTCGGTATTCGGTAGGAGGGGGGAGAGGTACTGGATGTACTTGAGTGCAACCCAAGAAGGGAGTGCTTGACCAGGAGGGCAGAAGGGAGGAAGGGAGAGAGGCCAGCGCAGTGGACAGGATTAAGTGTGTGTGTGTGTGTGTGTGTGTGTGTGTGTGTAAGGAAGGAAAGGAGACAGAGGTGCATGGGTATTCTAAAATGAGGTATTAAAGTTGGGACATATTTAAACTCAGAATCTCTTGCAGTGTAACAGCAATAGAATTGATGAGTTTGTCCTTTTCCAAAGACAGACACTGTAAAGTTGTAGAAATGATCTCTGTTGATGTCCATGGGAAACCATTGCATATGATGTGCTGTGTGTCCTATAATGTCAATAATATATGTTCAATATCTAATGATCCAGATTAGGAGGGGGCAGTTGGTCGTCAGGGAGGAGATGTGACCTTGCTTCAGGGGAAGAATCATCATGTGAATAATCCCACAGAGTCTTGAATGTAGGCCATGTGTTTGTCACCCCCCCTTCCTGTTACACTCTCCTTTTCTCTAATACGCCACACACACACACACACACACACACACACACACACACACACACACACACACACACATGCCTAAGTCAGATCAGCCCTCAGGATGCCCGTATGGTGGACACAGTCTCAGCGAGCGCACACCCAAGCGTGGATTCTGTAAATGAGTCTCAGCTTGACTATCCACACAGCATCTGGACCACCAGATCCAAAACAAAAAAAAAATAAAAACCAAAACCAAATCAGCATATTCCATCTAAACCAGATACCGTCTGCGCACTCTTCCTCTCACAAACAGGAAATGATTCCATAAACTCCTTGGAGGTACAGGACTGTTTGTCCACCGGCGCTCGTGCACGGTGCGTCATGTCACGTCACGTCACATGCCTGCCATCCTGCGCGCGTGCCAAAGGAGAGTTCACGTGACAGCGGAGGGGGGATTAGGCTCCAGTTGTCCACAGTCATGTGAAACGCCCAGAGGGCTCGTCTCATGGATGAAGGCCCCTAAAAACCACTCTTCCCATCGCTTCCTCTGCCAAATTCCCCAGCCGGCTTTGGGTAAACAAGACTTAGAGCGCCGTCAGCGTCCGCGCAGTGTGTATCCTGCTCCGTCCACAATACTGGTGGAATGGTGCTGCCGCCGCATGGCATTTTTCGATGAGTCATTCTTAAGACGCTGTGGACGGTGGGGATGTGGCTTTCGTCAGACAGCGGTTTGGTAATGGAGGCGACACTGAGGTCAGGAGAGCATCCAAAAGCACAATCCTCATTTCCCAGGCAATGGGTCATTCTGGAGGGGGCCGTACACCACAGCACTTCCACAGATTGCCACCAGGGCTGCAGCTCAGACATAACCCAGCACATCAGGCTCAATACGACACTGAGACCTCCATCCAGTGCAGCAAAACAAGCACTATACACCAATTGTGGAGAATACAACAAACAGACACACAGTGCACATACAACATGCTAAATCCATGCAGGACATAGATCCAGAAACACACAGACATCTAGCCCACATTCACACATAGGACATAATGGGATACAGGAAATGATTTGATGGCTGAAGGAGGCGTGTGTGAGGTAGTAAGGGACTCACCATAGGAGAGGGAGACAGAGCTATGTTGCCTATTGAGGCTTTGAGTTCATCTACCGAGGGAGACGCATAGTCGAGCTTGTCTGCCGCCAGCGGCTTGATCTTGATCTTGAACTTTGGTCGATGGTCTTCCTCGCCCTCCGACTCGCTCGAGGAGAAGAAGTGAGCTGTCTTGACTTTAGGGGATGGTGGAGTCAGTGTTAAGGCCAGCAAAGAGTAGGTTTGTGTTATATTCATACTGTAAAATGGCTTTTCATGCGTTCTTTGCAAACAATAGGCTCCATATTTCACCTTGTTCCAGGATGTGTACATCTGAACAGAGTACATTTAATTTTTTTAGAAATTAGAAATACAATATTCAAGCATCCAGGAAATATTTAGTATTAAGTTCAGTATCAAGTTCCAACGGCACAGGTGCCCCCGTGAGCAAGAACTCTCTTAATCAACGATGGAAGGATTAGCCCACTAATTCATCCCACTTTAAGCAAGCAGCCAATCAGATGCAATTTGTGTGTAGCTACAGACAGCTAAGAGAATAACTGCTGATAACTGATTGTACCCCTGACCTTTGGCTATGTGGTAAGACAATAAATAATCTTAACTTACTGTGGCCTGGATCATATTTCAATGCTTTAGTATTTTCCATTAGAGTCTCTGAAGGCCACAGCTCAGAATACCCGCACAGACAAGCATTCAAACATAAAGTGGGTCTGCACACAAGCGGATGAAATGCCTTTGATTGCTATGACATGGGGATCAATGCAAATACAATGAATTAGTATATATAGCAGCTTCCCCCTAGCACTTATTGATTGTATTAGACATATTCAATAGTGCTTGGATATCGATCCAGTCAGCTATTAATGGGGCCACAGCTAACCGGACAAACTGACCATCAGGGGGAACAAGGACGACATGGGCGGAGGGTGGAAAGGCAGAGCCCTAAACAACCAAGAACTGGTCAGATGATCTGTGGGGTTAGATCTGTTGTAGCAAAGTACCCTTTAACTAACCCATGGTTAGGAGTTTATAGCCTACTTTGGCATAGTACCCTTTAACTAACCTATGGTTAGGAGTTTATAGCCTACTTTGGCATAGTACCCTTTAATTAACCTATGGTTTGGATTGCATAGCCTACTTTGTATATAATATGCTCAGGACCTACGGTTTAGCCTAGGGTTAGCTAGGCTTATTATTAATACAATGGAACATGAACCGATCCAAAGATTAGAACGATACATAGCCAATCATAAAACCATATTTCATCCGTTTTGAGCAAGCACTGAAATTTTAAATGTTTAACTGTTCAAATGTAGAAACAATGTTAAGAAAACCCATTCAATTTTTTTTTTTTTTTTTTTTAGAAAAACAGCGAATAGGCAAAGGGGGGACCTGCTATGACTTTAGTTAATTTGTGTGGTTCCCAATCTTAATCCCTACGGAAAATATTCAATGTAACTATATATCAATAGAATAAAAGAAATCCAATCAGTCAGGTACTGGCTCATATTCTGTTCCGGGTGTAAATACATTGACAGCTGAGATGTTTATCTCTTGTTATGGTGTGGTGTGCCTCTGTATGTAAAAGATATTGGATTCTTCCTCCTCAGGCCTGAGGCTGTAGCCTTCATCATCAACATCAGGGGAGTTCTGAAAAACAACAGAGGATTTGGTTAGTTAATCACTAGAAGTAACAACAGGACATCATCAATTCAAAAATTGTAAAAAAAAAACTTTTTTTTTAAAATCACAGAAGAATTATTTAACCAATGTCATATGTATCCAATAATTGAACTGCACCTCTTACAAAACATATTTTATAATCTGATGTAAACATTTATTTAAACAAAAAAAATGATTTGCTTGTCTGGCTTGAATCCACAAATGCACAGAGCCACTTACATATCGGTCCCAGTCGATTTCCCCAGAGAAGCCGTTAGGTGCCCCATTGCTCTTTTTCCCTGGCTAAACAGATGCACACACACACACACACACACACACACACACACACACACTTTTAATAAATAATAAAGCATACTGCTTCATTGATTTACTAACAGTACTAGTCTGACTTTTTTAATACTATACTTCAGATTAAGAACATTTAGACCATTATAGTAGGACTATCATTCTACAGTGAACTAGCTACGTAAAGCTGGGGGCTGCTTGTTGTTACACTAGAGGGATCAACTTCACTACGTTCGCTTTGCAGTACCGATTCAGTCTCTGGGGGAGGTTCCTTGATGGTGATGGTCCATAATACAGAAAATGAAAATAAGATGTCATCATCATCATCCCAGCACAAGCTTGAACAAAGTTATATATTTTTCTATTATATCCTGACCCAGGAGTTGTGATCAAATACTATCCCAAAGGACTCTCATTAGAGATGTCTGTGGAATGAAGATGAACCCTAGCTGTCAGAGACGCTAAGGAGAGTCATACTTACACCTCCCTCTCTGTCTGGGGACCCCCTGTGGAGAGGAGAGGGAGAGAGGGAGGGAGAGGAAGAGGGAGATAAGGAGAGAGAGGGAGAGAGAGAGAGAGAGAGAGAGAGAGAGAGAATAAAAAGAATGTTCTTGAAGAGCTACTTAACCTCAAAAGCCTACACTCTTTCCAGCACTTAACTAAATCTCTGGAGCAGCTGTGCTTCAAATTATAATGCATAATGAACATATGCAAATATTCATCTCATACTCACACACATGGACCAATATATCCACCTTTCACCAAGCACCATACTACATCAAAGTGTGCTCGTCCAGATAAAGACTATTAAACCCAACTTTTGGACGCACACACTCATGCTGACACACACACACACACACAAACACAACCTCAACAAACAACCATTGCTTTCAAGCCACAGATGGCTGTACTTCAGTAGTGAGCACCGTTTCCATCCTCCGTAAATAACACAATTCAGTGCCCGTCTGAGACCACAGCCAAGATGTGGTTCGTCTCCTCAGATGGAGGAGAGGACATACCCCTCTGAGGATGCATTACTGCACAAGCGTACTGATTTACTGGGTCTGCACTGGGTGGCGGGCCACAGGAGAGGCAGACAACGCTTTGGTGTATTCAAGGGCCTATTTTGCCATATCAGTTCAAAAGATTTAAGAATTGTTGGGAGTGTTCACAAAGGTGATTGAGATAGTGCTGTCTGTGTGTGTGTGTGTGTATATGTGTAATGATTGACGAATATGTTCTACACATTATGTATCAATGTTTTTTAAATCATTGGGTAAACAACGCCATTGTTCAATGTCAGCCGCCAGAGAATGCTCACTTACGCGGAGTCACTGTCTTTCTCTTTCTTCCGTATCCCGAAGGCCTTCCTGGTACGTTTTTTCAATCCTGAGAGGAGAGCAGAGAAAAGAGGGTTAATACATGCTCTCTCACACACTGAAACGTGTTCACACATGCATAAGCGCACACACATACGCACACACACACACACACACACACACACACTGGCTGAGAGCAGTGCAGCTGCACCTGCTCCACTAAGGGGGCTGGTCCCTCCCCCGCTCACAGAGGCCTCTCTTAAGAGGGTGATTAAGCAGACATATGGGGCCGCTCAGCACTGCAGCAGAGGACCAAGAGGACAGGCCGCTCACAGCACACTAGCCTCTCCAGCAGGACCAAGAGGACAGGCCGCGCACAGCACACTAGCCTCTCCAGCAGGACCAAGAGGACAGGCCGCTCACAGCACACTAGCCTCTCCAGCAGGACCAAGAGGACAGGCCGCTCACAGCACACTAGCCTCTCCAGCAGGACCAAGAGGACAGGCCGCTCACAGCACACTAGCCTCTCCAGCAGGACCAAGAGGACAGGCCGCTCACAGCACACTAGCCTCTCCAGCAGGACCAAGAGGACAGGCCGCTCACAGCACACTAGCCTCTGCAGCAGGACAGACCGCTCACAGCACACTAGCCTCTCCAGCAGCAGGACCAAGAGGACAGGCCGCTCATAGCACACTAGCCTCTCCAGGAGGACCAAGAGGACAGGCCGCTCATAGCACACTAGCCTCTCCAGCAGGACCAAGAGGACAGGCCGCTCACAGCACACTAGCCCCATCAGCAGCAGGACCCACTGCACTTCTGCAGGGGACGAGGCTGGGAACGAGGCTGCCGTAAGTGGTCACCCACCACACAGTATAGAGATCATTACCAGACTGCCTGTTTCTATAGAAATGAGCCTGCTACAATTCTAGAGTCATCACAAAGTCACACCCATTAGAGTAGCTCACTAGGCAGACAGAAGAAACTAAAACCTCCACGCAAATGTTTCCCATGTTGTCAGGTCCACAGAGAGACTTTATATCTGAGTGCAGTCATTTACACACTGGCTCAATGAGTCATGTAAGGAGCAGCAGGACAGCAAGATCAGCGATATATGCCAACCTTTTAAATCAGTGGGTAGGGATCTTCCCATCATTCGTCAGAGCAAATAAACATTCTCTGGGCGTGTTACTGAGAAGCAATGCATTATTCATCAAAGAACACATGTGAAACTGGGAGGATCTTGAGTTCCTCTGAGGAGCAAGGAAAAATGAGCTCCCCATTTCTCTCTGCCAAGTGACAGTCAAGAGAAGTTTAGACTGTACCCCCACCACATTAGACACCCCATCAGAGCCACTACCTGTGCCCCCATATCACACAGTCCTCCCCAACCAGCCAGACCAAGCCCCAGAGGAGTCATGGGTCCAGGCGTGGCCACTGCTGACGGGAGGCCTTGAGCATGGCGGAGGGTGCTATTGATTTCAACAGCCTATCTCTCCATGTCAGTCTTCTAGGCTACAAACACTCAAAAGTAGATAACACCCCATAGAATTCTCAGAGGAAATAAGACTTTGCCCAGGCCCTTCTTGACTAATCACAGGGAGAATGACAAAGAGGAGTCTGAAAGCTTTGTGTTTGTTTGTGTGGGTCTGCTACAAGGTATGTGTGTGTGTATGTGTGTGTGTGTGTGTGTGTGTGTGTGTGTGTGTGTGTGTGTGTGTGTGTGTGTGCGCGCGCGCACCCTTGATGTAGATGACATTGCTTATCTGTCGTGTTGGGGCAGAGATCAGAGAGCCAGCCAATAACATCATTTGATCCAATCTGAGGGCAAGAGTACGGGTACAGACACTGAACCAAGAGAGGGAGGAGGGCAAACAATGGCAGTGACTGAAAAGGGAGGCAAGTCAATCAATCAAAAGGACAGGGGGCCAGTGGAGACAAACAAACTAACAAACAAACAAACAAACACACCCATTACCCAAGTATGCATGAAGTTCATAGTAGTTTATATAACTGTATCCCAATTTGATCACACACATTAAACAAATCCTCCCGAAACAATAACAAAGCAGAATTTTGGGAAAGCTTGGGACCCATCCAATGCCCAGAAAGCCACAATGAGAAGCCCACCCGAGCTCCCCAGAACGGTTCACTAATGACTGGCTGTGAAAATAACAGCAGCCTCGTCAGGGCCTGGATGAGACTTAATAGTTTAATGACTTCCGTGTGCGTGGCTGCGGAAGCGGTAACGTAATTAGTGGGCACAAGCGGAGACGCGGTAATCTCATCGAAGGGAGGCCACAGGAAGTCTGTGTGTAGGAGAGAGAGGGGTTGGTGGAGCAACACAGGAAATGCAATCCTGCAAAACAGGAAGAGGAGGAGAATAAACAAGGTGCTTCAGTCTTGCCCTCAGGCTGAGGCTGGAGAGAATGTTGAGCCAACATAAATAAAAGCACTTCCTTGTTTATTTATGAGAACTCTCTCTTTACTCCTGCCTCCCCCCCTATGAAAATGAGGGATGGAAAGTTCAGTTGCATTAGCACAGCGCAGATGGCGACACACGAGGGCCATAGAGACATCAGGGCACTGATCTGAGATCAGCCTGGGCATCTGCCAGGGAGAGTCATATGGGCTGTGTTCACAGCAGCTCCCTGGCACGTGTACGGCGTGGGACGCCATTCAGTGACTGATTCCTGACTTGCAGGTCTTGGTATGCACAGATAAAGATCTTCCACTGCACTGAACTGTGCCCCTCATGGGCTGTGGGCTTACAGTGCAATCAAAACAAACCAGTTAATCACAGATTAGTGAGGTGGAGTCAACCAGTATTGTTATTTTTTTGGTGTTGTTGTTTGTATGAAACATTAACAGCCTTATGCCCCAAGCTGATTTTGACCTGCGCTAACCCATGCTATGACTGTTTGCCGAAGGCTAAAAATCAGGAACCTCAGTATGTAGCACACTAGGAAGTGGTAAAGAGCAAGCTGTATTTACTATGTCCATTGTCTGTGCCACCATTTTATATTATATTATACTACTAGTTCTTAGTTAAGGCTTACTACATTTCCTTGTGGTGTTTTTTGGTCTCATTTTACAGACTCATGTTTTTAATCAAAGCAGTAACATTCAGGCGGTCTGAGAGGAATAATGTAGGTATATCAGATATGACAATGCTACTGGTGGTATACTGAGGGCTGGTCTGGCTAAAAATGGCTTCGGCAAGTGTATGAGTCATCTATGAGCCTGCTGAGGGGGAAGAGGAGGAATAAGACACACACACACACACACACACACACACACACACACACACACATTACCCTAAAATAATCTGATATCACACTCCTTGGCTAAGTAACCCCTAACCCACACCTCTGCCATCAGCCGGGCATACGTAAGCGATTGCATGCGACGCGCACTGGAGGGAAGTGACTCACATTCACCCCCCACAGTCTGGTTCCTCATCAGCCCTTCAGTGAGCTGATGGGATTTCAGACGACCTGGTGCCTCAACAATGAGATCGGTGATCTACCTCAATGCCTCAGTGAACCCAGTGTTACGCCAAGACAGGCCAAAGGCAAGACAGATAGAAGACATGGAGGAAGAGAGAAGACATGGAGGAAGAGAGAAGACATGGAGGTGGACAGAAGACAGGGAGGAGGAGAGAAGGGAGTAGCAAGAAATAATAACCTTGCAGTTGCTATAGATGAGAGGGAAGGAAATGCATGAAATAAAAAAAGAATGGATTGAAAGAATGGGGTAAACACAGAAAAGTAAAATGTCCACCGGCTACCATTACAGTGTGCTTGTGTTCGAATGTGTGTGTATTCATGTGAGTATGTGTGTGCTTGATTACGTATTCAGGATGTGTGTGTGCACGGGTGTGTGCTGGCTCCCTCTGCCATGTCCAGGTGGCTATGCCCTGAGTGATGCTTGCACTTCGCTTCCCCTCCTCCTCCATCCCTCAGACGCACACACACACACACACACACACACACACACACACACACACACACACACACACACACACACGTATAGTGTGGATGGATGCACACTGTAAAAAGACAGCCTCACATTTCCCCTTCAGCAAGTGACGTCCGCACTCAGGAAAGTGGGTCAATGGGAGACAGAGCCAGCTCTGCGGATTGGGAAGACAATGCAGACCAGGGAACACCAGGACAAAAGGTGCTCCGGATTACAGGATCATGCAGGACTGGACAGGGAGAGATAGAGAGACCCGTTCGCGTCCATCATTTTCAGTGTTCTTTCTTTTCCCCTCTTTTTTTTTCTCCAGCGCCAGCTCCTTCCATGCCTCCTCCCTTCCCACCATACGGTGGCCTGTCTCTTCAATGTTCTGCATTCCCCTCCACGCGATCCGCTTTTCCCCTCACCCCCCTTTTCTACATGTCTGTCTGGGTTAAAGGGTCGGAGGAGGGCTGGTAAGGAGGGCTTTTATCCAGGGATTACATCTCGACTCTACAGGGATCTGACTGGACGATGCGGTTCATCTGCTCCTCCATTCATCATTCTTACAACAGGACAGGAGGAAGCCCTCCACCTCCATATTGTTTCTGATGTAAAAACAGTCCCTGTGCTGTGAGTTTTCTGGTAATACTCGTAGGCAAATTCAAGATGCTCACTTGAAGCTTCCATCTGCAGATGTCATTTCAAAGCAACTGATCATTGCAAATGGTCTGAGATCAAAATTACACACTACTCTACGAACCCAGCATTAATTAAAGTGTACGTGAAAAATGAGAAATGTTCAAGCCACCACTGCCACCACTAAACCAGTACTTTAGTCCATATGCATGGGTGCTCTGATTTATCTTGCTGTCTGTGAGGGATAAACAGAGAAATCAAAAGGTCTTAAATACAGCAAATGTAATGCCTGACAGACAGTTGCCTTGGATTAAGATGGCCACCATGGATTAAGCCTTTCCTTGAGCCAGTCGATCTAGCATGAAACACGCCATCTAGCCATACCACAGAGAAAAACACAGAACACAACACACGGAGAATCTCTCCTCTGAACACAGATGAAAAAAGAAACCCTTCAGGTTACCATTACATAACATAAAACATGTAAGACACATGTGCTCACACACACACACACACACACACTATGATAATGCATCTATATTAACAGAGAAAAAGTATAGTTACTCATTTTATGAATGCAACACTTGGTACACATATTCACAAACACACATAGAATAGAGGAATCACTAGCTAATCTCCCTTGTCGTCTGTATCGCAGGCTCAAGTTGGCATGGCAGATTTCCTTAGTTGAGGATTAATGCTTTTCCATGAGTTCAGCCGGAGGGAGAGGAGGCACAGAGAGAGATGGCAGCCTGCAGCATCAGTCTTGTTTTGGAGGATCTTGTGTTCACACACACGCCTCTGTCTGGGTAAAATGGGTCCTCCAATTCCCATGGTAATGGACCATCTTTACTGCTGCAACAAATGAGCCGCTGGTCAAGCACCAGGATGACTGATCGCCTTCTTCACTCAAAGGCCTTTTAAAAATGTACCTCCAGAGATATAACAGAGATAAAAAAACGGCTAAATCACAATATTCACCACATTTTTCAAGGATAGCAACAGAAAAAACTGTCTGAGTCTATTGGTACAGAGTGGTGCTAGCTCTTTTTATAGGATGAATACCTCATCTGAGAGCCATGATCTACACACTAATGGAGCATCAGAGCAGAATTATGATCGTAACAAAGCTTTAGCTACGAGACACAGGCTGTTACCACTTAAGACACTGTCTCTGTGGTCAGCTAGCGCTGGCACGTAGGTCTACGGGATCTCTGTCCAAAGGGAAAACCAACCTCACATCATTGTTCAATACTGCTGTGAGAAGGGGAAGGTTGTTCTTCCTTCATGGCGTGTGGTCGTAATGAAAATCAAATTCATTTACTTCTCTCCGGAATTACTGAGCGTTGCCAAAGACACCAGAGTCTCTACGCTAGGCCTGTTACCTTGGGGTATCGATCCTGCAATCCATGCCGACTTGTCTAACTGGAAACTCATGGCTTCTGAAAGCTGATGGTTATTTACTTGTTCTTGCTGTCGAGGACAAGCAAAGCATAGATCAGAGCATTACATGGTCTCTCTGGAGTGTGGTTTTGGCTGAAGGGAGCCATTAAGCAGTGCTACAGCTTCCTTTGCCAAGCTGCATTTGAATTCATTGGTACTAAACATGGGTAAGTTTACGTATACATGATCATGCTGTTAAACATAATCCTATCAACTGTTCTTGTGATTTTACACATTGGTTGATTCTATTTACCAACTAAAACTACTTAGAAGATATTCCTCAGAGTCCATTCTCCTCACAATAATATGATTCATTCCCAAGAAGAACAACTTGAGCATTGTGTCTCTCAAAACAACAGTCATTCACCAGGCCTTACAATTAGCCCTTTCGAATCGGTAAAAAAGGGGGCGGTGGGCTGTATATGTGTCAGTGCTGAATTCACACTGATGACTTAAACGTGACGTCTTCATCTGACAGACGCTAATATAGGGTATTCCACCAGGGCCATGTAAAAGCATTGACCAGTGAGCTCATGTCTGAATACATTCATCGCCCACTCAAGCTTTGTTCCTCAAGTAGCTTGTAAAGGCAAAATTACACCAAACAAACTGAACTGTGGGGAAATTTAGGTAGATACCTCCCTTCCTAACTGGCACCTTGGCTTAACTTGCACTAAAGCAGTGACAGTCCCGCACATCTTTTTCTTTCCATGTCGTTTTTCTATTTCTAAAAAAAAAAGCAGTATTTATTGTTGCACCAGGTTTTATTGCTCTTAGCTTGACTGTTGTCTCCCTTGTACGTCGCTTTGGACAAAAGCGTCTGCTAAATGTAAATGTAAAATGTAAATGTGGATACACCAAGCCCAAAAAATAGTGTGTGTGTGCATGATTGAGAGGCCTAGAGAGAAGGCGACAGTGAGTGAGCAGAGGAACAAGAATGAGGCAAAGCTATGTGAAGGATATGAAAAGAGGGCACATCAGCAAAGTCCAAGAGCTTGGGTACGAGCATTTTCTGGGAGAGACATCAGCAATGTGTTGACTTCAGGCCCTCTGGCACACTCGTATAGTAAGAAGTAGTCAGAAAGAAATGGCCACACAGCAACCCGGCCCAGGCCCACCACACACACACACACACACACACACACACACACACACACACACACACACACACAGGGAAGGAGAAAACATGTTTATATAATCATCCTTTAGGAGACCACAACATACCACATAGTTTAAGAGTTAATTGGAGTAGGAAGGCAGATGATATGCTTTGCCTGTTTGAACATTCATATTTGGGTGTACACTCTAGTTTCTGTACCTCAAAAGTGGGGAATCTGCTATATTTACACACACACTACTCCCATCTGATTATGTGACACACACATGGTGTGGTTACTCTTTAGACATCTAGACACATATGTGGTGCTAGTGAGTTAGCTGCATGTATCTTTGGCATAGAGTCAGTTTTGCCATTCCGTCCATTTGGCCATGATGGCCCGAAACCTGATATGGTAAAGGTGGAGCTCACTTTCAGCAGACCACAACTTAAGAACAGAGATGATACAGTCCACCGAATTATTCTCAAATGGCTTGAGTCATTCCATGGACATGGATGAGACATACTGTATGTCTACTAAAGAAGGATGAGGTCCTCTTTTTGTGACCTTTGCTATCCAAAACACTGATAAAGCTAAAAAAAAAAAACAGACCCTAGAATTGCAGATAGTGAATTTTACACTTATGCTCTTCGCTGAGGACATAAATGTACCATTTTATATGAAATGCTAATAGAGTCCTATTTGACGACTTCCGATGAATTCCCTGTCCCCTTGCTAATGAGAGCATACTCACGGTGGTGTGGACATACATTATGCAGCAAACTCCAAACTGAGCAATGTTATGGCTCATTGAGCAGAAACATCATTTGAAATGATAATGTGGGGGCAATTTTGGGGCCGAAATAAATGTTCAGAGTGAGGTGGTGTACGGAGACAGCAGGGGCGAATTCCTGAGCTGGTGGTGTCCCCTCAACACATTAGATGAAAATATTTCTATGGATTCTGAAGCTCTCAAGGTCTAATACTTCTAATTTGCCAGCACACAGTGGCTCAATAAACTCATTTATTATTTATTTAGGTAATTGGGACAAGTATAACCCTGGCTATTTTGAATCCTCAGAGCGTGTGAGGCAGGTGTCACAATGGACTTGGCAGCCTTTCATCAACTGATTAAAATATGAAATCGATGTAGATTTTCAGTGCAATGTGTTAGAGTGTGCTCTCTGGATATGCATGTTATTTAAGCATTAGGTGTCATGGCAATCCTATATCATACAAAAAAAAAAATTAAAATTAAAAAAACGAATTTCCAGTGACGATATCGATGATGCACTGATAACGATGAAACACTACAAATCATAAACTCCACACACTCACAACCTGGAATACCCTCTCCATTGGATGTTGTCAGGAATAGTGCAGACCTCAAGGATGAAATAATAGGGAGGCAAGGACATGGAAGTGCTTTCCCAGCAGCCACGGCCACGCCAGCCCCACAGAGTCTCTGCTCTGGTACTGCTCTCCCTCATGCCAAGGGCCCAGATGGCTGGCCAAGGCAACAGCCAATCACACTAATGGCTCAGCTCCAGACTATATGTACAGAGATGGCAAGTTCAACACTTCAAATAAGCCTCAAATAAAGGAAGCATTGTATTGGGCCTTTTACTGTTAAACAACATACATTTTGAGAATAAATCATATGATGTTATTTTCAGAACCTCCCTTCAAATGATTGAAATGGGATTAGTTACAATAAATTCTTTCAAATATGCTCACAGCGTCATTACCATACAAGTTTGGTTCAAATTGATGTTACCATCAAATACAAATAAAATGTCTTTCCATCTGCCTGCCTGTCCTGTTCTTATTTCTCTCTTTTCTAATTTAAAAAATCTGTTCCCAATCCATTCCAAATATGTCAATATCACTTAAGAGAGTGGCATTACCATACATGAGCTCTGCTCAAATATTAAACATGTCTTTCCATCCATCCATCCGTCCGTCTCTGTCTTTGTATCTTCTTCTCACCTGGTGGACTGTCATGATTGTCTGATAGACTAGATAGTGTGGGGATTGGGTGTGAGAATTCTTGTGGATCAGCAACCACAGTATGTCTTTAATCTCCCTTAAAAGCCCCGGACCATGACTGGGGCTGTAACCGGGTGGCACAGCACTTGGCCATTAAGCGTCAGGGTTGGAATCTGGAGGGGCTCCTTACAGGCGCAGATTCCACTCTTGGACCACAGGCCACAGAGGATGCTGATTGGGCGTTTTGGTGAGGGAGGAGATGAGCCTGGTCAGTTTCCTGGTCTAGAATACTCTCTCTCGGGTTGTATATAGTGTCACTAATTGTAGCCACACCCTGTGTCAGTTTAAGGGGTAAGTGAAGGCTGTTATTAAATGACTACATCTGGCTGAGCAGAACACTTCAACAGAATCAGCAAACCTACATAGACGTCAGCTTATAGTGGTTGGATTGTTTGGTTTCCTCTGCCCATGCCTGTACAACATGACTTCTCCAAAAGAAACAAAGAAATAAAAGCTGAAAATACAGGCATGATTAAAGCCAGCCATACTGGCAGCAAGGAATGATGTGGCTCTAAAGGGCCCATGAGGCTATCTGCCCTCTGAAAAGGTAAAGAGCACTAGCGGGCTCAGATTTGACCCGAGGAGCCACAATCTGTTGTCTTTCACCAGAGAAGGGCTCCGGCCGCCTGAGGGCCTGCTTCATCTCCACAGGGGCGTCATCCTCATGGGAGCACAACACACCAGGCAGTACAAAAGAGCTGCTCGACATTTACAGTGAAATAAATATGTAGTATGTACTTAAATAAATGTGTAGTATGTACTTAAATACAAATGTTTCCAGACCTACCATAATGATACAAATCTCAAAGACCAATGATTGTATCATATTTCCCTGTGCTTTGATTATTTGTTTCTTTTTTTGTTTTTCTTTTTCTGTTTTACGTCCTCAACATTTTAAAGCAATGCAATAAAAAAGACTGTAACAGAATGTCAAGAGGTACAGAATGACCACAAAAATTTGAAAACAGATTTTGAATAATCACTTATCTTTATTACTGGGAGTATAGAAGTATTTTGGTTTGGACAACAAAAAACGATCTTTAAATAAGCATTTTCGGAGACTGGTACTGTAAGCAAAAAGGCAAATACATTTTTAACCCCATTGATCAGAAGATAAAGATAAAGATTTGCTGAATGAATAACCAGATGATTCCTTTCGATATAAATTGTATTCACTAATATCGCACCTTTAACAGTTTAAAAAACACGTACCATTACAAAAAATAACTACTACTGTTTGAGGGGTTGAGTTCCAGCCCTCGACTAGTGAATGACCCATCACAAATTGATACAGAGGTAACTCCCTCTACCACCCCATGATTACCAAAAGGGAACATTCACACCAAATACTTCTTTCTACTCTATCCATCTTCTCCCATACACACCCCCTCACACACAAACACTTTCCGATGGGAAAAATCAATGGATTCTCTATGTTCCAGGGAGTCGTGATGCCTCTAATGAAATCCTATCTCGGCATGAGTCATCTTCATCTGTCAAACAGAGACAAAGTGCGCAGGAAAGTGTCTCCCAGGGTTGGTTATATGAGGACCTGCTGATTCCGACTCATCCTGCAGTTTACACAGAAGTAATGCTTTCTGTATTATAGCACTGGGGCTAGAAGTTACCATATCCAAGACCGAAACAGCACCGGGAATGGAACATCAAGGCATGTTAGTACGATACAGTGTGGTGACTCGGCTGAATGATTAAAAAAAAACAAATGATTTCCAAGTAACTGCCAAACCAAGACCGTAAAACCACATCAGGCCGCATTTATACATGTAAATGCTCAACGGTGACAAAACGCAGCCGACTGAAACAAAACATATCTTATTACAGCCTTTACCTGTGAGATATGAGGCTCATGGCCTGAGGGGATAAATGACTGATGTGGCACCACAGGTGAGCTTGCTAAGCCTCTGAGCTAACACACCCACTGATGCTACTGCTAACAGTGAAACAGTGAAGCCGCTCAACTGTATGACGTCTGCCATTGGCATAAGGGCAGAGGCCACAGCTAGTATAGATGAGTCACTGGCTCACACACAAGCAGCCTCCTAACTGCACCCTCATATACACTTGAGTAAATGGCAGCCCTACATAAGTACACTCATGGCAGCCAAGCTAGATGAAGAAAGCGACTCATTTCGCACTTGCCCTTTCCTATGCGCTCTCCTACCCACTCTCCGCTCATGCATTCACGCTTCTCTCATTTCCCCACTCTCGTTTCCTCTCTAGGGTCACAGAAAACAAAGAGTCCGGAGGGCCAGTTTCAATCCAGCAGTCCACTCAGTGATGCCACTGTTAATTTGCTAACTGCATTTACACAGGATCCTGTGAATCCTGTGTGTGTGTGTGTGTGTGTGTGTGTGTCTTTGTGAAGAAGACTGAAAGCAAAAAAAGAAAAGAAAAGAAAGTGAGAATGAGTGTGTCTGATGATGATGACAGCTGGATTGTGAGTTTAAAAGATGTCGCCCATTCAAGTTAAGAGGCTCTTCCAGAGATTCACGACACAAACATCCCCAGCCCAATAGATCAGACTGTCATCACGCTGGAATATACCCAACACACCATAAAACGCTCCGGTACACAAACAACCCAGCCACGAAAGAAGGAAGCATCTACTCCCCACTGGGACAACAAAAGGAACCAGCCAAAGAGTGCAGTTTTCACTTATGCTAACGCTAACTGCCATTCACACTCTTCTGAAAAGGAAACTGGTCGCTGATTGACAGCACAAATTAATGTCCATGAGTAAATTGAGTCACGCACACACAAAAAAAATCCCCCACACATACACACACACACTCAGCAACAGAGTGAGGCACCCACACACACACACTCACACAGAGACAGACAGCTGATGGTCACTGGAAGAGGGAAACTAAAGTTTCCATAAGTACTCTGGGTGGAAGATGAATTAGTAATGGGGAAGCTGAAAACATAAACAATAGAAATCACCCATCCCCAGGGCCCCCCCCCCTCCTTTTCTGTGAGGATGGACAAACAGGAAGCAGCAGAGGTGCGTGTGTGTGTCTGTGTCAATAGAGTTCTACTTGATGAGTATCCCTGTAAGCGCATGCAACTCTGTGAATCCAGCCTTTTAAGTTTACATAAATAATACTTACAAAGTATGAGGAATGCATTTCCATCTGACATCAATTTTACAAAACTGCTCCCACTAGAGATGCAACATCACAAAGAATTCTGGGAAACTGGAGGGCAACCAGTTGGCTCGGGTTCATAACTGCCGGGTGCAGGTTTGGCAAAGAGCAGAGAGCTAAACGGCAAAAAACATGGATGGCAGTTTCAAGCAACTTTAACGAGGAATTAATATTCTGATGCAGATTAACACCCCCTCCCCCCCAATCCTGTCCATTACTTCTCCACTCCCAATGGGCCCAGACATGCCCTAGGCACCCACCCACACACACACACACACACACACACACAGCAGTGACTTAACAAATGTTGAATTGCCCACCATTTGTTATCAGTTTTGGCAGCCATTGCCTGCTATTGATGGGCTCTTGCTGTCGTGTATCAGTCTCTCTTACTCAGTTTCTCATTTTCTCTTTGGCTCACTGCTTTGCCCAATCTGTTATTTATTATAACACAAACTCTCTGAGAAATCATTCTTTCTTTCAGGCTTTATTTACAGTTTTATTTCCCCCTCTCTTTCTGCCTCACTCAAAACACTCAATAAATCCTGATTTCTGGGAGTTATTTGGTGTGTAAATCCTACTCATACATTTTATTAATCCTACACCCCCTTTCATAGAAGCAGCAGAACAAGTTGGATAAAGAGGCTGTCATGGTCAAGAGACAAGTACAACATATCTAAAGGTTAAACTGGCAATATGTTAAGATGTGTATTAGCATCATACCTATAGGCAAATAGCATCCACAGAGCACAGAAATCAATACAGGAGACAAAAAACACACATATTCAACTCATCAGAGCATAATGTGCAACCTTCATCATTTTCTCAATCCAGAGATCAGATATCCAGATGGTTGGGCATATTTGACAACAATGCCTTACACTGCAGTGATTTCTGTTAACTCACCCAACATAACCCTCAGACAAACTGGCTTACATCAGCCATAGAGTTCAGATGTGCCACTGTAGCTTGATAACCCCCAAGCAATCACAAGGCAATCAACCTGAAACGTCAAGTCCAGTAACTGTGATGTGACTAGCGCAAGTGCATAGCATAACTACTGTTTCACTATAGCAAATGCAATGATTTTATATCCTGCTAGTATGACTTTACAATGCACATGTGGTCCCAATTTGTAAAGCCAAAATGGAAACAGCTTAGTTTCATTTTCATCATACTAAATTTGCTCCTGCCTGTGTGGGGTTGTAGACGTCTTTATAAAGAGTCTCTGAGGTGTTCTAAGGTAGAATGTTTATTACAGAAAACCTACAGTTGGTTTGCAACATATCCTCACAAAACAGAAACCTGAATTTGGCATATTATGATATGATACAACTGGTTCTAAGAACATAAATTAAGCATCTGTGTCTGTGTGTTTGATGACACCTGTCAAACCCTACAACTTGGTAGCCACCAAGTAGTTAAAAAAAAACACAACAATGTTCTGAAGTGCACCACACAGACTTTCTCTCTCTCTCTCAGTGTCTCTTCTCCATTGTTTACTGTTACAAAAGCCCCTTTACCCTGAACAATAAGAGCATCTTCTGATGGCATTTCACTGGGAAAGAGAGACTGCCCAATCCCAGTCAATCTTTGGGGTGATAATGAAAGACTTGTTTTGCCCCCCCCCAGCCACCCCCCCCCCCCCCCACACACACACACACACAACATTCCCCCAACTCTAATGAACCCATTAACATTAAAGGAATACATTTAAACTCAAACTGCTGGAATGAGACATTTTGGAATCACTACAGGACCACACACACACACACACACACACACACACACACACACACACACACACACACACACGTTTCGGTCAGCGTTCCCTAGCCATGTCTTTTGGCCTTCAGCCTTGAGTCAGGTCCAGACGTGCGCCTGAAAGCACTCTTTTGGATGGCACTGTGAGGATTCCTGCATACTGGGACAGTGAAGCCATTTCCTCCCTAGCTGCCAAACTGCTCCGCTACTGTTGACTCAAGCACTCGCCATAATGCGGCCGGGCCCGGCCCAGCCCGGCCCACCCTGTGAGGCGAGGCCCGATACAACCACAGCAACCTGTCTACCAGTCTATACAACATAGCCATTGCAACCAGTGGAGCCCCAAACTGAGGTGTATGCATCATGGTTATAGCTTAGAGAAAAAATACAAAATTGGCTCCTTAATCATCTTCGAACAGCATCAATCAAGTTTTCATTGCGTCCAATCACTACACCAGCTGATTCCACTAACTAGCCCTTGATGTAGGACCGAATCTACTACTTTTGTAAAGCTGATGAAAACCCTGTGCAGTATGATCATTACAGTGTGTGATTAGTACAACACATATGAAATGAATAATTGACTAAAAATGTGGCAAGGTTTTGCAGAGCAGACTGTACAGCATAGGTGACAGGAAACCTTCAAGAGCAAGCCCTCAAGTCACCACTTCAGATTAAGAGACTGCGGCGTTCACTACCACAATTACACCATTAAAGACAGCAATTACACCATGTAGAGACAGCAATTACACCATGTGAAGAACATTGTGAGGAGTAATATGTTGAGACATTGTGAAATAAATACACATCCAATTATTAAACAAACACATGTCTATGCATTGTGGGGTGGTACCATGTAACAAAGATGGATGTTTCAGTGACATCTGGGTAGTGAGAGGTATAGCTCTTGAATGCCGTTTCAGTTTGTCTGAGAAAAGGAGAATACAGATCCTCCTCAGATTGTACTAGCTAGGCAGTTAGTTTGTTTATCAACCAAAATGCAACCTCTTACAATGTCTATTTTTGGTTGATTTAACAGGTGCATTGGTCTTTTTTGTGATGAGGTATTATTGTACCACAGTGACTCAGCTTCTTGGCATTTGACCAAAACCTAGATGGTTTGAACTCAAGATATCAAGCATGGCATCCATTTTATAATGTGCACACATCTATCCTATTTGTGAAAGACAGCCCCTGACCCTATGGCATTGCCCATTTCAGCTTCAGCAGAAAGAGGTCATTGAACTTGGGCTTGGGCTTTCCTGTGCTAGCAAGCAGCAACAGCAGTAATCTATGGGATATAGTTATTGCATGACACCAAAATGGAATTCCCCCTTGTTGAAACCTTTTCTAGATGAGCAAAGCATCCTCAGGAGGCAGAGCATAGAATACAATAAGCCTGAGGTGCTGTGATTGCATATATATATATATATGCACTATACATATAAAGCCCTGTTGCAAAGGAGATATGACATTCTATGACAGCATTTGACAGTCCTTTGGAAATAGTCATTTCCTGGTGGATCCTCAACCTTCAGCTCAAAAGAAAAGAAAACTAGTGTATCACACACTAACAAACCAACCTGCAATTCAACCATTCTACTTTAAACCCTGCATCTCAAAAGGCAACCTCAAGGTCAGAGATGGAGCTCCGCTTGGAGTGGACCAGAGGTTTCACCTCAAGGCTCCATTCTCTGTCTGACTTCTCTCCCTAGTGCCGCAGGTCACCACCGAGTGTCCAAAGTGCTCGTCAGGAAGGGCTTAGAGTCCTATTTTACACTAGTTGATAATCCAGACACCACTGAGCAAGAGGGAAAGCCAGCGTGAGTCGTGTTCACGGAACCTTACCTCGGTCACGATACTATTTACGGCCCTCGGAAGGGCTGCCCTTGTTCACCAAAAACACCTTCTTCATCACCATCATCATCAGTACAGACCCACACACTGATGTATTAGAACTACTTTCCCACCCATTCAGAATGAATGTGCTTTAGAAATGTCATAAATGTCATAAAAATGTCAATGTCTGTTTTGCCTATTGGAACTAAGTGGTTAGGACAAAAGACAAGGCACATCTAGTGATGTGCAGTAGACAGGTGCAGGTGGAAATGACATGTCAATTGTGGTCTAATATGTCTTCATACTGTTTTGTAATTCTGACATACATAAAAAGATAGAACACACAGTGTCCAAATTACAGCTGACAGCTAGCCCAAGCACAGAAATATGAATCCTACTAAAAAGGATACGAGTTTGCAAAATGCATGGAAAACAAATACCTGTCAGAATCCCCCCCCATAGCCTCATTCAGAATGTTGTATATATCAACACACATACAAAGTCTCCATTCACCATTGGCAAGGTGTCAATCACACCAAATCCTGATATTAAGAGTCAACACAGGGGCCAATCATTAACGTTAGGTCCATTGTCTGCCCTCCTTACAGTGCAAACAAATGGAACACAGGTCCGGCACCAGAGAGAGAGAGATAAGACAGAGAAAGACTCCTTTCATCATCTTATGATTGGAACAGAGGTCAGCAGCATGTCACTTCAACATACATATTATATATTTTACACATGACATTCAATACATATATTATATATGTATTATATATATATATATAATATGTATGTATGTGTGTGTATGTTCAAGTGACATGCTGCTGTCCTCTGTTCCAATCATAAGATGATGAAAGGAGTCTTTATCCGTCTTATCTCTCTCTCTGTTGCTAGACCTGTGTTACATGTGTTTGCACTGATGCTCTGAGTTTTCTAGTCCTTGCCAAACACACAGCCGGTCTGTGTCAGTATTTTGACCACGATAGTGCTCTCCTAATGAGAGCATGGGAAAGCACATGGAGGGAGAGAGAGAGAGAGAGAGAGAGAGAGGAGGGCGGGCCACAGACCTCATTTCATACAACACAGCAGACTAAATAGGCATTGACATTACTCATGCTGCAATAGCAAGACATTTGACTTTCTGTGGCATTTGTGCTCCTGGTTACAACACTGAGCAAGAGAGAGAGCCAACTCCATCAAATGCCACCTCACTATCTCATAAAAATACACTGCAGCAATAACTACCACATTTCAAGTGATAAAGATTGTATATTGCCCTTCATAAAATAAAAAAATAAAAATAAACTAAAATATAAAACACAGGTGTTTGGGAGGCCAAGAGCATATTTACACCAAGCTCAGAAATGCACTTGGATTCCATGCCTGCACAAAGGATGTGTTACATAAACGCCTGAGCCAGGAGTCACGCGTGAGAACGCAACCCAGCATCCATTTCCCTCGCTCCGAAAACAGCACTGACAGACCAATACACATGATCGCACACACAAACACACACACACACACACACACATAAACAGAAACCCACCTCTAACATGGTAAAACAAACACGCTCTGAAACACATAAAACATACATGACTATCTGAGTGAGTGAGTGAGTGTTTGTGTCTTCATGTGTGTGTGTGTGTGTGTTTGTATTCTCAGTATACAAAGGGAATCCAGGCAGGCAGGGCCAGCTGGGCGCATAAGCCTTACAGCACAATAAATCCAAATAATCCTTTACCAAACGGGTGAGTGGAGGGGAGAAAAAAAACAGCAATTATCCTTGCCGTGATTGTCTTTGTGCACGGGGGTGAGTGTGAGCGCTGGCGTTGGGGTGCGCTAGCTATCTGTCGGTCGGTGCATGCGTGTGTTAAAGATATCCAGGAGCACCACTCCTCTGCGGGAATGACATGCAAGTCACCGGAATGCAGGCACTCGAAATAGCTAGCCAGCTTATGGCATTTAAAGCCACATTACACACACCCACACAAAGTGGAAGTGGGTTGACAGAACCAAGGACAATATCAGACACACACACACACACACACACACACACACACCCCGATAGACAATAATACAAAATTAAAGAATACTGGATAATAAGAAAATGCAGCCTTACCTTGCATCATGATTGCAGATTTGCATTCCTCAATCTCCAAGGGGCCTGAAACGAGAGTGTTGGGGAGGAGGAGGAGGAGGAGGCCCCAGTTAGCGGAGGTAGAGACACACACACAGATCCGCCGCGCTAAACGCCACTAAGCTCCCAGACGCCCACAGCCCCCTGGCAAAAATACACTCCCCCAGTCCATACAGCACAGGCAGCCAACAAAAGAGAGAGAGAGCCAGAGAGATGTGTGGAGGAGAGGACAGAGAGAGAGAGAGAGAGAGAGAGAACAGACGGGCCAATGCTTAGGCCATGGATGCTACTGCTACTGCTGCTGCTGCAGTCGATGGTCTAACCTACACAATCAGCAGAGGATGCTGAGGGGGGAAAAAAAGCTATGGAGGAAAAAAAGACAGAGAGAGAGAGAGAGGGAGGGAGGGAGAGAGAGCGAGAGAGTGGGCGGGAGGCTTCATGAGGTCATAGCATCTCCTAGCCAATCAGAGGCAGCATGTTCTGCATCACATGGCTTTCAGCTTACATCTCCTGACACCAGGTCTCCAGAGAGACGCAGACGAATACACATCCAACACACACAGCCTATACACACACTCCCCCCCTCTCCCCTCTCCCCTCCCACCACACACATTTTACACAGAGCTTCCCTCCCCGACCCACATACACACACACGTATGTAGTCCCTACCTTGTAATACTGCAGTGTGCTGAGGACCTCGCCAGAGTGGAAGTGAATGAGACTAATGATCTGCTCTGTTCCAGAATAATAACAAGGTCTCCGGAAAGAGACTGTTCATGCTCCACCATGCAAGCACACACACAGACGCACACACACAAGACATAAACAGATACACACACACACACACTGACTAAACACGGTGCCTTTGCCTTGTCAGGGGATGGGCTGCTGCCGTTCTCAGAGTAGATCTAGCAGTGCAGCTGATCCAGGTCTGTGGTGGGAGAGGTCCGTGTGTGTTCACATGTAACGTGCCCAGAGTGTGTGTATGTGTGTGTGTGTGCGCCTGCTCTACTCTGCCTGCCCCTCCTTCTCTTCCTCCCTCCCTCTCTCTTTCTCTCCCTCCCTACCTCTCCCTCTGCCTGCCTGCCTGCCGCTTGTCCACTTCCCTCCCCCTGCCTCGCTCTCTTCATTTCAGTGCGCATTTGCTTCGTGAGGCTCAGCTGGCAGCTAGTGCGTCTGCGCCTACATCGCGCTTTCCCCCTCCCTCTTTCCCTCCCTCCGTCCCCTCCTCCCTCTCCCTCCCTCCCCCCATCTGCCTCCTTCAGCTGGGCAGGGTAATATTACCAGTTTGACGTCAGTGTGATTGACTGCTATCTCAAGTGGGACAGGAACACCATAAGGCAGGGAACTGAATGAGAGAGAGACAGAAAGAGAGAGGAAGAGAGAGAGAGAGAACAGAGACTGAAGCTGGTGATTAATTAAACATGAAGGGGTGGATCATGGCCAGTGTGCAGGATGGGGCAGGGATGACCACTAATCAGGCTGAAACAAAGGAGCTGCATGACAGAGAGAGAGAGAGAGAGAGAGAAAGAGAGAAAGAGAAAGAAGGAAAACATGAGAATACCCTGACCAACGTAGAATGACAATTAGCCACTGATGTTCACACAAGCACGCCCAAACAAAGACCAGAAGCAGTAACAGCAGTAGTAGCAGTAGCAGCAGCAGCAGCAGCAGTAATAAAACACCCATACACCATGGGAGTCAGGGCTGTGTGATGGGCATTCATTTGTTCTATCAATCTTCTTTAGTCTCTCAGTCAGTCTCTTTAGTTTCAATGGCTTTAAAAGAATATATATATATATATATATATATATAATTTCTGTCTTTGAGGCAAAATATATATATTTTAGGTAAATATCTATTTTCTTGAATTACTACTATGCAACATTGTGCTTTACTGTTGTCTACAAAATCTATAAATAAGAAATATATTTAAGGGTGTTAAAATCATTATGTTTAATTTTACAGGTAATAACTCATATCAGGATCCTAGTATAAATATTCATAGATTATTATTCATATTCAGTGATATCCTTGTTGATGTTTTATTTTATATTCATTGACCTGACAGAAGAGAAAGATGTCATCTCATTTCAACATCTGTCTCTACCATCTCAGTTTAACCTGTGCCAGGAGACGACACCTCAGCCAGGAGACGACACCTTGGCCTGAGTGATCCAATCAAGCACAGTCATGCTCAAACCCATGTGAGCACTCTCTCTCCATAGATGTATATTTCTCTCTCTCTCTCTCTCTCTCTCTCTCACGCTCTCACTCTGCCTCTCCCTCTTGTCTCTGGCGCCATCTAGCTTTTGTATCATTCCATACGTTTTAGTTTTTATCTAGGTAAAGATAATTCTCTTCTGAAGCGACTTGTACAATGGAGTTAAGAGAGATTAAATAAGAGTTAAATTAGACTTAAGAGGAAGAAAAATTCCGCCTGTGTCATCAGCAATACATTTTGCACATGTAATTCCATGTTCCCATCCATTCCCCCCAACTTCGGTTGCTTCCCTCTTCTTTCTCGTAGCACTTTACATAACAGTCTCTCTCACTTAAAACAACAACAGCTATGGGTATTGTGTACTTTGAAGGACTGCCGTGAAGGCCATGTTAAATACAAACAGACCTCCTAAGAGGCAGGCAGATGTTGGGGTTGTGACTGTGTATCCTACACAACTGATTGGTTTGGGGGTTTGTTTTGTTCCAGGGCCATTTTTCCCAGTCAATAATGATCAACTTGACGAATGCAAACCAAGGAAACCGTGGAGAGGATAATTTGCATTTCTCTTTCATTGGAATTGGAGTGGCAAACTTAATCAGAATCTCAGGCAACATTTCTCAGCACAGGATGTACCAGATCAACAAATACAAAACAGACAGCATTTGGCAGAATCGATTATATAAACTCCTTTGCCTCCATTGAATATTTCATGAGTATGGTAGAGTAGAGTGCCCCTCTAAAGGGGACAGAGACATTGCTGCAGTCATCTGGGTGCAAACCTCTCCAGTGCCCTGCTACTCATCCTATGTGTTGGAGCATAACTGGGGGACAGACGCACTGCAGAAGTCCCTCAGTCTATCTGGCTGACTGCTTCTCCCTCACACACAGACAAACTGCCGGTGTAAATGTTCTAAAATGTCAGGGGATGAGGATTTATCAATAGAAATATTTTTCAATACAGAGAGTGTGTGAGAGAATGCTAGAGGGTTTATAATGCATGCCTTATTTAAACACACATTAGATCCAATTTATACTAAGTTAATAATCTTCCTGATAGCTCATTTTCTATAGATATTTGCCATGAATACATCTAGCACTAAATAGGAAAGCTCTGATTGACAGTAATGGGGGTTATATTAACATCTGTCTGTGGCACTGTGCTGATCATTGACGCATCCATCAACAGGCTCAAGCTGCAGCTGCCAGCCAGATGGCCCATGTCAACCCTTTCACACCCAGCCAGCAGGTTTAACACAGGCCCAAACCATCCTCCTCTGCACACAAGTCATTTGCTTTGGTGCTTTGGTGTAAAAAGGTAGTCTGAGCCAAGTACTGCATTCTCTGCTGGAACTAGCCGCCTGACCCAAATGAGCATCTGGCTGCCCTATTTTGCATGCATTCAAAATATTATATGGCACTGCAGATAGATCTCACAGAATGACCAGCCCATGTAGCTGCTCAATGTGCCTTTACTGCAGATACAGCTCAATGAAGACAAAATAACACGAGTCATGGTCAAACAAATGACACACAAATTAACTTTAAGTAAAGACTGACGTAGACACAAACACACTAACACACACACACACATATACATACAGAATATGCATAGTATACACACACTGCAGTTACACAAACACATGCGCTCTAACAGACCATAGAAGTCTCCTTACCGGCAACAGTCCGAAACCAGCCTGTTACCAGCTGCTCAGCCATCTAAAGCTATCTCCATGGGGCGACAGAAATGTCAGGTAATCCGTATGCGAGACGTGAATGGGCAGAAAAGTGGAGGTTGCAGAGAGAGGAGAGAGGGATGCTAGGACATCTCAGCAGGGAAAGAGAGAAACAGGGGGAGAGAGGGAGGAGAGAAGAGGAGGTGTAGGTGTCATGAGTTCCAATACTGGGGAAGTGGTCTGTTTCAGAGATTCCAGAGGGACAGAGGCACAGTCAGACACAGTCCTCCCTCTCCCTATCCCTCACCCACTCACTCACTCAACTCTCTCTCTCTCTCGCTCACACACACACACACACACACACACACACTGCATTTGCAGATAGTATGTGCTCTCTCGCACACAATCATACAAAGTCTTACAAATGATCTGCTAGCCTAAGAGTGAGGCACTGGAGTGGCACTGGGATAGTACAGAGCGGCAGAGGAATGGCTAAAATGGGACCACATTTGGATCCTGGATCTAGAAAGAATGCTGCTAATCCATGATCTGTTCACTTCTGGCAGGACTGTCTTAAGCAACTGATCAAGGTGTGTGTGTGTGTGTGTGTGTGTGTGCGCGTGCGTGTATTCAATGGGAACAGTATAACAGAAACTCAAATCTATGACGACATGCTAGTCAAAGAACTAGTCGAAATGGCACCATCTACTGGTGGATTTATGCTACCGAATCATCTCTGTAAACAAGTGACATAATCTAGGGGTAGTAAAGTCATAAGAGAGGTCATTAGGCTTGGATTTCAAGGTAGGGGGTCTTTTAAATGGCATGATTATGCAATAATAATCTTATTAATATTGATAATATGTTTAAAAATACACTGCCACATGAATGCACATCTGAAATCAAGTTACAGCACTAATCTTGACAGCAATTCTATCCACCTGAAGCAGATTCCTAGTATAGTTACAGCGTCGGTCTTAAGAGGAGTCTTAAAAGTAGTATGTACAAAGCAGTTACACTTAACCATTCTGCCCAAATAGAAATAAATGAAATGCTGATTCCACTTAGATCTAATGGAAATATAAGATCTAAAACCCAGATTAGTGTAAAGGCCACCTTGAGTGATTTAAGTCCCACCACATGAGGCTGATGTCAGTATCATACTACCAAACAAGTACTGCCCTTTCCAAGTAACCTTTCACAACACTTCTGGTGGCAATAACAACACGAAAGCAGAATGCACTTCAGCCTTAGTGGTCCCTGGAAGTCAGGGAACCAAACGTCTTCAATAAATACAGAAAGGTGTTTTCCTTTCTTAAATGTAGGAGTTCTAGGACTAAAACTGGCAAGCAAACTAATTTAAAGCAGACACTGACCTTGCAAACAGCAACAGAACGATAGTAAGCACTGATAAATACTACCAAGCTACGATGTTTGGGGCCATATTTGGCAACACTGATACCAAATGTAAGCTGTTCTTAGATTTTTGTGGGGTTTCAGGCCTGGAACAACAGTACAAAGTGATTGAGAACTACAAGTGTATATCTATCCCCTCGCCATATGCCATCAAAATAGATTTGAGGATATTAGTTATCTACAAAACATACATAAAAACAGTACCAACCTGCATATCCAGATACATTCTAACAGTGAATGCGAGGAAAAGACTGCCCTCTTGTGGTGAAAGATGGCAAGCAAAAAAAACATTACATGGAACATAGTATTTTGACAAGCATTCTAGAACATCTAAAACCAAGTGAACGTCACTTCTGATGGATGGTTGTTATTCTGTGAGATTATAGGGCAAACCCTTTGCTTCCTCAAAACCAACCTCATGGCTCTGGAACGACCACTACTGTTTATTTTACACCGTTTCCTCATGAGCTCACTAGGATGATTGGAGAGAGGGTTTCTGAAAGCAGACTGCAATAGTCCAAAACCAAGCTCCTGTATATTTACAATGCATACGTTTTTTTTTTTTGTAGTTGAAATTTAAATAGCGAGGGAATCAAAACTACATTAACTAGTGAAATAGCTGTGCTGATAAAGCTTTGTTTCCATGGAAAGACGTCATTTTGTGGGGCATGATTCTGGATAAAAATGACAGGGCTCTATGTTTATCAAAAGTTAACCCAATCATTAAAGACCAGGGCTGGACAGTAGGTTAGGGTAGGGTTGGGTAGAGCTGTAACCTTAAGAAGCCATGGTTATTTCAACAAATGAATGAGCCACACAGAGAGTGATTTCTCTGGTGGGCCCAAACCATTCAGTCGCAAACATCAAGGCTGGGTGGGCTGTAACAAGCTTCCATCTTAAAGTGAAATACGTATCTCTGCATGTGTTATTCCTAACAAACTTTTAGGCTAACAGACGTGAAGTTCCCAATGCTATTTGTCTGTTGCATAGCAACAGCCACACAAAGGGGGACTATTTTCTCTTGGCTACTGAAATGCGATACACAATGTTTGGTGACTAGAACTTTTTTGTGCTGAAAGGCAGCTTACTGTTTATAATTTAATTTTACTTAATATTTAAAGTCGCTGGCAACCGTGTTATAAAAGCAATAAGGTACTCGAGTCAGTACGGTATCGCGTCGGGCCTAACAACTAATATACGTATATATATATATATATATTTACAAATGACCTGCTGATGACAGCCGATGCAGGATCACCCTCACTCCTCATCCTCCTGGACCTGACTGCTGCATTTGACACAGTGGACCACACTATCCTGCTAGAGCGCCTCCACACCACCATTGGACTATCAGACTCTGCACTCAAGTGGTTTCAGTCCTACCTTTCTGGCAGAACTGAATATGTCTCACTGGGAAGTTGCAAGTCCAGACAGCTCCCTGTCTCCTGTGGTGTTCCGCAAGGGTCGGTCCTCGGCCCCATCCTCTTCCTTATGTACATGCTCCCCCTCGGACGCGTCATCAGCAGACATGGGATGTCTTTCCACTGTTATGCTGATGACACACAGCTTCATATCAAAACTGCCCCAAGCCCCACTGCAGCCATGTCATCTCTCAACGCCTGTCTTGGGGAGATAAAGGCATGGATGAGCAACAACTTTCTCCAGCTTAATAGTAGCAAAACTGAAGCCCTTCTTGTTGGTACCCCACACCAGGTTCAGTCATCCTCCTTGACTCATCTCACCTTCGACAGCCAGGTCATCCCCCTCTCCTCCACAGTCACTAATCTCGGAGTTAGGTTTGACTCTCACCTGAACTTTAATGATCATATAAAACACCTGTGCAAAACCTCTTTTTATCATCTAAGAAACATCTCCAAACTCCGCCCCACTTTAACCCTATCAGATGCAGAGAAGCTTGTCCACGCCTTTATCTCCTCAAGACTGGACTATTGTAATTCACTCTTCTATGGGATCACTGGCAAGAACATCTAGAAGCTGCAATACATCCAAAACAGCGCTGCCAGGATTCTGATGAAGGTCCGGAAATATGAGCACATAACACCAATATTACACTCACTACACTGGCTCCCTGTCTCTTTCCGGATAGACTACAAAGTCCTTATAATCACCCATACATGCATAAATGGACATGCATCTCCCTACCTGCAAGAATTAATTACTCCCCAAACCTCCACCTGCACCCTCAGGTCTTCAAACAGCTTGCTCCTCCGCATCCCCAAAACCAAGCGTCGCACCATGGGCGACCGGGCCTTTTGCTCGGCAGCGCCACATTTATGGAACAGCCTCCCTGACCACCTAAGGGCAACGCAGACGCTGGATTCCTTTAAAGCTGGACTTAAGACTTTTTTATTCAGGAAGGCATTTCTGGCCTTGTGTTGAATCTTTTCTGTTATGCTTATGTTAATATTTAAATTTGTTTTAAATTTTATTGAATTATTATAGTTATTTTCTAATATGTAGGCACTCTGAGATTCCTTTGAATGAAAAGTGCTTTAAAAATAAAATTAATTATTATTATTATTATTTATATATATCTTTATTTTTTTAACTTTAAACTACAGTGGAAACATCTGGCCAATCGTGTTCACAAGACGTGTCAATCACTGTCTTCACTGAACGCCATGGCTGAGTTGGCAGTGCTGGAATGTAAATAAGATTAGTGTCTGTAAGACAAGCCATTGCTATGCGTCTGATGACCATGTCAAGTCTACTAACAACATGAATGACTGCATTCACCATGATGGTCACGTAGACCCCCTGTTGCCATGGTAACAGACGTGACATTCCAGAAAAACACCATCAGTGCACATATTCCACTTGTCTGAGTACAGAACATGGCCCTTGTCAACGGGGCCCCTGCCTGCCCAGTCCCTTCGCAGACCCTGCTATTAGGGCACATTAATCCCAGCATTGCATGCCAGATGAAGACAGACATCGCTGTCATCATTATGCGGCTACTTTAAATCCTCCAAAAGTGCTTCCACTCCAGAGTGTCCATGGTAACGGCAAACATACATGTAGGGCGCAGGATGGGCCCATGGCATTTGGAGCTGCCCTGGGTCTGCGGCCCATCCACAGCACCCATTTCTCTGTGGTTTTTGAATGACCAAAACAGATGCTCTCTCTCTCTCTCTCTCTCTCTCTCTCTCTCTCTCTCCTTTCCTCCGTCTTTGTGTGACCTACTTTTTCCCCTTCTCATCCCTCTCTTCTCCAGTGGAGGGCAAAGCTGGACGGAAGGAATCAATATGCAGTGAGTGAGTGCACCTTTCATGTTGGGTTTGATCTCCCTCTCAGCAGAGCTGGGGCTGCCATACGGCCCTGCCATTGGAAGTGCAGCACACTGACTGAGCAGAGAATAAGGGACTCAAACACATCCTCAGGCCCATCATGTGCATGTATGCAGGTCTCCATCAAGGGTTATGGAAGTGGGCTTTAAGTCATAAGAGAGGACAGCATGATGACTAAAAACCCCTAAAAACCACCTAGACACACACACTCAGGGATCAGTTCCTTCAATCAACCACACACACCCACACACACACACACACACACACACACACACACACACACACAGACACACACACACACACACACAGACACGTTCCTCAGAGTCTGACTTGCCAGTAGATAATAAATCACACAAAGGAGGATTCTCCCCACAATGGGGCGAGCTCAGACATGCTTGAGAGCTAGAATGCAGTTGGGCCGTTCCTTCCTCAAAACGCCTTCATCAAAACTAGCCAACAAGAGACACAAATGAAGATAAACTGCAGTGGACAGCCAACCAGGGCAAAAGAGCTCACAATCTGAACCAGTTGCAGTGGCACACACTAAGCCACAAATGTAAATGAAGACTTTAATTCTTCAAAAACGGCTGAACTAATTAAAGTAATATGGTTTTAAACTCCACATCACAGTCAATCAATCAAATCCTCTTGGCTCCAGGGGGAACAGCCCACATCAATAGGTCTGTGGTTCAATCACGGGGCCCAGTCACCACAAGCATTGGACACTGCTTACAGCAGCAAAGCCATCCACTCACATGAACTGTTTTCGAAGGGAGTGACACTTCATAATCAATTTGATAAGAGCCCCTGATTACAAAGAAAGCATTTTTTTTTTTTTTTGCAGAATACATGATTAAGGGTGCCACACATGCTTAGAAATAATCCATCATCTTCATCTGTGGACATGCATGGAAAAATCTGTCACCATACACTGAACTGGATAAGAATGGAAACTTATAGGGAAGGTTTTAAAATGGCTACTTTGGTCTTTGGTGGAAAAAAGCCCTGTTGTGTTGCGTCTCTTTCAGTGTACACCAAAGTAGATAGACATGGCATGAGGAAATAGGTCCTAATTACACTAAAAGGCTTGGACTAGAGAAAAATGCTTTTTGCCAGTAAGGGAACAGGAATTGAGGTAATGAGGGCTTGAGTGAGTGAATGTGTGTGTGTGTGTGTGTGTGTGTGTGTGTGTGTGTCGCTGCCCGTGGCAGACTGATGAGGGCTTCACTGGGCAAACGGCACGTACACAGAGCACAATACCAGACAGACAGGGAGCTAATCTGCTGGATCGCGTCACGTCGCAGGTCACCACAGGAATTCGGCCCTGCTTCTCCGGGTCGCTCCCTAATCAGCATCCCTCATCGGGCATCGCCCGGGGCAATGAGGAGGGTCGCCACGGAAATGTGTTACGCTGGGCCACGTGATGGTAGTTGTCTGGCCACTTGCAGGGAACCATGAAAAGCCCAGCGCAACAGGCTGAGGATGCTTTGCTGATTAGCCTCATCAGGGTCTAGTCAACCATTAAGAGACCAAAGGACCTTAATATGTACATTAAAGTAGTTAAAGGAAATGTGAATGGCCACTGTTTAGATGAACTGACTCTGAAAAATGATGATGTCTAGAAAGGCTTGGGCTTTTAAGGAAAACGTGCTGGGAGTCATTATCCCGCAGGTTACATGTATATGCCTTTAAATACCTCAAAGACTAAAGAATCCTACATGCTAAGTGAAGAACCTTCAGTAAATTCCAATCATATTAAGTGAAAAACATACCGTTTAACACAGTATAACACTGAGCATTTCAGACCATGTATTTCAAGTGACAACACAATTTTAAATAAATTATCTTTTTCTTACTTGTTCTGATTTGGTCTTGCTCAGCCCGTATACTGTAGTGCTGGGCTGTAACAGATGCTGAGAGTGTGCTCTCAGTATGGTATAGATCATGATATAATTTATAACACAAAGAAAAGCCACATAATCAAAGGCAGAAGTAATTAGGACAGGAAATTAACCTTTCCTACCTTTAATTTATCTGGCAGTTGCCTTGGTGTTTGTGAGGAAATAAAATATCTGGGCCATGTCATTTCTGATGATTGGACTGATGACAACGATGTATATCGACAGCGCTGTAAAATATATTCTCAGGCCAATATGTTACTTAGGAAGTTTAGAACCTACATTACACCATTGTACACTGCTCATTTGTGGTCTAATTACAGGAAAAGGAGTATACAGAGACAAAGTAGCTTACAATGATGCTTTTAGATTGCTGCTTCATGTGCCTAGGTGGCATAGTGCTTGTCAGTTGTCTGTGTTTAAGCACGTACCAACCTGTGAGACGCTCTTCAGAAAATGTATGTATGGTTTCATGTGTCGACTGGACAAGTCTGAGAAGTGTATAGTAGAGGCTCTGGTCAACCCTCGACCTCGAACTTAAGACGACATGGGCACAAAAGTCTTTATATTTTTTAATGCACTGTATTATGTATGTTGTATCTTTTAGTTTTTCTCTCTTTTTTATAGTTGTTTGTCTGTTATTTTATATGGAACTTGGCGTCTGAAATAAAGATTTTTATATATATATATATATATAACAGGTAATAAATGACATTGAAAGCCAATATTTTGGTGGATTTGATGCGCTCAACAGAAGTTTTTAACTTTGAAACTACAGTGGAAACATCTGGCCAATGGTGTGCACAACACGCGCCAATCACTGTCTTCACAGAACGCCATGGCTGAAGAGTTGGCAGTGCTGGAATGCAAATACGATCATTGTCTGCAAGATGAGCCATTGCTATGCGTCTGATGCCCATGTCAAGTGTACTTACATGAACGACTGGTTTGATCATGGTCACATACACCCCCGTTGCCATGGTAACAGACGTGACATTCCAGAAGCACACCATCAGTGCACATATTCCACTTGCCTGAGTACAGTCTTGGTGTCATGGCAACAGCCAGTTCTCAGCTTGACTCTCTCTGTGAATGGCGAAGTCTGCTTGTCTAACTTACTCAGTTTTTGTTTTGTGTTTGTGCAAAAGGAGACAATGTCTACCAAGGCCTTTCTGACTGTGTTTTTTTTATGCTACTATAAATTACACCATTGAAAAAGGGCTCATTTGCTGTATATCAGCCGGTGACACCCAAGATTTGGCACAGGTTTCCCCTTCCCCTAAAAACTGGGCCTGACCAAGACATTCATTTCAGGTTATTAATACAAACATCACCACAGGTGCTACAGTTTTTATTTATACAATGCAACCAGCAGTCTGTATCCCTAATCTCTACTCTGCTAATTAGAGCCTACTCAGTTGTTTACTCTGTAAACATAACAGATAGCACAAGAGATAGCTCAAGGAGTCAGTGTATATTAGTGTCTTAGATACATGCTGAAGTCAAGGTGTGAAGCAGCAACGACAAGAATGTGTTTCCTGTGGAGGCTAAAAGTATGTATCACTCAACAACTCCTCTCCACGCAGCTCTACACACACACACACACACACACACACACACACACACACACACACACACACACACACACACAGACACAAACCAGCCAAACATAAATCACAAAGTGCCAGAGAAAAATTGAGGGACACTCTCAAAAGTCTAACTATCTGCATGCCTTTAGATAGTAGACCATAATCAGAAGTTCACCAAGCTATTTGAGAGAAATGCAACACTGCAGTTCAAATCTTAGCTTTTGTTAAAATTAGTTTTTCCTGTATGTTCTAGCTCTCCTAGGTAAGAGACAAAGCTAACACAGCAACTGATGGTTTCCAGAGCAACTGCATCTGCTGTGGAGATGTCTCCTGTCTATTCAGCCGGCCCATCCCTTAAAGGACTGTCCAATCTCCACTCTATGATCTCCTGCCTAGTATGTGAGGGGCACAGTTTGCCCTAGATAGGGTCAGTTTCATCTGCAGGCCAGGATGTGTGGAGTGGTATGAAATATGGAGGTTGAAGCCCTGTCTAAACAGGTTGGGAGGCTAGTGCCCTTCCCCAAAGCAGTAGTTGTAAGGAGAGAGGGTCAAGGCTGTTTTTCATAGGCTTACAACCCTCTGCAGAGAGAGAGAAAAGGAGAGTGAGAAAATGAATAAGAGATAGAAAGAGGAAGAAATACAGAAAGAGAAAAAAAGAAAGAAAGAATACAGAGTAGGGAAATGTGAGAGACTGGGGGAAAAAAAGAATAGGGGAGCGGCAGCAGACGAGAGTTCAGATGTTGTAACCCACTGATGTCATGTCATTGTGATGTCATGTCCTTGTTATTCCTCCCATCTACCATATCCACAGGGAGACTCAGACCAAAACAAACAGAGCCAACTCACTCCGCAATCAGGAGCACATCTCCAAACATCTCACGCCACTCCCAAACCACCTCCACATGGCCCACAATACATTTCTCCTCCGCCCTCCCCTCGACCCAGTCCCTTTTCAAATCTCATGATTTTCATCAGTTCGTTCCAAATGGGCGTATGACGAAAGAGTACAATGAGAAACGAAATCACTAACTCTTCCAATTCCAACAGCACCTGTCCTCCTTTCTCTATTTCTTTCTTCATCATGCCCAGGTTCTCTTTGTCCTTTGGGTTACGCGTATGTAGTGACGTTGCCACCGCGTCCCAGAGGCCACAGTGTGACGCATTTGCGGCAGGACTCGGAAATTGGATGAGGGATTTCTTTTTTTGGTCTCCATTCATCAGTGCTGTACCCCTACCTGGTCCCTGCAGGCTCACTACCCTCAGCCCTTCTGTCCCACAGCAGGCAGGGTCACCCTGAAGTGATGCTTCTTCTTGGGCACTCTCCAGCAAACGAGCAGTGAGCGAACGCTAACCTGAAAAACCCAGCCAGGAGGGATTGTGAAACTGGGGCACTCCTACACACACACACACACACACACACACACACACACACACACACACACACACACACACACACACACACACACACACACACACACACACACACACACACACACACAAACACACTTCAAAAGAGCTCGGATGGAGCAGCTTCGCTCTTCCCTTCAGCAGAACAGCAGGGGAGAACAGGCTCAAACCCAGCAGCACTCGGGGCCTAGCAGCCAACACATCTTACTCACCACCAGAACACAAAAAAAAGATCCCACATCTGTCAGACTGCATGTCTGCATGACGCACTACACCAGACCTCAGCTCACCCACAAGGGTTTAAATGAACACTAATCCTCATAGTTCCTAGATCTCTTTACGGTTAGAGCCTTAGCTCCAGCGACAGGTCTTTTCAAGGGTGCTCATCCCAAACCTCCCAGTTTTCCTGCAGCATGGATTACTCATCAGTCTTGACTTCCCCTTGGTGAAGAAAGGCCTTCAACATCCCACAAGCCCTTGGGAGTAGCCTCATCATAAATAACAGCATTAATTATATGTCAGGGGATTCTGTTGTACTTGTTGTGTGGTACCTTTTCCTGGAGAGTTTGCCTGGAAGACCTCCACTTCCCCAGCAAAGCACGTCAGCCTGGCCCAGAAGCGTGTGAGAGTCTATGGCCCAGAAGCGTGTGGGAGTCTATGGCCCAGTGAAATCATACAACACATTGGCCTGGACATCACCAGACACGGGGCTCATCCGGCTCCATTCTAGAGCAAATGGCATTTCCTGGAAAAACCAACTCAATTTCCCCGATACAACAGATCAGGATTCACATGCACCGTTATACATTTCCTCTTCCTGTCTGTACCTCTCTGTGAGTCACCCTGTCCACACCGACAGACAGAGAGACAGACAGAGGGGCAGGGGGATTTCTGCTGCCTGCACGTGCACCTCTCTGGGTCAGGGCTTGTTATTGTTTGGCCACATGGAGGCGTGAAACCTCACAGATCCAGGTCAGCCTGCAGCAACAGGGCGGGGGAAAGGGGGCGCCATGCCTCGAGGTCGTGGCGCTCTCTCTTGAGGGCAAGGGGAGCAGAGTTAGGAGGTATGCAGAGGGCATGCAAGCGCCAGCAGCTATCCTTGGTGGACTACGACAGTCCGGGTCAGCAACGTGAGCGTCAGAGGAATGAGGGCAGTGACGTCAGTCAGGGATCAGGTCCCCTCAACTATCCCCACCATCCACACACACACACACACACACACACACACACACACACGACCCAAATAAGACAAATCAAATGTCATCCAGACATTCCAAGGTATTTTAACACACTCTGTTTCAACATCAATTTCATAACCAACCAGTAACTACACCTACGTATGTCCTAGCATTATGTACTCCAAAAGACACATGGTGTGTTGATGGTGGTTTGATCATAGTGTACACCGACTGCTTGACTGTTCAGTGGTACATTCTCAACTCCAGAAACCACCCCAAACCCCTTAGCCTGCGCACACACGCCTGCATGTATGCACACAAACACCCTTCTTGACAGTGTCTTGTGATCCCCCAGTGCCCTTTGATGTGGTCCAATAACGGGGTTGTGTAATAAACTTTAACCGGCTGCTAGATTCTCTCCAGTGGGTGTGAGTGCCTGAATCACTGCTTTGCTGACTTCACTGAGCACCCCACCACTGGATCAAAGCCAAGCGTACGGTCATACATTAACCCACGTATGACCACAACCCCGACCACTGCACTATTGAGAAGATTGAACACTTTAAGAAAAGCTTTGTCCTAATCTCTTAAAGACAACATAGACAATGACCCACCACCTAGTACCACCAACTGCAGATATTACACAAAACAAAACAACATACAACTTGTAAAGACACGACATGTCATCTGGTTCTAAGGAAAAGCGAGGTAGACATTTAAGGGCCCTTCTATGGATGGGAAAGAATCGTTTTACTAATGGCAGTTCAACGCAGTAATGGGTCAGTGGATAGAATAAGTCACCAGATCCACAGCACATCCCCTGAGATGACAGATGACACATGGGGATCACTCCCACCTGTGACTCATGTCAGGCCACTGCACATGACAGCAGAACCAGACGGGAGACAGTAGCCATTTTTTTATCTAATGTAATTAACCTCAGAAACCCTCAGCCATGAGGGGTAAACACAGCTGGGCATCTGTTCGTCATTCTCATCATTCACAATCTGCTACTGAACCACACAATGTTTCACTAATCAGCAGCTAACATCAGTCCAAAAACCTCTCCATTCTCAGCTTTTGCCCATTTGACACATGAGGGAACTTTGCTGTGTAGAAGTCCGATCCAAACCCCACCTCTAGCTCGGTTTTCCCCAGCTTGGTCAGCCAACGAACTCTATGAACACAACCCTTAGAGAATAACTCCCTCCTGTTCCATCATGTGCTGTAGCGCAGCAACAAGTCATCAGCAACTTCAGGGGGTCGACAGAGGGCCTGCAATCACCAGCCAAGCCAGGACTGAGCTCACTCTCCCTCTCACGACAGCTCCCTCCCTTCCTCTCTAAATCTTTCTACATAGCTAATTTCCCCCCCTCCAGCAGTACAGCCAGCAGTGCTTTTTCCTTAAATATAATTTGTTTATTAAATTAAGTGCAGTATATATCTGAGACGCATTGGTGTAGCAAGAGTTTGCAATTAACTCTCTGTCGTTAAAGTAAGCTATCAATTAAAAATGTTGTAGTGTTGTTGTTACTGCTGTCAAAGAGACTTTACAGAGGATTTGACTTTGATTTGACCTCATCCTAACGTTCATGTCTAAATATGATGCTGTTATTTTCATCTTTCTTTTGTGTGGTAATTAAAGCCTGCTACTTACAATCGGTGTAAGTGGCGCAATCATTCAACTGCCTCTCTTAACACCAGCCAACACATTTAATTATACACACACTACTTGGATCAACTGCGTCACACTTCTTCATCCACAAACTGTTCGTTTTAATGAAAATGTAGGCAAGGTGAAGTCTTAAAGACGCCTTCAAGCCGCCCTGTTGCATAATTTCGGGAGTGTGGAACTCACAAAAAAAATCCCCTTGGTTTCGTGGAGATACTGGTACCCATTACGTCGACTTTCCTCGGAATGGCTGAAGTTTTAAAGTGTAACATTAACAAAACTCTGTTAAGAGATAAAGGCGTGCATAGATCATTGTTCATTTTACGCCCTCCTGATTAGCACGTCGTTCTTGCGCAATATAAACACGGAAGCCCTGTTGTTGCGACCTACTACAAAGAGAAATTTGCGAACTCAAATAAAGAAAAGACAGTAATATTCACCTCTTTGGAGTCAAGTCAAGTCTCCTGTCAGGATAAGTGTGTTATTCAACCAAATGTCTGCTACCTCGGCTGTCAATTCGATGTATTCGCTTCATAATGCGGTCAATAGTCTACTCACTTGTTGTGCTTGGCTGTCACGAACAGGAGCATGTGTGTGTGCACGTTCTGTGACTTTTCCTGCAAAACCGCATTCACAGAATTCACTCAAGGTGAAGTTAGACGACAGTTAGAAGACAGACATCAATGTTAAGCAGTTGAAAGAAAAGTAAATAAAACGGACTATGAGGTATAAATGAGACCTTAAGATAAGTTGGCCTATTCCTTTAGTCCCTGGTGAAAGAATCACTGTGGAAATTGAGCACACCTGAAGGTTTTCACAAGTTCTCAAACACCTGTCAAATTACCTTAAATATCTGTGCTGAAGAATTCCTACATGTAGGGTCTTCATATCCCAAAATAATATAAATCACAAATGTACAGTGTTGTCCAGTTTTACTTTACTTCACGACAAGTTATTTATTACAGTGCATGAAATGCCCTGTATTGTTATTCCTAGGCTTCTTCTTCTTCTTCTTCTCACCTTTTTCTGCGCTTAATTCAGCTCGAACCGCTTAAGTTGAAGCTTCATTCAAACTTTGTCGCGTAGGTCTTGTAAAGGACACTTATGCTATGTATTTTTCACTTTTCTAAACTTTATACTTTTTAAGATATTAAATAAAAACGAATCTAAATTTTCCCATTGACTTACATTGGGCCATTTTGACATCACAATAGGGTCTTTAAACTGGCTTGCACCTGTGCTTCACTGACTTTGCGCCAAATCCAAGGAACCTCTTCTCTGTCCCTCTCAACTGTAACTGGGAACATTAAGACACCTTCCATTCTCTACTTTTTTTCCTCTCCATCTCTCCATCTTTCTCTCTATCCCTCTCAGTCTACTTTCTCTCACACTCAATCTCTCTTCTTCACTCCATTTTTATCTCCTTTTTTCAATATTTTCACTCTCTTTTTCTCTTTATCCAGAGCCACTCTTGTTCACTCTTCTTTCCTTCTTCCACTCTTCTTTCCTTTCTTCTTTCCTTCTTCCACTCTTCTTTCCTTCTTTCGCGTTTCTTTCCTTTCTTCACTCTCCTTTCTTCTTTCCTTCTTTCACTCTTCTTTCTATTCTTCTTCCACTCTTTTTTCTTTCTTCTTTCCTTCTTTCACTCTTCTATCTTTTCTTCTTCCTTTCTTAACTTTTGTATTTCATGCACTGGTATTTCCTTCTGGAAATGCATTTTCTAGTTCATAACTATTATCACATATATTTAGGCCTATTAGTTGAATTGTATAATATAATTATTTATATCACTGGTCATTCTACATAGAAATCTATAAATGCTAAACTTATGTAATGGCTTCCAATCAAATGAATGTCCTATCACAACCAACCTTATCCGTGTTTGACATAGAGAGTATCATTGCAGACATTATTGAAAGAGACAAAGGAATCTATTTAATTTGCCATTTGACTAAATAAAATGTGTCGGCCATTGGAGCACCATCAGTTTAAGGTTGTAGGACTGTAGAATACTGTAAATCAAATATGTTTGCCAAATATTGTGAATAAAGGAGTTTTTTACTTTCTTTCTTTTGATATCATGGGGTTCATACCAACAGCTCAGCCAGTCAAATATTAGTGTGGATTAGTTATGTCCATTCATCAGCACGTGTCCATCACTGCGGTGAGATCTCATGCAAACAGCTGTTGATTTCATCTGTGAGGCAGGAAGGAGGGTCTGTGCACGTGTCCATCAGTACAGTCCAATGCAGCACGGAGAAGAATAACCCAAATACAGTAGAGTCACAAAATGGAGGAGCTGTCTGTTCCAGGTCATCTGTCTACAGTTGCACATAAGTGTGTGTGTGTGTGTTTGTGTGTGTGTGAGAGAGAGAGAGCGCGCGAGAGAAAGAGAGAGAGAGAGAGAGAGTGTGTGTGTGAAAGTAAGTGAATGAGTGTATGTGAGAGTGAGAGAGTGTGTGTGTGTGTATATGTATGTTTGTATGTGTGCATGAATGAATATGTGGCAGAAAGACTGAGAAAAAGATGGGTGGGGAGAATTTAGCCCCAATTCAGAAAACCTTTGGTCCTCTCTTATAGAGGTCGACCGATATGGGTTTTTCTATAACCGATGCCGATGCCGATACTTAGAGGTCAGGGTTAACCGATAGCCGATATGGGCTGCCGATTTTTTTTGGCCAATTTTTAGGGCCGATATCTAAAAGTTTTCCCATTAATTTGCATGCTAAAGCGTCACACTAATAATAAGAAGATGCACACAATTTTACTCCCCTACTAGTATCTTAAGTCTGAAGTCTGTGCCCACGTACACACACACACACACACACAGCCTAATACTTACAAACATCCATAATCTAGGAATCCAGAGAACCCCCCCCCCCCCCCCTTTTTTTAATGTATTATTTATTATTTCTGTTATTATTATTTTAGTTATTCTTTTCTTCAATGTATATACATATATGTATGTGTACAGACTGTGATTTTAGGGTTGCTGTCTGGGCCGTGGGAGGGGGGAGGGAGGAAGGGAGAATTCTTTGTAAAAAAAATGTTTAAATTGGCCGATGCCGATAGATTAAAAAATGACAAATATCGGCCCGATACATCGGCCGACCGATATATTGGTCGACCTCTACTCTCTTACCCTGGTAACATGTACTTTAATCCCCTCTCCCCCTCACTCTCCTTCTAAATGGCTCCCGTCCTCACGTGTCCCTTTCCTGCTGTGAATCTGCTGACAGAGGGCCATGTGAGGCTAGGCTAGCTACAGGCTCCATCCAGCAAATGTCAGAGCCCATTTGAGTTCCTCAACCATGGCAGTAGCACTGGACTGAGTCACCCCCCACCAGGGAGAGAGGGAGTTCTCCTTCCATGTTTACCCTTCCCTTCCCTGCTGCAAGCCTCACTGCACTAAGAGGACTCCCAGCACTGCCACCCTCCCTTCCACAGCAGCTTGGCAATGCATGAGTGTATATGGGGCTGCGTGGGTGGAAAGAAGTTTGTGCAAGGAGCACAGAGAGAGAGAGAGAGAGAGAGAGAAAGAGAGAGAGAGAAAGACATTTAGAGTAGAGAAAATATGGAAAAGAGAAAGTTCTGCAATCTCGTTTCAGCAGCTTGTGTTGCCAGCAGCCCAAGGGGAGATCCTGTTAAAACAGGCACGGGGCCCCGACACGGGAGAGACACTGATGTAATGGTGCCATGCATGCAGCGCCAACAAGACCCTCAAAAAACCCTCAATTTCTCCCAGGGTCACTGCATCGGCCGTGAAGTGGAGCCAGCTCCAGGCAGATACTCCACAGCCAACCAGTCAGAAACCACTGGTGACCTCAGAGCAACTCAGCCTGAAAAGAAGTCTGTTTGGACTGGCAATGCTGTGCACCCCGTCCAGTGAAGGAAACGGAGGGGTTGAGACTGGGTGGGAGTAGTGGTGAGAAATGGAGGGAATGTGTGACACCAGGTAATGATGTCTGAGGCTCTGCTGTAACACACAAAATAACCTCCAATCATAGGGAATGATAAGAGTGAGGAAAGAGACTGGCAGAAATGACCTAAAGGAATGTACTAAGTTGGCATTATCCCTTTACCCCCTTATACGTCTGTTACTGACAGGACCCTGGGCCAAAGAGGGGGACTATTTTGCATTCATGTGAAAGTTTCCTAGGAATGCACTATAAAATGTTGCGGGTGATTGAGTCTGGAGTTGTTATTATTCGGGCTGCGAGGAGAGCTTTGAGACAGGCGAGTCAGAGCTGTGGGGAAACCTCGTAAGAAAGCCAAGTCCAGACCAGACTCCTATTCACAGCAGACAGGGGCTCATTTAAATGCGTCTCAGAATGTAACCTGCGCAAAAGGCCTTGGCTCATTCACGGCAAAGAGATCCCTGCCTGAAAGAGGAGAACGCTTTCTTGAAGAGAGACCAGACAGACATTACTCACATCATTCATTCCATGTCCAGACAGACATCTGGACAATCTATCATCATCGTATGTTTGCGTTCCTGGAACCTTCGTCCGTGTCACTGTACAGAAGACCACTCACTACAGCCCTGCCAGCCAGCCCAGGCCCTTAACCTCCAGTAATGTCAAGCTTTTCTATACAATAGCTTTAGTCATTTGATTCCAGGTCCTTTAAACTTGCAGGGCAATAAATGAGGCAACGCATTTTATTGTTCAAATAGTCATTATATTATGTATTTACACCATACAACCTGAAGGTTTTGAGTGGAAGGTTTGGCCTTCATCCTTTTCTAAATGGTGTGGAAATTTAAGAAAGAGAGCGTTCTTGTGAAGGGAAGGGAAATAGAGTGGGAGTGCAGACAAGGGAAAGAGCATCAGCCTCTTCTCCTAATTGGCCGGTTTAAAAATAGATTGGGCAGGAGATCACCCCTCCCGATTTACTGTCTTCATTTACAAGAGTAATACTCCCCAGGGAGGGGTTAGGGGGGGGTGTGAAAGTGTGTCTCATTATACGCCTCCTATCCACACCACCACCCCCAGAAACCATCACCACATGCCAGCCATACGATACGGTGACCTGAGCCTGGATGTTTGTGATTGCAGTGGCATGTCAATGTGATGACGCACCAGTGCATTTCAAGGAGACGTGGAGGTATGGGAGGTGAGGGGTGGGGTGGGGTTAGAAGACAATTCAAGGTATGGGTGACGGTGACGACACGTGGGGTGGGGGGTTAGGAGTCAGCTAGATTGAGTTGGCCTGTTTGGAGGACGAGCTATGCTAAGTTACACCTCACCGCTGTTGCGCCTCTCCCACCGCACCTGTTTATACTTAGCATATGACCCATTACTGGGATGGCTCCACTGTGCTCTCCCATCGCACCATTGACGTCATGCAGCTGGTTAATCATAGCCCCATGCAGGCCAAGGAGACACAGCCAGTCCCAGGTCACCCCAGACAGACCCAGTGTTCATTCCATATACCTTCAACCAGTTCTCTGGTAGAGAAAACACTAAAATATGAATACAATTGCCAAAATGTTCTTATTTTGATTGTGAAAAGATCAAATTATGCTTAAGAGCTTTGTATGAAATACTCCCCTTAAGATCAAGTTTGTTACAAGGGAATTCTTCATCAAATTTCAAGTTTACTGTAACACTGCATCACTAAACAGCATCACTTACTACTTTCCAACAATTGCACCTCTAAAGAGAGGATTCCTGCCCAATTACCCTATCAGACATTGCTGAAACATCGGGCTAGGTAGAAGTCGATCACATACCACTGATCGTATTTGAACTCCAATGGAAATAGAAAAACTGAAAATAGATGGCTTCTTTCAGCAGAGTGACAAATATTAGTGGTTGGTGGTGGGAATACCAGGACGATAATGGTCCTGTTATTTTGGTATAATAATAATACATTGTATTTAATGGTGCCTTCCATGGCACTCAAGGTCACCTTCCATCACATCACATTAAATGACTGAGGCAGCTTAAATAAAAAATAGATAATGAGGAAGCCGAGGCAGCTGAGATGAAACTTAGACGCGAGAGGAAATTATGCTGCACGTGTTGGTCGACATCGTCATGCCTGCGTAAGCAGGGCCCACATGAAATGTACTTGATCATCATCTCCATTAACCACCAGGGCGGAGTGCCCTAGGGAACTTACAGCGGTAGGAGTGGGTGTGGGGGGGGGGGGGGGGCGGGGGGTGAAAGGGGTGGGCCTGAAACGATGACTCAGACTCCCCCCCCCCCCACCCCCCGTCACCACCCCGTAGCCCGGTCTGGTGGATGGGATGGAACATGTCATTAAGATCATTGGGTAGTGCCGGCCCTGGGGCAAGGATGGTGCTACTCAGAACGAGCCCAGACATGTGTTGTGGCTTTTATCTAGGAGTCTTGGCTGCATGGAATACATTTAATTGGTTTTAAATGAATTCATTTAGCTGATTGAAGTATTTATCAGTATTTGATGGACATTCAAAATATCCACAGTAGCATCTTTCATTTTGGGTTATTTTGATCGAATAATTAGGTTGTAATGTCTGAATTCTGATCAAAATACCTGAAAAGTTTCCATCTTAATGTTCAGTGATGTGTCACCCAACTCTAGCCCCATGTTCATTCACAGATTGCAGTACTATTCCTGAAAGGGGAAGTTAACTGCCGCTCTGCTCACACCTCAAGGTCAGAAGCTTAGAATGAATGGACACACACACACACACACACACACACACACACACACACACACACACACACACACACACACACACACACACACACATCTTCCTTCTTTTCTTACCGAAACCCAGCAAGGCCTGAGGAGGGTTGGAGACATGGGGCTGCACTGACACTGAAGCACAAACCAGCAAGTCATTCATGGCATTAGATCACCAAAGGGCAGCACCATATTTGAGGGCAAAGGAGAGATGTCTGACTCCATGATGCAATCTTGCCCTGTCACATCAGTTTGACATTGATGCAAAGCACCACTCCTCCCACGGCCCCTTGGAACAGCCAACATATCAGTTTACCTAGTCTGGGAAGTCCCGCCCCTCTTCTTCCGGCCAATTTGATTTTGCCTCTGAAGTGGGTCTGGCAAACTTTGGATAGCAGTTCATTTCAAGATTTCCAGGATCCTTGGAACCAATCACAAACTGGCTTTTGGCTACCTGGCGCGCCATTGGCGGATTTAAACTAACCACGGCTAAGTAACAAAATCTACTGCACGGAGAGTTTTTAAACATTGGACATGGTGGCCGCCGAAGCACCGCAAAACTTCGATAAGGTAAGTTTTCTTTGAAAACAGAACAGAAACTTGCCCTGGAACAATTCATACAGAAAAATTATGTGTTTGCTTTATTACCGATCGTTGTATCGTTGTATAGTATCGTTGGTCTGATTGGTTAAAGGCGTGTCCAATTACGTGAGTGAAGTGGACCGCTGTTGAGTAGTTTGCCAGACCAACTGATCAAATGAAATGCAGTGAAGGGGCGGGGAATTCCCAGACAACAGTTTACCAGGATGTAAACGCAATCTGGTGTTCTGAGGAAGGCACACACCAACAAGTCACTTGGTGTTGGAACTAGTGATATTAGTTAAGCAGGCTATTCAGTATTTAGATGTTTTCGGGACAAACCCTGGCTGTTGTTAAACACTTTAATTTAGTCTGTATAACTATGTCAGTGTTTGTGTTTAAACAACACAATGCATCTGTTATAGTGAACATCATGGATGAGTGTGTTATCCAATGCGTTTCTCACTTTAAAAAAGTGCTAACAGCAGGTAGGAATGAGGCCAAGGGATATTTTAACATGCTTAATATGTAAGGAACCTTAAGGACAACCAGGAAAAAATGAATTTGATGTGTGTCATTTTTATGAACATAATTCAGTCCCTCCAGGATCTTGCAAGGGGTTTGTTTTGATTGTTGCAACAAAAACTGTCTGAATGCTCTGTGGGAATTATCTTGCAAATAATGCATTAATTCCATGACTTGCTTGATTACATGTTAGGTTTTTCTTTGGTTTCGACCCTAAAAGGCACAGAAATAAAGAGCCAGAGAGGAGGAAATATATTCATGCTTTCTTTTTTAATCACTTCATAGAAAAGTAGTTTCAGATTTTATTGAACACAATATACAATATTATACCATACATTGTGTGAAACACTGAATATCCACCTGCAACAATGCGGGATTTTAACAGACATAGAAAACCCGTCTGTCATGCAGATAGTGCTAACTCGGGCTAGTCATTTGGACACAACTCGGACCAAAGATCAAACATAGATTGAACAACGTTATACTGACAATTTGAATTTCAAAACTGCTAACAAGTTTGGTCAGAAAAAATAGTTTCACATTAGCACAAATAATTACAGATAATCACATTTTTTGTAATATATCAATTCACATTGGTGCTCTAGAAATAATGTGACATGCTGCCAATATGTCCCCTCAGTCTGACTGACACTGACGTGTGTGAGAGGAGATTGCCGTTTTCTTTTTCGACCTGTTTCAACCAAAACTCTATCAGCAGTCTGCATTCAAAACGCATTCTTCAATATGCTGGAGTGCCATGTCTGGGCATTCCAGCTTGCTGTCCTGTCCTGACACCAAGCCACTCTGCATGAAGCCACTACCTTGGCCAGCGTTGTGCAATTCCAGCCACTGGTTAACATATGCCTTTAAATGCTGCCGATTGAAGCAGTCAGACATTGTGCGATATATTCATATAGATATATCTATATATATTTATTTATTTATATATAAAACAAAACAATATCTTACCAAATAAAATAAAAAAGAAGTTGGACTTAAACTCTGAGTCCACTACACATGTAACACCACCACTCTCCGGTAATGCAAGTGCATATAAATTAAAATAGATTTACAATGAAACATCATTCTTATTTACAGCCTAGAATAATAAATATACTGTTATAAACAGCAAGAGGACCGATGTGAGCTTGCGTGACAAACCGGACAAAGTTGAAAAATACATGGGCTGATGATACATATGGGGTGAAGTCGTGTACACGAATGCACACACAGACACACACACACACACACACACACACACACACACACAGACACACACACACACACACACACACACACACAGTACATACATACATATTGGTGAAAATGCCATATAGGCCTTTTTTTCTTCTGCTTGAGTGAAATAGAGTTGGGTATCTTAAGTACCATAGAGCTTAAAGAACATATCAAATTTGGATTGGATCATGACTTATTGTCATCGGGGATAAATACCTCAATGAGGGCCAAAAATGAAAATAAAACTCCAGTATTTAAAATCTAATATTTAGCTTTGAGTGGGGTTATTTACTTCAGTTACATTTGTACACTAAAGAATAGTGCGACCTTTAATTTCATCTCAATGTCTAATTTCTAATTAGTTTAATTTGATTTCAATTACCAGTCCAGGGAAAGCATGAGGCAACACACGATATTGGCACAAGGTCAGTACATAGAGGTGGTGCTTGATGGTTCTCTTCCTGAAGCTCTTTCAGAACAGACATGACAAGCTGCTCACCTCTTCATGCAAACCAGGGCTTTTTAAAGCCCATTTCATTTGACATGAAAGCTGCTTGCCATCACACAAAAGGTCTGCTCTGACAGTTAAGGTTGGCTTGGATCCTTTAGTCTGGATTATGGTAGTCGATTCTGAGAGGGGCAGCAGGTCTTACATGGTCAGATCTCACCAGGGGAGGGAGGCGAGGTTGTGTCTATCGTTTTGGACTAACAAGATGAGTATTAAGTGGCAAAAACCTTGGAGGTGAAAATAGCTTTGGCCTGACTGAAGATGGAGCGCAGATGACATGATTAGACTGACCGCTCCCCAACCTCCTGCCAGCAACCAATCTTTGCCATAGTGTAGTTTGTTGACTCAGACTTTCCATGGTACTGGGTCCTGGATCAAATTGGTCATACTGTGAGTGTTACACAACACTTCTGACAGAGCAGAAATGTGTACAAATCAAATAAAACATTTTTGAATAGGTTTTGGGCCTTCGTTTCTTTGCAGACATAAAGTCTGCTAACAAGGGTTCTGAGTTAAGAGCCTTACAGATCTTCACACAAACATAAGGATTGTGTACATATAAAAACTCAAACAAAACAACAAAAAGGTGAGAGAAAGTGCACATTTCATGGGAAAATTTAGACTATGACTGGTTGTTTAATGTTTGGATTATTCTGAATATTGCCTAATATCGTAGGAAGACACTGAAATCTCTTTTTCTGCTGAAATACAAAACAATTCTACTCTGAAGCTGTTTTTCCTTAGAAAACAAAGACATTTCACGTACATTTTTACTAAAGTGTGTTCAATAAATAAAAAAGACTCTTAAAAAGACAATAGTAAAAAAGGCACACAAAGTCTGTAGACAAATGGTACAGAAAAAAGTGAACAGTTTCTGTCTTTACAAATAACGTGTTTGTCAGTAGTTCATTTTGCTACCTCCTGACATCCCGTTAGCTTGATAAAAAGTCACTTGGTACAAAAACTCCTCTCTTTCAGTAGTGTCAACACGTCTAACGCTTGTCTGAATGGAAACAAACGTCATTTGGTTGGCCCCAATCCTTCATTATCCCCAAGTCACCTGTCAATCAATCAGGTCCAAAATGTCTGCAGCATTTTTCTTCCTGAGAGCTCTGTGGTCGTTCCCACGGAAACTGTCCATCTCTGGCTCCAAAAGCAAGTGCATGGATGGGGTGTGACTCTTACCCCTCACCAAATGGGACTCAAACACACGCCCCCTTTTGGGCTTCTCAAAAAACATTGCCTTTTAGCAAGATTTCCTTTTCTCTTGATAAAGGAAATTGTGAAAGACCCGTGTCGGCCATGTTTAAGCGACTGGCAGGCAAAGAGCTGGTCCTATGTGTCCACGGGTGAGGCGTCATGTGTGACGATCTCAATGTGCGTGGTGGCCGGTTCCATGGGCTCTTCCCTGTCCTCTTCCTCTCTTTCCTCCTCCTCCTCATCTCCCTGACTCTGTTCGTCCTTCTCCGTCCCCTCAGAGTCCTCCTCCTCCAGGGTCATCTCAAACTGGAACTTGTCCCCAGCACCCCCGCCCACGCCCTGGCCCTCCTTGTCAGTATCGTAAGGGGGTGAGGGGCTCTGAGGGATCATGCTCTGGTACCAGTTCCTGTTATCCTCCAAAGTGTCTAGGATGTCCTGTGCGTCGGGGTGCACCAGGTCAGCCCACGTCTCCCACAGGGGGTGCACAATGTAGTCAATGAAGCCCACCTAGAGTCAACACAAGATAAACTAGAGTCAGCACAAGATAAACTAGAGTCAGCACAAGATAAACTAGTGTCAGCATAAGATAAACTAGGGTCAGCATAAGATAAACTAGAGTCAGCACAAGAGAAACTAGGTTCAATACAAGATAAAATAGAGTTAACACAAGAGAAAATAGGTTCAACACAAGAGAAACTAGAGTTAACCCAAGAGAAACTAGAGTTAACACAAGATAAACTAGGCAAAACTAACCTGAGACTTCTCAACAATGGCGGTGTGCTTGTCGCACATAGGGCTGATCTCCATGCCACGCTCTCTCTCCCGGTCGCCCTGGTGGAAGAACTCGTCCATGATGCGGTCTGTCCACTGGCGGTACAGCTCCAGGGACTTGGTGGGGTTGCTCAGGTCGGCACAGTGCACCATGTTCCGTAGGACCTGGTCATCGGAAAAAAGAAATGGTCTTTCAATGAGCTTTGGTGTCTAAATGTGTGTCACATCCAACTCATTTTGAGTGCATAACTATATGGCAAATGGAAAATATAGTACGAGAGGACTATGAGGAGGTAAGAGGGAGAGGTTGTAGACTCTCGTCATCACAGTGGGCAGTGATCCTAATGATCTGGTTTAGTCTTCCACAGAACATTAATTAGTTCAATTAGTGTAGGCGTTGATAGAGAAAGGAGTACTTCTTCTGGCAAGCAAGGCCTCTAAAACACACAGACACACATAAAGAGTTGGAGATGGTTACCTGTATCCTGTCAGTGTAGTTGTCGAGGAGCAGCACTCCAGAACTAGTCACTTTCTTCGTCTCAACCATGGTTTTAAGGTCTGCCAGTAAGCTCATGTGCTTGGACATGTCTGTAGCCAGTACCTGAAGAAGAAAAAGCAGTCTTAGAATGGTCTGATTGGAGAACTTTGGGTTTGATTTGATGCTGGGATGGGTACACAAGATGGACAGACTCACCAGGTCTATCACCATCTTCCTGAGGGACTGTCTCTGCTTCTTTGGGAGGTTCTGGAAGATGTCACAGTTGTCCTCCTGTAGCAGCTTAAAGCCCACGGCCAGATGGTGGTTCTCCAGGACTGACTCATCGTTGTACATGAGGGCCAGCTCAGAATCTGAGAACGGAGAACCAGAGGAAAGCAGAGAGCTCACGTCAGTGGAAGCTATTGCAGAGCATCAATCCAGGCTGAGGGGATTGGCACATTAAAGACGTGGTCAACGTGAAGGCATGCTGACTCACTTGTGTTGATGAGGAACTGATTGGACACTCCTGGATGGTCCACGTCGTGGATGGCAGCAGCAAAGATGGCGGCGAGGATCTCAAGGTCTGTGAAGACGGCCTGTGTAGAACGAAACAGGGAGAGGGCTTTTAAACACACTGACAGGCGCACACTAATCCCAGTTTGTGGTTCTCCCAGTGGACCTATCAGTATTCCCCTGGGCTAACACAAGTGCTTTACACAAACACAAATTAAGGCATGATTGATACTAAGTGGCAAGACATATCAGCATGAGGATGACTCTAGGATATGTATATGTAAGGGTGTGTGTGTGTGTGTGTGTGTGTGCGTGTGCGTGTGTGTGTGCGTGTGCGTGTGCGTGTATGTGTCTGTGAGCCCTTACGTCCAATGCAGGCGTAGAGAGCAGGATGTGTGTGGACTGGGCCACGTCGGCAGCGTGCAGGCTGTTGTGGTAGGCCACGTCTGAGTGATAGTGGTCCTCCAGGGTCATCATGTAGGCCACAAACGTGTCCGTCGGGATCTTGAACGTCTTCAGCATGTCCCTCTCCTGCCACACAGAAGAGGCCATTTAACAAAGGGTCACAGACAGCAAGGTGTGCCATTCTCTAACAGATAAAAGTATACAGGAATATGCCTGTGTGATAAACGGGACTCCTTTTGAGACTGGACTCAGGGCGCCAACTCACCTGGAAGATGGCGTACATGATGCAGGTGAGAGGCCGGCTGTGGGAGTATTCTGACACGGTGAAGATGTTCAATCCCCACTTATTCAAGTCCTCGAGTTCCTGCGGCAGCCAAAGAGAAAGAGTTACCTCACAAATCAAGTTTCAAAGCTTTAATTTACACCAACTGCTAACAACTTCAGCATTCAATAAAGTATTCTAGGGAAATCCAATTGCACATCCCCCCACATTCACTGTGTAATACTGTATGGCTCAAGTGCAGTTGGAGGCGATGATGCAAACCACCCCACAGTAATCAATAAGGCATAAAAATAAAGCTGAGGCTGGGCTTGCTTCTACGGCTCTCTGTGAGTCAGTGGCGTACCTTGGCAAGCAGGTCCTCCTTGTCCGTCTTCACTCCGAATCGGGCGATCGCGCTGCAGCTGGAAAGGCTGGGTCCGTGAGACACCTTCTTCACGCCGCTAATCTGAGTCATCAGCTGCTGCTTCTTCTTCTTCTCCCGGGCCTTCGCTGTGGGCGAGGGCATCTCCATCTCATTCTGCTTGTCTGCGTCAGAGACGGGGTGAGAGAGGGAAAAGAGAGACGACATCAATCCCTCTGCATCGTTATACCACCAGAGTATCATGGTATTGACGTGCGTTAAAGCATCGCAGCTAATTGTTTGCCACGCCTCGCATACGAGCACCATCAACGCTCACGAAGTGAGCCGTTTCTCAACACCGTAAGAAATCTGATGATAGCTTTTAATTGTTGGTGCCCGACATCATTCATGTGAGACTGACAAAAAGCAGATGGAATGAAAAAAATAAAACAAAATGGAGCCTGTATCATGTTCGGCCTCTGTGCAGCTGTCGCGCAGCCCCGCACCACAAAAGGCCTTTGTTTGAAATGGGGTGGCCAGGTCTCCTCTTTCCTCCAGTGACGTCAGTAGAGAGGGCTGCTGGCCAGGGCACAGGGCCCAGGTGTGCGAGGGAGGGGGGGAGGGGAGTAAGAGAAAGGATGGAGTTGGAGGTGGAGGTGGGGGTGGAGCGGTCCCACCTGC
>NC_137921.1:55974926-55977426 GCF_963457725.1 Sprattus sprattus | reverse complement strand
GAAGCTAAAGTAGTGCCAAGAGGCGGGGGGGGTGGTGGAAGACTGGTTGGAGGATTAAGGATGGCCCCCGATTCTACTCCGCAGTCTACTGTACACACTGCAGATATTCCTTCCCTTTGCCCCATCTTTCTCCCAGGGATTCTCCTGCTGCTGGGGCTAGATCTGTGTGCATTGTGCACTCCCTTCATGTGTGTGTTAATGACAGCAGAAAGGCCAGCCTGGCTGCTACATGAGGCTGGGTGGGTGAAAGAAAGTGGAGAAAACAGGAGTGTGTTGGCTGGAGGTGGCTGACAGGGTCATGGCGAGAGACTTGGCTGCTCCTTCATTAACACCATCCCATAATGCTGTGGCTGGGGCTGCCGTGGCAACCGTCTCTGGCAGACGGAGTCCTGCACTATTTTTACGCTGGCAGCCACAGACATCGGAACAGAATATGCAAGCGAGAGAGAAGGGAAATAAGAGAAAAAGAGAAATAATTGCCTTCCTTTCTCTATGAGTTAGGTGATATTTCTTTGGCTCTCTCTCTCTATATATATCTGTCTGTTTCTCACTCCTTCCCCCGCCTTATGGATTTCTTCCTCTGCCTCTCTTTCTTCCCTCTTCTCCCTGTTTCCCGTGCCCGCCCCCCCCCCCCCCCCCCCCCCCCTGTCTGCCTGCACACCGCCAATTACATGCACATCTCAACGCCATGGCAACAGCATCACGTGACCAGTGCAGGCTGCTGTTTTTTTTCTGGGAGGTCTCCCACTCGCATCCAGCCATGGCCGCCTAGGCATCACGAGGACAGCACTGCGCCTCCCTGATGAACAGAGGCACAGCAATGGCACAACACCAGCGATCAATGGGACTGACAGCCCAGGCAGTGGCCACAGCTGCAGCAGAGAAACACCCAGCTTCTCAAGCACAGCCACACACAGGCAGCCATATTGCCCCCCCTCCCACCGCCCCACATCACTGGATGAACTCATGGTGTATGCTTAATCCACCGTTGCAGAAAGATCTCTGAGTTCAGTGGAGATACAGCCAGTGTTTATTTGTTTTATTTATTTACGTTTGGAGAAGTATCGATGATCAAGATGAGGACAGGGAAACATTTGCTCCAAAGAGCAGAGCGGGTACGGGGGGGAGATCAGGATTGAGGATTACCCTCGAACTGCAGTCAGCAGAGATACACCCAGAGAAGGAGGGAGGGGGAGAGGGAGGGAAGGAGAGAAGGAGGGAGTGAGGGAGAGAGGTAGGGAAGGAGGACCAATAAGTCTGGGAGGAACATGTGAGGAAAAGGGGAAAATACACACAACAGCTGAGAATCTCCCTGCATTATGCAAACATGGTAGACAGAAAGCAGTAACAGCCTGTGGGTACGCTACACACACAAACACAAAATCACACACACTCTAACACACACACACACACACACACACACACACACACACACATACATACACATACATATACAGACACACACACACTTCTGTCAGAATGGATTTCATCCCTCTGTAGTTCCCCTCTCTGCTGTGCTGTGCAGTGCGCCTGTGGGTACGTGTGTGTGTGTTTGGTTCAAGCCTCTCTGCTGTGCTGTGCGCCTGTGCACACGTGTGTGAGGGTTTGGTTCAAGCCTCTCTGCTCTTTCAGAATGGCCTCCCTGTGGCTGCACTTCACTTCATTCAGGTGTTCATTCAAGAGTCCTCGGTCCTCATTCAAGAGACCACACGTGAACTGAGCTTTTTTTTCTCTCTCTCTCTCTCTCTCTCTCTCTCTCTCTATCTCTCTCTCTCTCTCTCTCTCTCTCTCTCTCTCTCTCTGTGGGGGTGAATTGAATGCTGTTTTGTGCACTGGAGATGATGTTAGGAGGGAGAGGGTGAATGGAGATGGCATTTCATTCTCAAAAGACTCCACTGAAGCCAGAACCCCACCAGCGGGTTCAATACAGCATTATCGATCATGAACAGCCCTCCATAGTCTAAACACTAAACACAGACAATCACAACCCATCTGGTCTCATTCTAAAAATGGGTTAAATGCACTGTCTACTGAAGTGTTGAAATAAAACCATTATTTTCCACTTTCAGCCACTAGTGGGCGCTAGGGCAACAGGGCTTGTCAGGGCTATAGCGCTCTCTGAACAAGTACCAAACAATGACTGTATACAAAGTCAATGGCACTCACACTGAAAACACCATTCACAATTCCCTCAAAATATTGAAGCTTTTCGTTGAAAAGCCTCCATTGAGTGACGCCACAGTGACGGCACACTCCCTGCCCAGCACGATAAAAAGGGGGATTTCTGGTTAGTCAGAATGGTGTCATGGTAGGCTAGTCTTGCCAGTAAACACTTTCTGCTAAGACAAAGAGAAAGACGGACACTTGACATTCGAGTGACGCATGTGAGTGAGTGACAGGGCTCTTCGGCTGTTACACACTAATTACATAATAGTCATAATAGTCTTCTTGAGAGCCCAGCATGCCAACTAACATTGAGAGAGCGAGAGATGGGTTGAGA
>NC_137921.1:55964926-55967426 GCF_963457725.1 Sprattus sprattus | reverse complement strand
CAGAACCGAAGTCTTCTGTAAGCCTGGCCACCACCCAACACTAAACCACCAGATACCAATCTTCCAAATGGCTCTTAGAAAAACTGCTGTCAAAAGAAAACTGATCTAGCTCAACTACTGTAGGCCACCCCTGTTGCTCGTGTCTAGTGACGTAAGAGAGGAGGGGATGAGCTCATTGGAGGGAGAGAAGAGGGAGAGAAGAGGAGAGACGAGGGAGAGAAGAGGGCCTCTACTGACTGCCCACAGCTAAGCACAGGAAGCAGATGTGTGAAAAGGCCCATGGTTGCACAAGCTGCTCAGCTCAGAAGCATGCCTGCAATCAGACGTTTTCCCCCGTTGGCATTGTGTCACCGGAGCACTCACTCTTGCTGCGCATTTCTTGTAAACGCCTGACTACGTCCTTGAAGTCCCGAGTGACCAGCTCTTATGACAAACTCAAACCATGAAACCATCAGTTGCTTACCCCCATTGGAGTTATGAGAAGTCCGGAATTTCAGATAACAGTATAACCTACATTTCATGAAATGATTTGTTCATCTTTTTTAAGAAAAGCACTTTAATAGTATGTTAGCATGTATATATACGTATACGTATATACTGTTTATATTTATATACACATCATATATATATTTACCTCCATACTCTGACAGTTGGTTAGCCTTGGTTCTTCCAAACTACACTGCTCTCTATCTCTACTCTCTTTCCGTGTGCGTAGCATTGACATCAGCAAGCCTCAACCAGCCAGCTGGTGTGGTACAGTGTGTGAGAAACAACAACTGGGTTATCTGACTAGACACACACACACACACAGGGTTTTCCATTCCCATCCCATCCAAAACACAGACTTACATACTACACACACAAACACACACACACACACACACACACACACACACACACACACACACACACACACACATGCCATCCTGTGCCTGCTGAGATATCTTGCCCATCTGGAGTCAGGAGGCTGTCAGCCAGGAAACACTCAGACACGCGTCCCTACCCACAGAGCATGAGCTCACCCTCTCTCACTGCCAGTGCACCACCAACCAGCACCACCCTCTCTCACTCACTGCCAGTGCACCACCAACCAGCACCACCCTCTGTTCAGCCTCTCACTGCTAGAGCACCACCAACCAGCACCACCCTCTCTCACTCACTGCTAGAGCACCACCAACCAGCACCACCCTCTGTTCAGCCTCTCACTGCTAGAGCACCACCAACCAGCACCACCCTCTCTTCAGCCTCTCACTGCTAGAGCACCACCCTTATCCAATTCAGGGCTTTAGGCATGCCATGTTTTTAACCTGACAGCTCACTCTCTGCAATAAAGACATTTAACTTAAGTGCATACATGAAACATGCCTGAAAACCAAAACAAACAAATATGAGAAAATGATATTGGGACCTTGGATACCTTCAACCATTCCCATTGCTGTCTTTGGCTTTGATTTTGAAAAACAACACTTCCTGTTTTGTGCACTGATGTCAAGGTCAGTCAGATGAAATCTGTAACATGTTGTGCATGTGTACATGTGTGCTCGTTTCTCTGCATGTTTATATGCCTGTTTGCATCTGTGAGTATGTATATGAGTATGCTGTATATTAAACTCACATTACAGAGGCCCTTTAAGATCACAGTTGGAGCTAGCCTGATGAGTTTCTTTCACTCTCTCTCTGTTTCTGTTTCTGTCTCTGTGTTGTGTGTGTGTGTGTGTGTGTGTGTGTGTGTGTGTGTGTGTGTGTGTGTGTGTGTGTGTGTGTGTGTGTGTGGATGTGTCTGTTCATGTGTGTTTGTGTGTGTATGTATGTGTGTGTGTGTGTGTGTGTGTGTGTGTGTGTGTGTGTGTGTGTGTGTGTGTGTGTGTGTGTGTGTGTGTGCGTGCGTGTGTGTGTGAGTGTGTGTGTGTCTGTTCATGTGTGTGTGTGTGTGTGTGTGTGTGTGTGAGTGTGTGTGGTTACAGCTGCTTCTGAGTGCGTCTCCACAGAGACCTGTGAGACTTCCTGTTCTGATGCTGAAGTGTTGGGGGAAGGAGATCAGATCTTAGTTTCGATATCAACAAGTATAGGGAAGATTCCAAACACGAGACACGCTGGAAGAAAAACAACATACAACAATTCCATTTAGAAAGTGGAGAGAGTGAAATCCTACTCCAGAGTGTCTTTTATCAATCTCTTATACACTCTCATTCTCTCTGTCCTTCTGTCGCTCTCTCCCTCCATCGCTCTCTCTCTCCCTCCTCACCAGGGTTATGCCCTTCAGCTAATAAACCCTCCTTCCAAAACTGCTTGTGGAAATCATGTGTGGATTTCTCTTTCACCTTAGACTGGAACATGACGTTGCTTGAGTGTGTGTGTGTGTGTGTTTGTGTGACGTCTGTCTGCTATGAACTGTTGAAATCAAAGGCACTGGCACTGAGTAAGATTTCACAACAAAGCTGAGTGGGCACGTGGCAAGGGCTCTGTTGTGTGTGGTCAGATTGGACGGCACATGTGTCTC
>NC_137921.1:55952426-55962426 GCF_963457725.1 Sprattus sprattus | reverse complement strand
TTTCAAATAACACATCAAATATTGGAAAGATGGAGGGAGCCAGGGAATGGGGGAAGACTAGGGTTTCACGCGGCTTGAAAGAGGAGAGAAGTAGGAGAAGGGGGGAGGACAGAGAAAGGCAGGGAGGGAGGGAGGAAAACAGCTGTAGCTGAGGTAGAGCTGAGGGCTATAGAAACAGAGAAGAAGAAAGCTCAATGCAAATTAAGGAGGAGAGTGATTAAGTTTGGTCTGAAATAAAGAGAAGAAACACAAACTCTGGTCGGCCACAGCTGACGCAGGGGTAAAGCATGAACAGGCTCGCCACAGCTGACGCAGGGGTAAAACATGGACAGGCTCGCCACAGCGCACAGTTTTACTTTCCCTTCATTCATCAGGGTGAAACAGGATGGAAAGTTTGTGTGTGTGTGTGTGTGTGTGTGTGTGTTTAGTGAAAGAATGTGTGTGTTCAGAAACGATTACAGACTAAAGTGATCATCCGACCTTCTCTCCGAGAGGCTCACTGTCTGTCAAGGACCAATCTTCTCCCCAAACACCACACACACACACACACACACACACACACAGACACACACACACACACGACCCATCCCCACCCCACCGACCTCCCATGATGCATTGGGACAGCTGGTGGCCCACAGCAGCAGTCTTGTAGCTGCGAGGTTCTTATGAGCTAATTTAATTAATGAAGAAAATGCCAAACAAGCACAAGACAAACAAGTGGGCTCTTCTCAGCCAGCTGGGATTTAGGAGCATTGGAACTCAATTCAAAACCTGATTGTGAGCTCATTTCATGGCTTTTAGATTGAACCGTCAGCATGAAGTGACCAGCTGCCAAAAGCACAAGGAAAGTTTCATGAAATGTATATCTTGATGAAAAGGCAGGAAAGCAGAAACAGATGTTCCAGATAGTCCATCATTAATGAAAACAAGGCAAGATAAATGTCCGGTGAAGAAAGTTCCAAACTGAACTAAACTGTAATCGCCCGCGGAGATGCTTAATACCTAAAAGGTGAGGTGTGCTTTTTTGCATTTATTATTATTACAAAAACACTTCCTCATTTTTATTACTGGAAAGAGGAACTGAAAGCCCCACTTAGTCAGGTCACTCTAACTCACACAGGGTCCACAAACATTTCAATAGCCAGATTTCTCTCTCACAGTTTGTACAAGGGCCTTCAAAACACCAAAACAAAGGAGTCTCTCTATCCTCCCTTTCTCTCTCACTCGCCCCCCCTCCCTCCCTCGTTCATTCGTTGAGCCTGTTTGAGAGCTTGCAGGCCTCTGGCAAGGGAATACTTTGGGGAAGGGCAGTTGTCTGCTTTATGGCTGTGCTGACGTCAATAGCATAATTCAAATAGTTACCAGCTTTCAGGCCTGGCTGCCTGACTCAGCCACAGCAAAACCCTGACATGGATTTCCCCTCCCCTCAGGAACTAGGCTCTGCACCAGTCATTCCTGCCACGACCCTGGAGTTCTGTGCCGCTCGCTCCTGTCACAGGGGTCATTCATCAAACCAGGAGTGTTTTTACTTGCCTGAATTTATATTCAACATTTTTCCGTTTTTTTTATCTTTTGTCAAATATAAATCTATAAATTATGTAAATATAAATAATCCAGGAGTTATTTCTGATTTGTCAGAAATTGTCATTTTACTCAGAAACAAACTTTCAAAAACCACTCAAATTTGTTATCTTTCTTCAATTAATCCAAACAGTCTCCAAAAGTCAAAGAAAAACAGTTGTTACTCCTTCCAATATCCACATATTGTTTCATTCAACTCAGTTTCATTCATTCAAACTGTGCCACCCCTTCACTGCTTTCAACTGTAGTAAACCTCGTAGTAAAGTTGAAAAGTAAAACATTGCACACTATCAATGCAAACAATACTTGAAATATTTAGAAACAGCAAAACTCCTTCAAAATTACAGCATGTACCTCCTCTGAAATGTACACAGGGTATCTGCTGTAAACTGCGTTTCTCTCCGTTTTTAACGCACACCAGCCTATAGGATAGCACCCTCACCATCTGTAGAGGGTGCACACTCGCAAACACAATTATATAAAAATAAAAAAAATATGTAAAAAGAAATACACTTCAATGTGGCTCCTATATTTACATTTACATTTATCATTATTCTAATTTCACTCTTGGAGTGGGATTGTTGCTGCTCAGGAACTTAACTAATGTAAACACACCATACTATCCCAACTTGGGACTTGTTGTTTCTCACAGCTAGCCATCTGTGGTATTTTCATGAGAGCCTGTGTTTGTCAAAGCCATGGGAGGGAAGTGGATCTGTGACCAGTTCCTCAGCTTTGAGATCTGGCCCTGGGGAATTGTGGCTGAGTGACATGACAACACACTGATCACACACCTGCATTTCCCCCCTCCTCTCTTCACTGGCACCCTGCCCAAATCATACTTCTCTGGAACTCTAGATGCTTATACAGAACCAGTCAAGCAAGAGGGTGTGTAAGCTGGGTTTATGTCAACATCAATTACAAAATACAACAAAAAAAGTTATCTATGCAAGGTCAAACCCTCTGTTCTTATTATTTGGTTGCCCAAGCAATCACATATTTTTTTGGTTGAGAAATTGTTCTTCCTGTTTTTCACACAGAAGAATCTGATTACCATAACTGTATGTCAACAACTAACTAGTTAGCGCTTTTGCATTCTAGATCGCTAATGTAAGGTAGTTTAAGCTAACCTGGAATGTTTTTTACATGTTTTGAACTTGCTATGCTGTTCCGTGCAATTATGTTAATCATCTCATATGTGAACTCAATTCAACAGGCACACAAGGTCAACTTCCAGAGACAAGTATACTTTTCCAATTCAATGTTTTAATTAGTCAATGCTTACCCTAAAAAACACCCACACAAAGACACACAAGACTTAGATGTATGTTCTGTGTTCTCAGTGCAGTTTGCAGACGTTTGCTCTAAAAACATCTGCCTAGCTTATGCCGCGTGCTGCCACGTTCTGCCTATCAGTCAAACGACCACGCTGTGTAAGGTATGCCCTGGGGGCTGACGGTGACTACCCGCGGGTAAAGATAGCAAGTTGGTCAGGGGTTGACATGGGCTTGCCAACTGGGAGCTGTTTGGGCATGTTTGTTTGTGACACCAGAGATGCACAGGAGGCTCTGCCAACTGGAGAGCCACTCTCTTTCATTCCGCCCCCATCTCTTCAGACCCACCGATCTCAGCCACAACAGCAGCAGTAGCACAGAGGAGGGGGAGGATGGAGATAAGGCCTTCACACAATCACTCTGAAGGCCTTAGACTGCATCCTTATGACACACAGGCATATATACAGGCATTCTCCATGATCACACCTCCGGCAGGGATCGAGTTACAGCTACACAGGCTCCAGTGTCTACCCGAGTGCACACAGGCTAACACACATCAGCTAACTCTTAGCAAAGTCATCACATAGTGCTTTTTCAGATAGATTTGAGTGCACACAGGCTAACACACATAGGCTAACTCTTAGCATAATCATCTCATAGTGCTTTTTCAGATAAGTTTGAGTGCACACAGGCTAACACACATAAGCTAACTCTTAGCACAGTCATCACATAGTGCTTTTTCAGATAGGTTTCAGTGCACACAGGCTAACACATGTAAGCTAACTCTTAGCACAGTCATCACATAGTGCTTTTTCAGATAGGTTTGTGATGCAACCGATTCATTTACATTTTTCTTTTCATTTGGTTTTTCAGGTAAGCCTGTGTCCTGGCTACAAAAATAAGGATAAAGATAAATAAATGTAAGATTACCACATCAAAAGGTGTGTGGAGGTTCTGGGAAGCATCACATGAGAATGGCGAGTAACTGAGAGCAAACTATTTATGCTGGGCCTGTGGGTAAATATTGACCTGTAAACAAGGCTCTGTGTCTCTATGGTGCAATATGGTGGAATGGTTTGACCACAGCTTCCTGTGGCATGTATATATGTGTGTGTGGGGATTTGTGTGTGTGTGTGTGTGTGTGTGTGTGTGTGTGTTTGCATATATTCTTGTGAGTCAGGATGTATGTGTTATACTGCGGGACACAGCCTGATTTTATGACACTGAACTGGTTGACCTGTGCAACCTCAGCAAAAGTATTTGACACACTATTTCTTTGTTTTGTTCAAAACTCATTGCACTGTTTTAACAAGCATGGCCCACGAGGGAACCACAACATTCCTGACAACCGCCAATAAGCAGGCCTGCTGCACTTCATCCAGTGTGATTGAGACCAAATGCCAATCCAGTGTGACTGGGACCAAATAATACCATCCGAAACGCACATGCAACGGTCTCTCATTAAGCGCTTGAAGTCACAGCGATGAGCTAGCTACAATAACCAAACCATGAATGAGCGCTTTAAATCCCAGCGATGAGCTAGCTCCAATAACCAAACAATGAATGAGATGGGGAAGGGGAGCGCAGTGAGAATAAAACAACACTGATCTTTAATAGTCTGAGCAGGATGGATTCTTCCACACTGGATTATTTAGTTCCGCTACTGCCCACACGATACCACGGGTGGACGTTAACACGAGATCGATTGCTTCCTGTTTGTGCCCACTCCATTGAAAATGTGACACACATAAACAATTTGCCACCTGTTTATGTAAAACATGGGTTATTTCTTGCTGCTCGAATGCAAACATGAATAGCATTCTGTTAAGCCTAGTTTAAATCGACATAATTTTCTTACTGCCCGCACTCTACGATCAAAATGATTCCCACACCACCCTCTTTTGCGCTGGTAACCGTGGTACTCAGGCGGGAGTGGAGGCCTCTAATCCGGAAAACCACATGGAGAGGGGATATGATCTGCTCACTTACACATACAGGGACACGCTTTATCTCACAAGCTCTTTCTGAGCAACACTCTAAAGCACTCAGAAATGGGATTATGAAACTTTCATGGACAAACATATACAGACAGACTGCCATATACACACATACATACTGTATATACAGTACCAGTCAAAAGTTTGGACACACCTTTAATTTTTTTGAGAAGTTGTTTCTTTACTTTTATTATTTTCTACATTGTAGAGTAATACTGAAGACATTTAAACTGCGAAAGAACACATATGGAATTATGTACTAAACAAAAAAAAGTTATCTACCATGTAGAAAATAATAAAAGTAAAGAAAAAACTCTTCAAAAAATTAGAAGGTGTGTCTAAACTTTTGACTGGTACTGTATACATACATATTAACATCCAAGGATACACACAAGCACACGTGTGTACACTTCAGGCAGAAAGAGACAAAGCCTAACACAAGGCAGTTGCATGTTTTCAACTCCCAGGCCAAGTGTGGGAGGAACAGCCCTGGCTCTGTTCAGATCCAGACCCAGCACGCGGGGTTCTAAACCGCCTCAGTCATCAATCACTGGGCCCGGAGCGCACCAGAGCCCATCAGAACCGGGACGGAAATGGTTGCGAGCTGCTTATGTAACTCTTACAGGTGGGGAGAGGGGGGTTGGAGAGCCCCAGACTAGTACATCATCAAAACAAACAAACAGTGGAATGTACCGGCATCAACCCAACCCAACCCAGCGGCTCCTGAGTTTAAAGAGAGCCGTTTGGTAAAAGGCTTATTTGTGAACCAAGGAATCGTTAACGTGTAATACTTCTGTTATGTAATTGACATCATCATTGCTAGAAAGATTAATCTGTTAATTGAGTTTATTAGCCAGAGCAGCTCTAGGCTCAGTAAAGACAGTCAGACAGACAGACAGACATGTTTTGATTGGAAGTGTAGTGTTCCTCTCTGTTGTAACCATCTAAATGCTAATTGATGAAAAACACGGCCGTTAAAGAATTGATGGAACCGGAAACTAACCATCAATGTAAGTGAGCCAATGTTAAATCACTGGTAGGGAAATATTTCTTTTCCTCACTTGTACAATTGCAAAATGCCAATCTGTATGGTTTTTTTTTTTCTTCCATTTTGATGATATACAGTATATTTGAAGCTAGCTAATGATTCATGGTCATGTGAAGGGTAGTTGAACACATCTGTCATCGCCACTAGCCACCCAGGCTCTCTGAATATGTAGCTTTGTGGTCATGGACATGAAACCATCAAAGAATGGAAGAACATAGCATGACTGAGCCAAATAGGTTACCGAAACACATCAGTTATCAAGCAAGCCAGCTTGTATCCCTGCCAGCTGTGCTGTTGTTACTGTTTGCAAGGCAGTTATTGGCCCTAGTTAGTTCACTCGTTTTAGATGAAAACTGCTGAAATGCTGAAATGATCTAGATTCTAGAACTGTTACTCCACGGAACATGTGGAGAACACTAGCTCTACTTATGGAGCTATGCTCTGAAAGACAATAGTGAAAACAGAGGGGAGATGAAGTCATTGTCTGATTGACCACTTTTTCAAAAATGAGATCACGTCCCCCCCCCCTTCGTGACACCTGCACTGCGACCAACCAACACAATGGCACCTCCTGACAGAAATGTGTGTGTCTGCTGTTGCTGAAAGCTGCAAACAGGAAATTGCAAGAGTGTGTGTGATGGACAATGGAACACGAGGGAATTGTCCAGACCAATCCTGAAGAGCTGCTTGACAGTCTTTGTTTATGAAGCAGCTGATGACGCCAGCAGTGACGCCACGGTGGGTTTACGGCGGTGTTATTTGATAGGATGCTGGACACTGGGCTCTGGTGTTTCAGCTCTGTCCAGCAGAACACTAGCCTCAGCCCTGACCACAACATGACATTTCAGACCCTCATTTCTTCGACCACGGCACTTTGACTGCCAATTCCCTGAAATGTATTATGGGAACACTTGGGCCAACACCAAAGACTCCAAAGTCACACACACACACCCTCACACACACAAAAACACATACACACACCGACACACAGTGACAATACCCTCACACACACATACGTACTTTAACATTCACTCACTAAGATCCACAGGAAAAACTCTATAACACAAGCCCTCCCATACATACAGAACTTTTACACACATGTTCTCTGATCTCGTCGGGAACCAGGCACGGCTGAAAATATTATTGGTGATGTCATCCTGTCTCCAGGCACTTTGGTAGGTAAACACGGCGGACTCCTGTGATGTGTGCGGTGGGCTAGTGTTTAGGAAACCAAAGGAGACTTTGAGAAGAGCCTGTGGTATTAGACACCTTCACACAGGGAACACATACACACACACACACAGACACACACACAGACACACACAGACACACACACACACACAGACACACACACACACACACAGACACACACACAGACACACACACAGACACACACACAGACACACACACAGACACACACAGAGCAGGGCTCATCTGTCAATGGGACAGGTTGCCCTGGTGTGTACACATTGCACACACATTTTCTCACTCGGTCATCCCTCTCCTAAATACACACAGGCGTTTGGACAGAACTCAAAGAGAGGGACAGTGGTCACGTACAAACAGTACACCCTCACACACGTACTCACATGAACACACACACACAGCGCATATCCACTCCAGATGCTTCACAAATGAATGTCCTCCAGTCCTCGTACGTAGCCCACACACTCTTTCTTAAGAAAGAGACATTGTAACTACACACACGTGCACACAGAGACGCCATGCACGCACACACACACTCACACACACACACACACACACCCAGAGAAAAAATACATCAGCATACTCAGAGACACACAGAAGACACACACTCTGAGAGTTTGCATGTAAACATGCCCTGAAACACGTTCACAAACACACACATGCACGCACACATAGCACAACAGGAAGTCTTGGTGGGCCTGGTGGTTTCAGAGCTTGGTGGCTAGCAGCCCGCAGGCAAGAAATGTGGGGTTACTTTAGCACAGTGCCATTCCCAGGCCCAACAGCATACCCAAGGAACCCAATTTCATCCAATGCATCACACTCTACCTGCTGTTGCCATGGTAACACCGTCAGAGATTCTAACAGTTGGTTATGTCACTGCCTGTGGGCGGGGCATCCTGGTGGCCTATAGTCGTTTACATTCATGTATGAGTTGAGATCTCCCACCCAGCTACTGCTGCCAGGGGTTTACTGGACAGAGAGAGTAGGTGAGAAAACACACAAAGAGAGAGAGAGAGAGAGAGAGAGGGAGAGAGAGAGAGAGAGAGAGAGAGAGAGAGAGAAAGGGCCGTGTCCCCTACTTACAGTATATCATTATAAAGCCCTGCAATACCACGAATTGGGCAAATAAATGTATCCCCTCACTCAGTTGGTCCTGAGTTCTTCAGAACCACCCCCCAGCCCCACACACACACCTCATGACAACAAAAATACAAAGTCAAATGCAATTCTATTTGGCCCTGAACAGAAATGATACTTTAGCATCCTATATGACCCTACTCAGAGACAAAAAACACAGAACCACGCTGACAAGGTACAGACTCAAAAAACACACCCTGGCCATAGAGGTGCGTAGGCCCAGACAAACCAGTGCGCTCAAGAAACACAGAGAGAGACACAGCTGCACTTCCTGACACAGTGTATAAAATATGAGGACAACTATTTTTAAAAGATTGGAGAGGTCCTCCCTAAGTTACCACTTGCGAGCAGTGACGAGAGGCTTTCATACCTCATTGGACAAAATAAGGAATTCCTCATCATTGTAACTTCCTGCCATAAACGGAGGGACAGCCATAAACTTACTATCTTACTTTCTTATCATTTAATATTTACATGTGTATGTTTTTCTTTTGCTGTTAGTAACCTTCTTCCTCGATTATTATTAATATTTCTGTTTATTATTAATATTCGTTTCCCCTACTCCGTCCCTTCTGATGTAGCTGATGTATGTTGTGTACATACAGTGTCCAGCCCTCAACCCAAATGCTTTAGCAATACTGTAGAACATTATGGGCATGCCAGTAAAGCTTCTTTTGAATTGAGAGAGAGAGAGAGAGAGAAAGAGAGGTACAGACAGTCAGAGAGGGAGGGAGAGCGAGACAAAGAGAGAAAGAGAGAGATGAAAACAGAAAGGGATCAGAGAGGAGGAAAGGAAAAGAGAGAGAGATACTGGACAGAGTCCAGCAGATGATGAGGCATGGAGCCGGCTTCAGCTGCAGAGGCCAAGGGAAGGTTCTCACGCAAAGAAGGGTGAGTGGGAAAGAAAGAGGAGGGGGAGAGAGAGAGAGAGCGATAGATAGAGAGAGATAGATTGGAGGAAAGAGAGAAGCAAGACCACAACGACCATTTATGAAAATGAACAATAACAGAATTAGTAAGAACATAACATGCGGTCAAACGGTCACACAAAGGAATCTAGGCATCCTAAAAAGCCTGGGCTGAGGCTGAGGCACGACCTCTCAGAGGAGGCTGAGGCCAATTAACACATTTAGTGTTGGAGCGATGGGGTATGTGAGGTCAGGCGAGTACTGCCTTTGGCGTGCATGTTGCCAGAGCTTTCACACCACAACAACCATGAACAAACAAGTCCTGTCAGCGGGAGGTGGGAAAGTGACACGGAATGCGAGAGAACGAGAGAGAGAGAGAGAGAGAAAGAATAAGAGAGATGACAGCACCGGGAGGTAACCCTGCGACCCTTCTGTCACCTTGGGTGACCTGACTGAGCGGGGGGCACAAAAGGTTCTCAGGGATATGCACACAGACACACACACACACACACACACACACACACACACACACACACACACACACACACACACACACACACACACACACACACACACACACACACACACACACACACACACGCACACGCACACACACACGCACACACACACACACACATGCATACATACACTCACTTACACTCAAACTAGGTTTTTGTTGAAAGGCAAGCTTAAATGCCATTTAAAATATGCCAACTTCAGCAAATTTGTAGTGCATAATTCAACCACAACATTACTTCACCTAGAACATGCTCAATTGAGCACAACTTTCTCTTCACGTGAACCCTGAAACTCAAACAAATGCAGATGCACTCGGAGAAACCTTTC
>NC_137921.1:55927426-55947426 GCF_963457725.1 Sprattus sprattus | reverse complement strand
TATAGACACACACACACACACACACACACACACACACAAACACTTATTCACAAAAACATACATACACACACACACACACACACACACACACACACACACGCACAGGTGCGGTGAGGGCATAAACCAGTTCCCCTTCCTGATTAGAGGCCACTTTTTTCACCTCTGTCTCTCCCCTGGCAGCCGTGAGAGAGAGCGCAGTGGGGATTTTCCTGGCTGATGTCATTAGAGTGTCACCACCAGTGTGAAATCATGTCAACAGCTCCTGACACACACACACACACACACACACACACACACACACAAACACACACACACACACACACACACAGACACAGACGCACACACACACACACACACACACACACACACACACACACACACACACACACACACACACACCGTGTATACCTGGTTCACTATGCCAGCTCTCATAGAACAAGCTGCATGCTCATGCCAACGTTCTTTCATATGCATTGCACAATGCACCAAGGGCCAAGGATGGTGCCCTGATGGACATGTGAAGTCCTTTTCTTCCTGTGAAGACACTGCGTGAGAGTATATGTACCGGCCACGGGAGTGTTGGTTCGTGTGCGGGGACACAATACCCTTTGTGGTCTGCATTTTACTTTTCTTTCTCCCTCTCTCCCGCTCTCCCTCTCTCCCTCTCCTTTGGCCATTTTAAACACACAGGTATCAACATCATCATCATCAAGCAGTCTGAATGAAAGAATAAATCACACACAGACACACACACACACACACACGCAAATGCCTCTCGGGTTCCGGCAGCGAGCGAAAAACAGGAAAAATCTGCGCTCCTTTTCCTGCCCGGGTGACCCTGTTTGCGTGACACACAGGAAGCAGTTCAGGATGGGACAGGAAGTAAGCTTTTCCCTCTCGCGTATTGTCTCCACGGCGATCATTACATCATAAGAGCTGGTGGGGGGAGGAGAGGGAAGAAGGCAATAAATCGAGGGGTATGGGGGGGGATGGGGCACATGCCCTCATGGAGAAGCAATGCTAGGCAGAAGGAGGATGAGAGAGAGGGAGGTGGGAATAAGGAGGTCTGGGGTCTAACCTCAGTAAAAGAGGGTCAAGGACAAGCAGACAATTATATGTGGGCAAACCTTTGGCCGAGTGTAAGCCTACTACTATAGTGAGCATCCACAAACACAGGGAGTACACTACATCTCCACAACGACTATATGTCAGCCTACTATAGTGAGCATCCGCAAACACAGGGAGTACACTACATCACCACATCGACTACATGTCTACTACACAGAAGCTGCATCTAGGTGCTGGACCTAGGCCTTCATGCAGATTGCTAATTTCCTGAAGATTATGTGCAGTTATAGATGGAAGCCTCTAAACCCTGAAAACGCCTCTTATGATGAGCTGTATGATCACACTGAAGAGTGAGCTCAGTGGATGAACACACACAGCGGTCTGGCTATACCCAAACAATACCACCCCAGCATAGTTTTTGCTTGGGATTACAACAAAGTTTGTAATAAATGGTCAGAAAAGGAAACCTTGACAGTAGTGTTTTTGGAATAGCAGTGATCAAACAGTGAGGAACTATTTACAGGATAAATGAATGTCACTATGACAACACGGCCCCTATTGAGGGGGTTACAAGGGAGTCCCATAAGCCTGGGGTCAAGGATGCCAGACCTCACCTCTCTATTTGGTTCCATTTAATGGATTTTCTAACTGCCTCTGTAGTGAGCTCTGCACTGCTGTGATCTCTGTATCCGTAACAGCCAGAGCAGATCCAATCATCTTTAAGTCTGATAAGGATGATTGCTCATTAGGCATGCCCCTAAGTTCAGTGGAATAGAGCCAGACCACAATGGTCCACATCAGTGGATGTGGCTTTGGCAAAGCAAAGCTATTTATCAGGCACAAGGAAGAGGCAAAGAGAAGGCATGCATAAACCACGCCGGGGCTGCCCGAGGTACGTGTGTCTGTGGTATGCAGAAGGACTGGAGTCAATGAGTCAACTGGTGTTCAGTTACACCATATAACACACACACACACACACACACACACACACACACACACACACACACACACACACACACACACACACACACACACACACACACACGCACACACACACACCTCACAGCCGTCTCTCTCATACTCTCCACACCTGATGAGCGCTCATATTATCCTGGGCAGGAAGTTACTGTCTGTCCATCTGTCCCGACAGGAAGTCAACAACAGCCCCATGCAGGCCTGCTGACGTCAATCAGGACCTGCAGCGGGCCAACAGGAACTGCTGCTCTCCCTGTGCTTCGCATCACTCATGCTCTCCCATTCCACTTCTCTCTCTCTCTCTCTCTCACTCTGTCCATCACCCCCCTCTTCTGTCACTCTGTCTCTCATCTTCTCTCACCCGTCTCTCCCTGGTACTTGCTCACCCCCCCCCCCCCCCCCCCTCTCGTCTCGTCTCGTCTAGTCTACTTACTTTATTACCCCCAACAGCACAAGAAAAGCCCATTTGTCTGTGCACCGGGCACCGATGGGTTACCGGCAGTCCCCTACTGCCACTCGTCTCATCTCATCTTATCTCATCTCTGCATACGTCTCTCTCACTGTCAGTCCCTCTCTCCATCTCTCGGTTTTCTCTATCCCTGCTTCTCTGTCCAGCTCTCTGATTTATCTTTCTAACCTTCTCCCTAGATCTTATTAACAAGGTATCACTGTTCATACAAGAGTCTCTGCGCTGGCTGCTGCTTCCAGGCAGGACTCAAATAGCTACCCTAATGTGCATCAGTATGAAACACGCACGCACGCACACACACACACACACACACACACACACACACACACACACACACACACACACACACACACACACACACACACACACACACACACACACACACACACACACACACACACACACACACACACACACACACACACACACACACACACACACACACACACACACTCAATACCAAGAATTTCCAAGAAATACCAGAGTGAAACACTTTACACATAGATCACGCAATAGCTCTACAGTACTACGTCAGCAGACACAAACACACAGGGGTGTACACACACACACACACACACACACACACACACACACACACACACACACACACACACTTGGGCAACATGATGCAGTACACACCGCACTGCTATCTGGGACCAAACCAACACGTTTCTCAAGCTGTTTTCTAAACACTTCTGGGAACTGGTGGGTGTTCAGGTAAGTGCCTTGTGTTTGCATTCTTCTGCAGGTACACTGACCTGCCCTTCTACCGCTCCCGTCCTCCTCAAGGTTGCACACATGACTTTCTCTGGTCTGTTATCGGCCCAGAGGCCTCCCCCTTGCCCAATCACAGCACATTAATGAGCTCCCAAAGGGATTTTTGTTATGGAGTCTGACGGCAATGACTGCTTCCCACTTCCTTCATCGTCTCTCAGCCAAAGGCAGACTAAACATGGGCACATGGGCACTGAGTGTGTGTGTGTGTGTGTGTGTGTGTGTGTGTGTGTGTGTGTGTGTGTGTGTGTGTGTGTATGTGTGTGTGTGTGTGTGTGTGTGTGTGTACGTGGGTGAGTGTGTGTGTCTGTATGTGTACGTGACACTGAGCGGGCACAAAGAGGTCGAGTGTGAAGGTAGTCACGTACTGTGTGGTAGTGCAACACAGTTAATATGTCTTTGAAGACAAAACACACACACACACACACACACACACACACACACACACACACACACACACACACACACACACACACACACACGCACACACACCACTTGATGGGATTCTCTGTTGAGTCAGCCCAGTCTGCCAACATCCCGTACCAACATCCTGAACCGAGAACAAAGTGCGGGCGCTGCCTTGACACTCTACTGAGAGAAATAAGTCCAGAGAGGCAACAAACACACAGACAGACAGACAGACAGGCGGGCGGGCGGGGGGGCAGACAGACAGACAGACAGGCGGGCGGGCGGGCAGGCGGGCAGACAGACAGACAGACAGGGAGGGACCTTGATTTCAGTCTGCCGTCTGAAGAATCCATTTGGGTCCAGTATGAATGGTAAACACATAGTCGAGTACAACAGTGGGCTGGGAGGGTAGAAGGCGCTTCTGGATCAAGTTTGTGTGTGTGTGTGTGTTCTTTTGGATCAAGTGTGGGTGTGGGTGTGTTCTTCTGGAAGTGTGTGTGTGTGTGTGTGTGTGTGTGTGTGTGTGTGTGTGTGTGTGTGTGTGTGTGTGTGTGTGTGTGTGTGTGTGTGTGTGTGTGTGTGTTCTTTTGGAGACATTGTGGGCATGAGGTTACGATGACATACAGTATATATGTAGACTCTGGTGTGCTTATGTGAGTGGGGGTGTATCTTTGTCTGTGATAGGATCTATGATTGGACCAGATGGGCACACACTCATGTGTGTGTGTGAGTGTGATAGAGAGAAAGTGTGTGTGTGTGTGTGTGTGTGTGTGTGTGTGTGTGTGTGTGTGTGTGTGTGTGTGTGTGTGTGTGTGTGTGTGAGATAGAGATGTTAACATACCTGGCAGGCAGACTCTGGTGATATTGGGTTGAGTCCCCACAGGAGACCTCCTGTAAAAGACAAGACAAGAGCTCACAGTCACCATCATACTGTCTGTCTCACAGGAGGAGACTGAGACTCAAAAACAGAGACAGAGACAGAGACAGAGACAGAGACAGAGACAGAGACAGAGACAGAGACAGAGACAGAGACAAAGACAGAGACAGAGACTGAGACTGAGACTGTGAGAGAGAGAGAGCATCAAGTCATCTTCACTCAAACAGCAAGACCTTGGATTAGGGATTCTAAAGAAGCCAGTGTCCAATAAATAAGTCCTCCGGTAAAACTAACACTGGGAACGAAACGTACCACAAAGACCTCACATCCAGCCTCTGATTAGCCCAACCAGACTGGACCACTCACGGAGACACTGACCAACCTGACCTGACAAACCCCTTACTGTCCTGTCCACCACAGTGCCGACTAAGAGACTGGGTTCAGACGCACGTGGTTTCAAGGTAAACTGACTTCTACCCTCTTGTACGTTTTTCTACAGAACTGTTTTTGGCTTTCAAACCACGGCGTGTGGTTGGACTGGGCCGTCCTGTGTGAGATGTACACAGCGGAAGGGCCCCAGCATAAACAGCATGGCTGCCTGACGCCTTACTGCAGCACAACAAGGGCAACGTGGATGGAGTCGCCAGCAATGTGGTGACCTTACAAACTCATGTCATCCTCACGAGAGGGACACGTTTATGAGCCTGGCAATGTGATTAAGAGGAAGTTTACTTCATAGCTCATAATTGTCTTTCATCCTGCCACTGTGTCTGTCTTCATGAGTCTCTATCTCTCTCACTCTCTGTCTTTCTTGCTTTCTGTCCATCTCTCTCTCTCTCTCTCTCTCTCTCTCTCTCTCTTTCTGTCCATCTTTCTCTCTCTCTACGTGTTTGTGCCTGTAACCATCTGGGTACTGAATCCTGTCCAGAAGCTGCTGAGGTGAGTTGGCACTTGCAGGGTAAATCCTCTAGCCCTTTAAATCTGTCATACCCTACCACCGGGATTCAGTGGGTTCTGTGCCAAACCAATCCATGCTTGTTTGTGCATCGGTGGGGGGGGGGGGGGGGGGGGGGTTGCTTGACTAGCCAAACACTGCATGCAGGAAAATGCACAATACTCCACTTTGCCCTCTTAGAGGTGGTGCCAGGAAAGATATTGGTCATAACAGTTAGAATTCCCCCTCCACCAATCCAAAACTGCAGCATTGTCTGCAATATTCAGGTGCTAGCGTGGGACTGAAAGGGTTTGCCTTCAAATGCTAGTCTACTCAGTGTAACAAAGGAAGCTGATGGAACAGTGTCGTCGCTCTGACGCAGTAGATGGTAATGGGAGGGACGGGTGGATTGGGGAGGATGGTAGATTACTTCGGCCTTTTCCAGTTGCCTCTGCCCAGTGTTAAAAAAAAATCGTATCCTCGAAAAATCTCTGGAAACCCACGTCAAAAATGAGTGTTTTCCAGACACCTACATGTTAGGTTGGAAAATGGGCTGATAGGTCGACACCAATACCAGCTCCATATTTAACTGACTTAACTGTGAGTAGGATGAACTCTAGTGGCCAAATCTGTACACTGCAGCTCTGATCTCAAACTCTGAACTAGCTCCTTTACTTGAAAGCAGCCGCACACAGTTACCAGTTCACTCACACAGAACACACACCCCCACCTCCCTACACACACCCTCCAACCCTCTGGTAAATTATGACACATACGACCCAAAACGGTCCTAGATTAATGATCCTGTAATGATACAAAGATGTCAATGAAACAATGAGACAGAAGATATACTTCCATGAAACCTATCATCATTCCTTCAAAAAACACTTACTTGTTGGAGGCACACTGGACATTGGTCAAGACTGTGACGTTATTTCTTACACTTCGAAGGCTTGCAAGAACCTAGTCAAGGAGAACAAAAAGATTGCAGAAGAAAGAAATGAACACACTGCACAAGACCAAGAACGAAGGCTGTTGCAATGGCTGATGTCGTCACACTGACCTGAGCAAAAGGTGTGACGATCAGATCATCCCCGTGCCTGAGGGGGAGAGACAGGAAATCATGTCACTGGGTTGCTAGATTCAGAGTGAAACCATGAGTGTTACATAACATCACTCCCAAATCCTCCTAGCCTTCCAGTTAAGAGGAAATGACAGACCTGGGTGCCCTTGGGCACACTGGGAAAGAATGCCTCTCTGTCAGTGACCGGCACCTCCATACCCCACAACATTTCCATACAACTGGGCCAGGCGGATAACAGGCCTCGAGGACTCCTGCGTTACTCTAATGAGCCTGGTTCAAATTAGATCAGTCCAAAAATGCTGCCTTGCATAACTAAACAGAGACTGTTGTGGGGAAATGAGGCAATTGCCTTCTGGCACGGATATCCCCCACAGCTTCCCCAGAGCTCAGTCAAGTTACAACCAAATCAGGTGGCAGGATTCGACACCATTGCGTGATTCAAAGGAATTTCAGGGGAACTCATCAAACGTGTTCACGAATCTGGAATCCTTCAATGATGTATGAGGGCTTACAACTATGACATGCTTTTCCACAGAAAAATCTTCCTGTTAAAGTAAACCACATAAAAGATGTACAAGTGGCTCATTTATAGTGAGAAAGCTGGTCTCTACAGCAACAGTGACTGTGTCATTACACAAATGATCAATATAACACAAACACTGTTGATATGATTCATTTCTTATGTATAAACACACAGCACTCACAGCTCAGAGGCGATGGAGGAGTTTCTTGACATGGACTTTGGCGAGAGGTCGTAGTCACTGTCCGAGCGGTAGAGGAAGGACTCCCGCCGCTGGTTGTGGCCCGGGAAGTTGGTGTGCAGAACCAGGCCAGAGCCCGGCGAGGCCTGGGGGTCCAATGGACTGCAGCCGGCGGACGGGCCATTCTCCACATCAAAGCTGCAACAGAAACAGAGACACCAATACGCTTAACACAACAGCACAATAATAAACAGACTACCACACGCACACACACTTCACATAGCGTCATAAACACAAAACCACTATTATGACAGTACATCTGAAAACATAAATAATATAACCCTTAAATACTTAAAAAAAAAAAAAAAATGAATACCAGTCCAGCTCTACATAAGTGGCATGTGTATTTGCTTATTTACTAAACCGATTATATTTACATTTAATACCTGAAGAACAGAGATAACACCCACATGATGCACATTCACAACCATGCTGACATCACACACCCTGGACTTTTTTCTTGTTCTAACAATTACCTATTAATACACCTTTTAGGTTATAGGATAGTTTGACCAAAATCTTCCAATGACAGCATAGATGTCAGCACTACTGCACACAACACTGTCAGCAGCACACTGGAGCGGTACCAGAGCTCACTGTACCACTGCAGTCTTAGAGCGGTACCACAGTACACTGTACCACTGCAGTCTCAGAGCGGTACCACAGCACACTGTACCACTGCAGTCTTAGAGCGGTACCAGAGCTCACTGTACCACTGCAGTCTTAGAGCGGTACCAGAGCTCACTGTACCACTGCAGTCTTAGAGCGGTACCACAGCACACTGTACCACTGCAGTCTCAGAGCGGTACCAGAGCTCACTGTACCGCTGCAGTCTTAGAGCGGTACCAGAGCTCACTGTACAGCTGCAGTCTTAGAGCGGTACCACAGCACACTGTACCATTGCAGTCTTAGAGCCAAAGGAGCTCACTGTACCATTGCAGTCTTAGAGCCAAAGGAGCTCACTCTACCACTGTAGTCTCAGAGCCAAAGGAGCTCACTGTACCACTGCAGTCTCAGAGCTAAAGGAGCTCACTGTACCACTGCAGTCTCAGAGCCAAAGGAGCTCACTGTACCACTGTAGTCTCACCGCCAAAGGAGCTCACTGTACCACTGCAGTCTCAGAGCCAAAGGAGCTCACTGTACCACTGTAGTCACAGAGCCAAAGGAGCTCACTGTACCACTGCAGTCTTAGAGCCAAAGGAGCTCACTGTACCACTGCAGTCTCAGAGCCAAAGGAGCTCACTGTACCACTGCAGTCTCAGAGCCAAAGGAGCTCACTGTACCACTGTAGTCTCACCGCCAAAGGAGCTCACTGTACCACTGCAGTCTCAGAGCCAAAGGAGCTCACTGTACCACTGTAGTCTCAGAGCCAAAGGAGCTCACTGTACCACTGCAGTCTCAGAGCCAAAGGAGCTCACTGTACCACTGCAGTCTTAGAGCCAAAGGAGCTCACTGTACCACTGCAGTCTTAGAGCCAAACGAGCAGTACCAGAGCTCAATCTTCATTCTTCGTCAGACTGGATGGGTGGGCAAATTTGGTGATTGACCATAATTCAACAACAAATACTTCATGTATGCCCTTTTGAACTTTCCCCAGTCTTCCTCCTCCAGATTTCTAGCTGGCTAGAATGCTAACCTCTGGTGTAAATAAAAGTTTACCAGGTACCTAGCTGACAAGAACAGTAGGAAGTGGCAACACTTTGTCATCAGGATTTAGTTTGATCACGCCTAAGCCATTCAATTCAATCTAGTCCAAGTGACAAAGTGACTTGTAATAGCAGATCAGCTGCCCTAAGCGGATTTGAGCTCTTTTATAAGACGTGGTTTGGTGCTAGTGCACAGTGCCATGGCGTTCATAATCTCAACACCTCATATTTAAAACCCTCACACACGCTGCCCTTTCACCTGCGACCAGAGAAGCTGGAAGTCCACATGCGTTTGTGAATTCAGTGACCACAAACTCGAGTGAAGAGTAGGCCTATCTGTATTTGAAGCAGTTTGTGTGCGTATACGTATGTGCATGTTTATGTCTGTTGTATCAAGGTTTCTGCTTGGATTTGTTCTTGCTGCCTACTGTCCGGGAGGAATTTATTCTCTTACCAGCGCATGTTCCAAACACAATCTATGTTACAACCGCAAATATAATGTAGCCTTTATGATGCACACCTAGGCTGACAAAAGAATGACAATGCCCTCAAATCAGTTTGACTGTTACCAGGAAATCTTCATAGGGTGTGCATTTGGATGTAGGGTGGGCACTGGGCAGCTTCATTTGAATAGATGTACAGATCCAACCTATCTGCCATGGTGTAGGCTGCAACTGCAATTTAGCGCTAGCAAGATCCTGCTTGACACCACTTTATTCTAATCTGTGGAATAGCTGTCAAACTGTCCTGATTAGCAACCATAGCCCTGAGATAAAAGAAGTAAAGACGCAAACCAGAGGACAGAAACATTTATCATTTAAACACAACGAAACATTAATCAGTTTGTTTTCAACATTAGCAATGGGGGATTTACAGTGGGCGAACAGAACTATCCCAGTGAAATGACGTGTTTAAGTTGCTGGCAATTAGAAAGGAGAGCACATTTACCGTTGTGTCATAGGCTATCGAACATGCTGTGAATGGACCAAATCCCTTTTCTCTCCCCACACTGTATAATGGGAGTGAGAAGTGGTTGGATATTGATCGGATGAACTAGCATTTATCAATAAAATAAGACATGGTTCCGTTATTGATTTATTTGAAAATGTCCGCTTTAAGGATAGTCTATGTTAAATGATTTGTATGAGGATTATTACATTTTGGACATGACTGACAAGTTCTGAATTTGATTGTTTTTTAAATAAATTTCACCATGCCAAAAACGGTAAAAAGGCCTACCGAATAGCGGAAACCCTGTGCTGTATGTCTGGGTCTGTGTGTGTTTGTGTGTGTTTGTATGGCAACGGCAGAGGAAGCAAAAGAGGTGGGATAAGAGTGTCATCTATCCTTGCCCTTGGAACTACGGGTGGGGCGATGGTGAGGTGGTGGAGGGTTGGTGGGGGGAGTTTCATGTGGAGTCTGATCTGGAAGGGCTCAAGGGTTCCCAGCAGTCAGGATGGAAAGCGAGCGAAGCCAGCTCACTCTACACACTGTACGTCTGGACAGGAAGCTGAGTGGATGTGCCTCCTCGCCACATGAAAAGAACAGGCCCCCTTCCCCACATCAACTTTACCCGGCCTAAAATAACCTGCCTTGAGGAGAAGCAGAGATGAGCCCAGATTGGGATGGAAAGAGGGCGAGGAAAAACGATGGAGAAAGAGGGCGAGTGTGTCGGACAAGACAGAGAAAGACTGTGTGTGCACTTGTGTACGTGTATGTACTGTATGTGTGCACACATGTGGAAGAGAGGAGTGAGTGTGTGTTTGCGTGTTTTTGTGTGTGTGTGTGTGTGTGTGTGTGTGTGTGTGTGTGTGTGTGTGTGTGTGTGTTGAGTCTCAGCCAGTGTGGTACAGAGAGCTTGTCCAAACGAGGAAAGCTGACAAATCCTCCACACACACACATTATCACACTTAGTTGGCTGATTAACTGCCCATCATCAAGCCTCTCAGTAGCAGGGGGGTCGTCACGGGAGAGTGCCAGGCTAAGTGTCACGTACAATTGAATTTCATTATAGAAGCTCAGACAAAACACTGAATTTTACAAAGTGAAGAACCATGCACCTAGCAGCCTGAAACATGTGTGTCATTAACATTAATGTGAGATTGTGCATAACATTCAATTGGGTTCTGTTCTGAATAAAGAGCTTCTGGCTTCTGAGCAGCCTGGATTTAAAGGCAAGGCATAGTGTTGAGTTAGCATGCCAACAGTAACACAAGCAAGCCGGTTGGACATATTGCTGCGCTCATTCTTTTGATAACAAACCACTCAAGAGAAGGACTTTGTTGGGCTTCTGCCTGGGACATTGCAGCAAAACACACACACACACACGCACACACACACATGCGCAAACACACGCACGCACACACACGCACGCACACACACGCACACACACGCACACACACACGCACACACACACGCAAAGCTTTAGACATTCCAGTGGCCACTAAGTTGATGGCTTCCTCAGTGATCATAAATGGATTGCCCTTCAGACACGGCATTCCTCATCAGTGGAAGTATGTGGCATTACCATAACTTGCCATTATCAAGTAACCTTTTGGCTTATACCACATCATGCCCTAAGATATAGCCATTATCAGACCCCAAATCTCGACCATATGGTCACCATCCAATTTACAAAAACAGTCTGCACATCAACCAGTCTCTCTTCCCATCTGTGAAAGTGTAAAATGTTAAAATGCCATATATATCGCTGAGGTAACACTTCTGGTGTGAGCTATTCTGGATATACTCTGGGATTCTTTTATCACAATGGATTTGTAATGCACTGTAATCAGAATAACACTGTGCCCTGATTGTAATAATACACCACAGATACCAAGATAATAGAAGCCTATCAGCATATTAGCAAAACAAATAACTACTTCTACTACTGCTGATAGAGATGTATTAACATCAAATGACAACAGCCAGAGAAAGCCATTCTCATGAGTATGAAAAGATATTTAATTTGTTGACCAAGAAAGTGGTTTGCAAAATCAACAGGAAATCATAGAAATATATATGACAACACCACTCGGAGCAGAACACTTATTGCCGATTGCCTTGATGATAATTACAGTCTGTCTGTAGAGCTGTCTACTTGTTCAGGAAAGAAAAAATGCATACCATAAACACACAAACATGAAACTCTAATCCAACGTTTGGCTGAGATTCAGGAATGTATGTCCCGCATTCAATTAAAAGTTTAAAATGTGTAGCTAGTGAGCTTTGTGTCAGCATCGCGCTGTGACATGCTTATTCCCTGAAATGAGTTCCCAGCATAGCTAACCCACACTTGGAAAAATATCAAAGACTGAGTCAGGCCAGAAGAACATCAGACAGGGCAAAGAAAATGTTTTTAGGGAAAATGGGAATACCGGTAGGATTGAGCCAGAGAGCCCTTGAACATCCGTGGGGTTGTCCTTTCCTAAGTGGAACACACTGTAGGTCACTCCGTCCCCCCTGAGAGGGAAGGGGGTCTGAGAATGTTATCAGGAAGTCACCCCAGTGACCCCCAGTGCTGTCAACATGTCCTGTTCCCAGGACGATCGCCAAACCCAGAGATTCCAAAATAGCTCTCCTTTTTCCTAAAATAGAGATGGACACACTAAAGGTGTAATGTGTCAATCGCCCCCTTCATCTGATTCAAAGCCAAATTCCCTCCTTCCCCAAATGACTGTCATTTCACTCAGATGATTACCAGGAATACCACACTTTTCCTAATACTCCATTAACAGATGCCACCCGGGGTTCTTCTGAGATGTCACTGAGGCCACTGCACAGGGATGCTCAGGACAACTGTTTTCTATGGGATCACTTGCAAGAACATACAGAAGCTGCAATACATCTCAAACAGCGCTGCCAGGATTCTGATGAAGGTCCAGAAATATGAGCACACAACACCAATGTTACACTCACTACACTGGCTCCCTGTCTCTTTCCGGATTGACTACAAAGTCCTTATACTCACCCATCCCATCCATACTCCCCAAACCTCCACCTGCACCCTCAGGTCTTCAAACAGCTCACTCCTCCACGTCCCCAAAACCAAGCTCCGCACCGTGGGCGACCGGGCCTTTTGCTCGCTAGAGCCACACTTATGGAACAGCCTCCCCAACCACCTAAGGGCAACGCAGATGCTGGACTCCTTTAAAGCTGGACTTTAAAAAAAAATATTCAGGAAGGCATTTCTGGCCTTGTGTTAAATCTAGCACCACTAAGTTTTCTATTATGCTTATGTTAACACATTTGTTATTTTATTGTATTATTATAGTTAGTTTCTAATATGTAGGCACTCTGAGATTGTTTTGAATGAAAAGTGCGTTAAAAATAAAATGAATTATTATTATTATTATTATTATTATTAACTGGCTGGTGCCTCCTATTGGTTGGGCAATACCTGCAAACTCACTGTGGGGAATTTCAGTCAAATGAGAATTTTTCAAATAAGTAAGGGGAAGACTGCACCACTTAGTAAAAACAAATCTCCCCTTTAAACTTATCTGATCAAATCTGATGACTGTGTGGTTTTACAAATTCCTATGATACAAATACTACCAATTGTACGCTTATTTAAAGCATATAATCCCAGTGGTCTGGGAAGTGTTTTGGCCAAAGCAGTATTACTTTCTGTCTTCAATGTTTGTAACATTTATGCTTATGAAGCAGTACATAGAGCATTTGGATGTAGTGTATGTCTTCACTGCTCTTAAACTGTAATCCCAAAACAAGTCATCACAGAACGCCTCCAACACATGAAGAGTCTGACAGGAAAGGCCAGCAGGTAGGTGGAGTGCTGACACAGAAATAAAGAACAGACAGAAAGAAAGAAAGAAGGAAGGATAATATTTAACAATTGATGAAGAGCTAGGGATACATCTTGCATAATAGGACCAAGGGGAGGACAAAAGGCAGTCACAGAATTCTAGAAGAATGACAGCAGCCCGTAATGGTAGGAGTGTGACAGAGATGACGTCACTCGATACCAGTTTAGTAGTTCAGTCGAAACCATCCACGGTGCCAAATCAAGAGGGCACACAATGCTGCCATGAAAGCTGTTACTGTTAACTGTATTTGCCCGCTACACATAATAAAAATAAAACAAAACATCTATGAAACTGAATAAAGAAATGAAATGGAATGAGTGTACTTTGGGATCCACCTCAACAAACAGCAGCTATTTACCTAGCAACACTTCTCAGTTCAGGGAGCTGCTGGACCCAAGTCATGAATAAGCAGAAGTGAAGGGGATGTCCTCTCATTATCAGGAGCTAACTGACTCAGAATCAGTCAGCACCTCCTTCCTCTGCTACACTTTCCTGGCCAGCCGCAACAGAAGCGGGAACAACCCCATAGACCACAGGAAACGCGCCCACGAGAGACAACAGCCATTGAAGTGACTGCATGGGTGAAGAGAGCAACTGCTCCACCCGACAATACAAACAACAAAGACTGGAACAGACACCCTAACAAACGCACTTGGAGTGTGGAATGTAGCCATATCAAGTGGGCTGTCAAGACAAAAGAAATGTTTTGCACACATCTCTTTTACTCCATGACACTGTTATAACCTAGCTCTTCATTGGTGACGAAGAAGATGGAGTCCATGGAACTTCATCTGTATTTAGATGTATTTAAAGGCCATTTTCTTTTTTTACAAATCATTTTGTTTAGGGACTATTATAACTTATTTGTTATTTTTCTTCAGCTGTTCATGCCCTATAAGGAGTTAGCTGTGAGGGTACAATTTCAGTAGTGCATTTGGGACACACACATACAACTATAAGACGAGTGTGACCAAGAGAACAGACAAGGGAGAACAATGAAGTGCCGTGGGTGGGAGGTTGTGTCTGTTTGATGGGTGTATACATGTCTTTTCATTTCTTTTTTCACTTGCTCTTTGTATTATATACAATGACAAGGCATCTTACTAAAGTCACTGAACAAGACAAACTGCTTGCCTCGTCTTTGGAAGGTCACAAAGACTGAACCTACTAGTATGAAAAAGGAATGAGAATAAAAAGTCTGAAGTGACAACAGGAGAAGGAACAGGGCTCTAGCTTTCTTTCTTTAAGTGGCGCTTGCCTTCTGCCATTTTGGGATGGCAAATTACAGTTGGGATCTGCATTTTCCATGACATCCCCCAAACTGCATACTTTGCCCAAATTACACTGGCTAGCCAGGGTCACATAGTTCTGCCAGCCTCGGCCCTTTTGAAAACACTTGGGTATGTGTTTGTGTGTGTATGTGTGTGTACACATGCATGTGTGTATGTGTGTGTGTCTGTGTGTGTGTGTGTGTGTGTATGTGTATGTATATGTGTGCATGTAGATATCTTTTGAAACGTGCTTGCTGACGTGCAGGATGTTGAACTTCTCCTGAGAAGGTATGAAACTGACTTATGAGAACAGACAAAATTACATGAATAGGCTCTACTGATGACATCACCACGACCCAAAAGGTTGAGAAAATAAATAATGACGCTGGAAAATGCTCAGCCTGTATACACAAGCCATTAGCTAATTCAAACTCAGTCCTGCTTTCAAAACAGACTCGGATCCAAGACCTCTTGCTCCAACGTTTCTCCTGCTCCTAAAGACTGAGCAAAACAAGAGCAAGGTGGCTCAGCGAGACTGGACACATAGCATTATGAACAACAACACACTACCTCAACACAATATGCCAAAAGGTCATGCCCTACCTAGAGGGTAGATCTACTCACAATCACGTACACACACACACACACACACACACACACACACACACACACACACACACACACACACACACACACACACACACACAGACACACACACACATACACACACACACGTATATTAACACATTAACCAAACAAAGATAGGAAGCCTCCAGCTCTGTGACTGGCCAGCAGCCCCTTGTGCACACACAGGGAGAATCCCTCCAATCCCAAGACAAACATTTGATCTCCTGCCTTTTAGCACAAATCCGCCTGACTGGGAGATTATCTCTGTTGGTATTTGGTGTCATGGGAAACCTCCACACACATTTAGTGACACTGCGTGCGCACACACACACACACACACACACACACACACACACACACACACACACACACACACACACACACACACACACACACACACACACACACACACACACACACACACACACACACACACACACACACACACACACACACACACACACACACACACACAGATAAAGAGAGAGAGACTATTCACTTAGTGGAAACAAATGCATATAAATACTGCAAACATAACCTTTCTGTGGACCTTTCAAAGAAGCTGATACTTGTGAACACACACAAACATAAATGTAATGCCCGTAGAAATCCAAGCTCTGTGCTTCAGTTTGTAAAACCAAGGGGTATGCCACCCACACCAACCGGATGGCAAACATTTTTGCTTCCATATGTAACCTACCAAACAGCCGCCACAGGTCATATGAAGGTATGTTTTACACGTTCCACCTGACCTTAAGTTATCCACACAGAGAGCACACTGCAGGTTTCATATTGATTAATATGATGATTGATATGATTACTGTGATTATACTGAGAATTCATGTGCCCAACAGGAGGATTAGTCTTCATTCGAGGTCTGTTATTCATTTTGCATTAATGCATTTCATAAACAGCTGAATCCTATTTTTATAAATAATATTATATTCATTAAACAAACCCCCCCTGTCCGCATGCCCCCAATACAGTGTCCCTCCCTGCCCTCCCGGTTAATCCAATCAAATTGGAGCTGTTGTTGTAAATAATGATGGCATACCTCAAGCACGCCATAGTTACATAAACACCTCAAATCAAATAATAAGAGTTTCAGAAAACCGGAGGAATTGAGATCAATTGAATAACACAGAGCCGTGCGAGGTATGAGGATACACATTGGAAGTTGTGCAGGTAAGCAGCTCTGGATACAAGATGCATGCTTGTTGTGGTAACCAAATGTAAACAAATCAGACAGACACAGGGTAGCTGTCCAGTGTCCTTCCACATGTACAGTATCACAGACACAATGAAAGCAGCTGAAAGTTAAAGAGTATTCAAATTCAAGGCGAATTTGCACAGAGAATATAAACTGAGGACACAGAAAGATGAGAAGGGCGAGCCGACAGACGAAACAGCGGACAAACTTTTAAATCCGTCTAGAAATTCTGAAAACTTTTGAAAGGACGGAGGAGAGGAAGAGAGACCCGGAGAAAAAACAGAAATCAGGAGAAGCAACCCAAGGCTGACCTTCGAGTGGTTGTGGTGTGCAGTCTCTTCACCACCTCTTCAGAGAAGTCAAAGTGGACTCTGCCTCTGTGACAGGGGGACCTGTGGAGCATAGCCCCAGCGCGAGCAGTCAGAGCCAGGGTGCTGGAGTCGAGCGGCCACGCACACGTGTGTGTATCTGTGTGTCTGTGTCAAACTGCCAGCGAGAACGCCACTTCACTTCACACGCCTCTTTCAAGCACGGAGCCTCCTCCGTCTTGCCGTGGTTCTCCCAGCGAGTGCGAGTGCTGCTCCACTCACTGCCCCGCCACTTCCCCTCCCTGTGGCCACCTCAGCCTCCGCCAGGGCTGCCGAGCACTCTGCACAGCACAGCCAGGGAGAGGGCAAAGACAAGGGACGGAACAAGCTGAGTGGAACGGACTCATCCGTGTGTGTGTGAGAGAGAGTAGGGGGCTGGGTGCTGATGGTCTGCTTTGAACACAAAGAGCTGTATGAACCTGTTTTTTTTAAGCTCTGCATTTACAATATGTCCCTTGGAGACCACAATGTAAAGGAATGGCTTCAACACAAAAGACTTTAAGGCTGCTAAGTCACACAGGGTAGAAGGACCGTTAGAAAGATTGACATTTCTGGGACTGCACTTTAGAGAACAGAAAGTGTGGAGGACGTTCTTTCCATTGCCAAATGAAGCTCAAATAAAACACTTAATCATACAACGTCCTCTTTTGAATGAGGAATCAAAACTTTTTCAATGAAATGGTTCCTCTGAAAAGTGGATGTCATGCTTTTTTAGGAGAGAGAGTCCTCATAAAGCATGTTATGGGCACCTACTAATGAAAGTTTGATTTCTTATCTCAGTCTTCCCTTCCAGGAAACACTGCTGAATGACAACATCTGCCGTCAAGAAGGCTCCGCCACATTTCCACATAATTGTTCTTTCCGCTCACACATTTCTGTAGTAGCTGTGTGATGAATGGCAGCCATTGGCGTATGTGTGTGTGTGTGTGTGTGTGTGTGTGTGTGTGTGTGTGTGTGTGTGTATATGTGTGTGTGTGTGTGTCTGTGTGTGTGTGTGTGTGTGTGTATGTTGAACACGAGGAGAATATTCCTTAAAGGGTAGCCTCTGCCTGTGGTGAGAGTCTTTGGCAAGGAGACAGCGGGCCACTTTGAGTGGTGTGTGGGACGGTCTGTCCATTCAAGAGCCTGGTGGTAGACTGTAATACAATTAAACAAAAAGTCTATAAATAAATCATCTTATTCAAACATCCCATCAGCCTTCTACAGCTTCCTTCAGAAAGCTCATGTTTCTACGGACACAGACTGCTACTGTTGGTAGCGAAGATTTCAAGAAGTCTGCGATATAACTTCAGTATACAGTAACACTGCGAACCACAACAGACACGTCAGACCCTCAGCGTGGACAGAGGCCCTAACAATGACCAAATGGTGAAACACACCGTTACATAATGGCTCTAGTGGCCAGATAACCGGCAGCATAGGTTCCTGTCAGAACGATAACAAGCCCAATTCATTCCGCCTCCTTCCCTAAGTGGACTGAAAGTGCTGCATGACACAATAGGCAGGGTTCTGGCAGAAGGCTTCTCACACATGACTGCATGTTCTTATATATAATAGTGCTAATACCTCTAAATCAGATAGTGATGTTGAGATGAACTGTTTTGTGGTTAATCTTGGTTATAAATCAACAGTGGATGAAGCATTTCAAACTTTAAGGTCAGCACTTTAAAAAGTAAGTTTCAAAAAGGTCTGTCTGTGTGAATATGGGCTAACTTGTGTTCTGTAACGCTCCATGTGCCAGGAAGGGAGCCCTAAAGCCCCGAACCACATGCCGCCTCCCCCCCCCCCCAAAATGCCATGAGACGTCACTGGGAGGGCATTCCACACGTTCTTGTGTCACACTAAGTCACTATTGTTCCCCTCCTCTGGAGTGCACTGGCCCTCGCATGCTGGATTATGTGTGCCAGCGGAGATTACTCACGCACGCCGGTCGCCGTGGTAACTGCCAGCCTGGGGTTAAGGGGTCAGGATGCAAGACTTTTTTATTTAGAGTGGAGGGTTGGGGGGGGGGGGGGGGGGGGGAGTCACTGACGTGAGCTGGTATGATGATCTCAGTCGGACTGATTCACTGTCTGTGAGTCAAGCGGGACATGAACAACTGTGAACAACTCTGAATCTGAGCAGGGTGTCAAGAGACTCTGGTCGTGTCATGTCTGTGTTATTGTGTGACTCACTAAAAGAGCCAAGTCTTCGCATCATGGACCATCCTTTCCTTCATGGCCAGCAAAAGTCCAGACAGATGCACACACCTAATTTAGGCAAGGTGTGCTTTCAGTGACTGGATTTCAATATAAAAGTGCTTGCCCAAATGATATCCTCACACACCCCTACAATATGATCCATTAACAGACAGAGGTGTGTGTGTGTGTGTAAATCATCAGGATTGTAAGGGCCAGTTTGGATGAAACTGTTCCTGAATCAGACGTAAAGTAGTGCTGGCTCTGACAGGGTGGAGCTCCAGTGTGCCTGAGCTCCAGCACCATGGCAGTGACGGCTCATTTGGCATCCTGAAGACAACGGTAGAAGCTTAACTGATGAAACCAGGGGCTGAGCAGTGTAGTTCAATTCTGGGCATTGTAACAAAACTTTGTGGGTTTACCAGTAGAATAATTGCTTATTTTTTTCTGCGTGGAGTGGAGTGAAGTTTTTGTCAAATTGCTGAGAAGTCAAGTTGCAACCCTTCGTCCCCCAAGTCCACTCAG
>NC_137921.1:55909926-55917426 GCF_963457725.1 Sprattus sprattus | reverse complement strand
CACAACACACAACACATAGCACAACACACAACACAACACATAGCACAACACATGAAACAACACATACAGTATCACAACACATAACACAACACATAACACAACACATAACACAACACATAACACATCACCGTGGCGACCCTCCCTTCACAATTCAGCCATACATACTTCGATGTCAGGTTGCATAAAAAAGTACAAAATGATCAGAAATAGAACTTCCATTTCAGTTATAGTACCAATGAAAATAGTTATAATAATAATAATATTCTAAGAGAAAAGTACTTATTTTTGTATGTATTCCAGACCATGTTGCTATCGTCGTTTCGCAGGCGCCATGCATTCTGGCGACAGATATTTCAGAAACTGTTATATCAGGAAATGTGTTCAGCCATTGAAATAGAGTCAGTGTATGTGGTGGTTGCCAGCGTTGAGCTAGGATCTTTTTAGCAGCAGTCAACCCAGATAATGCTATTCTTTTTCTGATTTTGGAAATTGAAAAATATTCAACAGTGTGGCTGTGGGGTGCAAGGTAAGTCTATCCCTAGCAATTCTGATAGTGCAAATGTCACCATCTTCCAGAAATGAGCCACAGGCTCACAATACCAGTACATATGCATAAATGTTCCCACATGACCACCAGTGCACAGATCACATAATGGAGAGGTAGAGATCTTCATTGCATGACGTTTTCTTGGGGTCAGGTAGGTTAGTATAGAGTTCATCTGAATTTGTTGGTGGTCAGGATTCTTAGAGGATTCTATAATTGAACCCCACACTCTGTCCCATTGTATGGAGTCATCATTTTGATTCAGGTCCTTTAACCAAATATTTTGTACATAAAGGAAGTGTAAGAAGATAATAGAAATTGGGAATAAAGTAAAGACACTATACCCTTTGGATTGCTTTTGCTTAGAATATTATGCAGGGGATGGAGCACAAGTTTCGTGTTCCAGGGAACTCCATAGGCTTTCATAGAGGACCTTAATTCCTTAATTGAAGGTACAGGAAGAAAGAGAAGCCAGGCAGGTTATAAAATGTACCTTGGTCATCAAAAGAACGAAGGCCCTTATCATCGAAAATATCACCTAAGACATGAATACCTCTGTCCTTGCAGGCAGGAAAGGTAAATGGAGCTTTACCAGTTAGGAGTGAAAAGTTATTAAATATCGTTTCCATTATCTTTGAATAATGTATAGGTTTCATTGAGTAACTACATTGGTACGGTGAAGGTCACAGTGCATGTCTGTGGGTTAAGGCCATTGCAGTCACAGTCGAGCATGGCTCTGTCATAACAGCATACAAAAACGCACATGTATATATATAAACATACACGCTCCTCTGACCCTCTGAAGCCTGTGTCATGACAACAGCTTACAGGTCATTCACCACACACACACACACACACACACACAATCACCCACTTAAGCAGCACGGCCATTACAGGAAGCTCGGCATGACCCAGACCTAATCAGTAAGAAACCATTCTCCTCCTTCAAGACCTCACAGAGAAAGAGCTACACAAACATAAAGAAAAGACAAGGTGAGACACAGGCTCTTTTTCTCTCTCTCTGTCTCTCTCTCTCTCACACACACACACACACACACACACACACACTAATGATGCCGACCATGCTGTGCAGGGATGTGTGTGTGGCTCTTGGCCGTCTACTCTCTGCCACTGTCAGGTGAGGCGGGCGCTGGATGGGGCTCAGGTGACTGATGACTCATGAGGGGGTGCTAGGGGCAGGGTGCTGCGGGCGGGGTGGGGCGGGGTGGGGTGGGGTGGATGAGACGGGGGCCTGCTGGAGGCGGAGTGGCAGAGGGATCCAGAACAACACACCAAATAGGCACCACTGCAGCGGTCACACTGATTGGTTGGGTAAACGGATCACCAAGAAGACAGGGCACAGAGAGAGAGAGAGAGAGAGAGAGAGAGAGAGAGAGAGAGAGAGAAAGAAATGAGAAAGAGAGAGAGAGTGAGTGAGACAGAGACAGAGGGAATGATAGAAATGCTTGTACCAAGCAAAAGTCTCCTGCTTGAATACCTGCATACACACAAAAGCAAACACATGCAAGCACACACAAACACACACACACACACACACACACACACACACACACACACACACACACACACACACACACATATGCATACAAAAAAGAATAATAACCTAAAGGTGCCTAGGCTTCTGTGTGTATGCTTCTGTGTGTTTGCCTATGAGTGTGTAAGAGCGAGAGAGAATGAGTGTGTATGTGTGTGTGAGAGAGAGAGGGAGAGTGTGTATGTGTGTGTGTGTGAGAGAGAGGGAGAGAGACAGAGTGTTTGTTTGCATGCTATGAAGCACAGGCTCTGACGCAAAGCAGTGACAACAAACAAAAGAACCACCCTGTTGCCATGGCACTCGAGCCAAAATGCAGCTGATGTCAAGGATTGATTGCCTGCTTCTCTCCCTCCCTCCCTCCCTCTCAATACGCTCTCTTTCTCTTCGATCACTCTCTCGTTCTCCATCTCTCCCTCCCTCCTTCCCAACACGCTCTCTTTCTCTTCGAACACTCTCTCGTTCTCCATCACAACCGCCCCGCCTTCTTCAGCTTTGCTTTTCTCTCTCCCTCTCTCCCTCAGATGGTTCCTCAAACCAAACAGAATCTCCAAACTCCCAAAAACCACATAGGAAAAGAAACCGGCTCCATATTATTGTATTGTTACTGTGTTTACAACCATGAAAGGGGCCCTTCAGTAGTTCAAAGCCCAATACATTCTTATGCTTCATACCTAGTCATTCTTTCCCTCCCACATAAATCACTTTGTCTCTTTCTCTTGCTCTGTTTCTTTCTCACATGCACTCACACCGACCAGGAAAGACAGAGGTGCTTTAGAAATGACACAAACGCTAGAGCACAGCCGAAGACCCCGTGCAAACAGCCCCGTGTGAGATAAGAGAGGCTTTCACAGGCCAGGCCAATCAGAAGCGCACAGAGCCACTGCTGTTCCTGCTCTCTTTTCTTCCTCTCGTAATCCCCTGACTCCCTGGAGAGAGAGAGAGAGAGAGAGAGAGAGAGAGAGAGAGAAAGAAAGAGAGAGAGAGAGAGAGAGAGAGAGAGAAAGAAAGAGAGAGAGAGAGAGAGAGAGCGAGAGAGAGAGAGAGAGAGAGACGACAGGAGGACCAGAGATGCTGGAGAGGGACCTGGTGACAAGCGCCGACTGAAGCGAATGCTCACCTGACCTGCCAAGACCCAATAGGAAGCCTGCGGTATATCCGCGAGGCCCCAGGGACCGCAGTGGTCAGGTGTATGTCCGCCCAGGGATGATCTCATCTTGTGATCTCAAGTGAGTGTGTGTGTGTCTGTGTGAGTGTTTGTACACATGCATCCTAATGTGTATTCTTGAAGCTCTCCTTACCTGAACATCATTTCTCTATGACAGCAGTTTTCCTTGGGGAAATGTGTGTGCGTGTGTGTGCGTGTGTGCGCGTGTGTGTGCGTGCTCATATGCGTGTACACATGTTTGGGGCAGGTGGGCCCTCAAACACATCCCAATGCCTCCCCCCACTCACCCCCTCCCCCCTCCCCCCGGTCTACGTCATCCCCCACCTCCAGCTGATGTCTGCCCAGCAACTCCTCCGCTCCCAGGATCAAATCACATATCAAAGCTGAGCAGCGTGCTGCTCCAACACCAGCCCAGCCACCCGTCAGCACGGCACAAGGGTCCGTGATTAGCCCTCGGCCATGAGGCTACTTCTGCTCCAACACCAGCCCAGCCACCCGTCAGCACAGCACAAGGGTCCGTGATTAGCCCTCGGCCATGAGGCTACTGCTGCTCCAACAACAGCCCAGCCACCCGTCAGCACAGCACAAGGGTCCGTGATTAGCCCTTGGCCATGAGGCTACTGCCAGCCATTTAGCAGCTGGGAGGCGTGAGGCTTGGAGTGAGTGCGAGTGCTTACTGCTGCCACCCCTCGCAGAGAAAGACGCTCCGGAGGAGGCTACTGTACTAGTGCTGCCATTATCCTCAGCAGGCTTTTCATTAGTGAGAGGAGGGGGAGGGAGGGGGTGACTCTTAACGGAATGGGAAGTTTGAAGAGAGGGAAGAGGGGGGAAAATAAAGAATAGAAAAGAGATTATCAAAATGGTAGAGAGACAAAGGCCAGTGTTTCAAGGTCTGTGTCAGAAGCTGTGTGTGTGTGTTTGTGTGTTACAGGCCTGACATTGTGTGTGTGTGTGTTGCGGGCCTGACATCATGTTGTGTGTGTGTGTGTGTGTGTGTGTGTGTGTGTGTGTGTATGTGGTTTGCAGGGCTGTCATCATGTTTGTGTGTGTGTGTGTGTGTGTGACGTGTGTGTGTGTGTGTGTGTGTGTGTGTGTGTGTGTGTGTGTGTGTGTGTGTATGTTTGTGTGTTGTGGGCCTGACATCGTGTTTTGAGCTGCAATGAGCCGACAGTTTAAAAGCTGCTATCGGAGTCATACTTTGATCATATCTCACCATCCAAAGCCCCTGGGCTTGTCATCTCACTATACACACACACACACACGCACACACACACACACACACACACACACAAACCCCTCTAAATCTCCCCTTTAAGGGCTCCCGGCATCTCTTCAAACAATCTCTTTAGAGAATCACATACATATACAAATGCACACAAGACCCTAATACACACTCACACAGATATACACACACTCCATTAAAGACACTTGGCCTTGAAGGACCTAAATGTCTGTCTTTGTCAGTGTCTTTTCACATGAGACAAAGGTGCTACCACTCACACAGGCATCAGCATTAAAGACACACGTAAGTGCTATGTTTTCTACTTGAGAAGGAGAAGGAGATGGCCTGACTGAAAGGGGAAGGAACAAAGACAGAAAGGGGCCAAGGAGAGTGACAGGGAGGGACAGATGGACAAAAAGACAAGACAGACAGCAGACCAAGAAGGGTAATCAGTGACATTAGCTGGTGTTGCACTGCATGTAATGGCCTGACAGTGGTAGGTTAACAGAGCAATAGACATTAACATCATTAACAACACTGCTGCCTTAATAACTCTAGTTCTAACTTCGTCCACTGTTCCAGGTCTACACTGCTCGTGTTCAAACTCAGCATCTGGTCTGAACCAGAGGATAACAAGCACAGCCAAATTGTTAAGGTGCTGCCGGGAGGGCTTCCAGGTAAATAACGGTGAAATGATGACCGTTGTCATGGAAACATTTTACCCCTTTTTTTCACAGCAGTGCAGTTGTGGGCGATTGGCCAGATGTTCCATCCGTGGACCAGTGATTAGTGTTGGGGGGGGGGGGGGGGGGGGGGTGGGGGTGTTGCCAGGCGCCTCGCGGAGCAGGAGATTAGATTAGCGGTGTCTGCACCTCTCTGACCCTGACATTTAGCGTGCAGCCACATTTTGCCTGATGGCTGTAACACGCATAAAGCAACTGACCAATTGTGTGTGCTGGCACCTAATGAAATGCACAGGGCCAAGGCTGCCTGAAACGAACAAGGGGAGATGCATTTCTAGAAATAAAAACACGGACAAAGACATAACATTCATTTTTGTAAGAGTGGACAAATTTAAAATCAAAATATGTTTTTTGATCACCTTTTTTTTCATGACTCAGATGAGACAATGACAAGATGTCACTTTATTTTTTTAACACTAACTATGACTAGGCCTATATCAACATTGTTGACATATAAAAATCTCTTTATGTTTTTAGACAAAAACTAAATATATATACTTTTCTGAATTCCAGAATGGAAGGAATGTGACCATAAAATAGCTGGTAGGAACCTTTAAGCTCAAACGGCACATTTAGGCTATCCACAGAAGTTGAGGTAGGTTAACACCTTGGTGGGAACGTTAGTTTTTTAGAGCTATATGAACCCCACTAGTAAGGCAGTGGTGCTCCATTATGCAGGCTTGGTTTTATTGCAATCCAGACTTGTGAGCAACGATAACGTAAAATTGTATGTTTCTGTAGGTGGCTAGTTTGTGTACCATTCTAAAGCCCTAAAACCGCTTTTACATCATGTAGTCTGCAAATATCACCAAAATACATACATGAACAAGATGGCTAGCTTGCAAGGCAAGTATGTGGTTTCAGTTTATTTAAAGCAGCAGCAGCTAAAAATGTCTAGCTAAAATGAAATTGAAATACTAATGGTTTGCATAAGGTTGACTTAATACGATAAAAAACAAGAGTAACATTTGACACAGGTTAAGATTAATGGTTTGCATAAGGTTGACTTAATACGATAAAAACAAGAGTAACATTTGACACAGGTTTAAGATTAAACACACACAAAAAACACAATGAAGATCTTTTTTTCTTGAGAGCACCCAACATTGTCTCCTGCTCTCACACAGAGACACACAGACATGCAGTCTCACTGGAGAGGAAGGAAGCTGGCCTCTGGCCCTGACTGAAATCGAATCAAGGCTATGAAACTCTTTAGGCTAAGTGATAAAAAGGCGGCGGTAATTTCAAGAAGGTTTTAAAGAGCCACCGTGTGATTAAAAGCTCAGCTCTTCTCTCCACAGTAGAGAGAAAATTCAATCATTTAATTCATTCATTTAATCTGAAAGCCAAAAAGCAAAGAACTGTTTTATACCATCACCACCTAAACCAAAATCAGGATAACTGTGTGTGTGTGTGTGCGTCAGTGAGAAGAATACGTAATTTTCACCATGGGTATGTGATCAATATACTGATGATCAATATGCGCACATAATAGACATGGACATTATCTGGGCCCATGCTGATTGTTCAAGTACCCGGCTGCTGTCTGATGGTCGAATTACAACATTGAATAGTAAGAAGGCAGAGCTTTCCTAAAACTATGTGATTAGTGTTGTGTACATGTTGTAACTAAAATGAATAAGTCATGTCTTTGTTTCCCCTTGTGTCAGACGAAGCGTGTCCTGTGTGAGATGAGTGTGTGTGTCTGTGTGTGTGTGTGTGAGTGCGTGTGTGTTTTTGTGTGTATGTGTAGTACTATGTGCCAGAAGCACATTGTTTGAATGAGACTCACATGACTGTTTCACTGACGAACTGAGAATACATCAAGACAATACATCTGACAACTGACTGTTTTTAATGGGAAAATTGTTTGAATTGAAAAAGTGTCAGAAAGTAGTAATGCTACTTCTAAAAAGCTTTCCATTTCTTTCAACGGAGGGTTTTAGAGATCAATCTAACACCCACTCCCAGTTCTTTTATTTTGTTAGTCTGTGTATTGTTTTGTTGTTTGTTTCTTGACACCTGACTCGTTAGCATCAGAACCCCTTTCCCCAGATAGCCTCCTTCCTGCTAATCACCCCCCCCCCCCCCTCAGACTAGCCCCCCCACAGAGGCTGAATGCTATGGTATAAATGTCAACACCTTCCTACAGTCAGGCAGGTCGTTCTCTGGCAACCCACTTAGAGGGTGTCTCCACCCTGAAATAAACTCCAGAAATCTACCAAGTCTTCTGGTCCGTCCCTTTGCTCATTAGATTCTATCAAATATGTG
>NC_137921.1:55889976-55909726 GCF_963457725.1 Sprattus sprattus | reverse complement strand
AGAGAGGAAGAGAGAGAGAGAGAGAGCGAGAGAGATGGAATGTATCCAAGCAGTCTGTGCAGCAGTAATGGCGTGGCAGTGTTTGAATTAGTTCTGCTGGGCTGTCTCACCTTCTCATACACCGTGCCGTGAATAATGATCTCAGCCTCCATTTACCTTCAGCGCCGACAGCTGCCAAAACAACACACCGTACACCAGCAGCACCATGGACATCAACAAACAACACTCCTGAATATCTCACAAAAAAAACAAACACCTGGCAGATCACACAGGCCACTATGCACAATCCTACAAAGATAAATGGCTGATGGCATGTTCTGTTGTATGGTGCTATAAATGATGCACTGCGATGCGTGTTAGTGTTGTACGTGCATGATGACGCCGGTTCGTTTTTTACGTCAGTAGAAGTAAAGTAACAGTCAGAGTGGGGAGACGCTGCACTCGCGCCGCGCCAGATGTGTACAGTCATACAGCCACAAAACCCAAACAAAGAAGCACACAGACGCAATGATGAAGACGAAGTTACACGTCATGGCGAGAGAGAGAGCGAGTGAGAGAGAGAGAGAGAGAGAGAGAAGGAGGGAGTGTGTAAGAGAGCGGGAGAGGCAGGGAGGTTCTATCAGCGCACCAATCAGCCTGCTGACAGAGATGGTCTCCATGGTTACGCGCCAGCAGCACATGTTCGTGAACTGAATAGCTCTATACCTTACAAACATGCACACACACACACACACACACACACACACACACACACACACACACACACACACACAAACAAACACACACAAACAAACACACACACCTCATGGCAATTTGTCTCTAGAGGACACTGACAATAGACTGTCCATGGACCTGTCATTCAGTCCAGCGCCTAAGGTTAAAACTCTGCTAAAATCACCAGGGACTAATCACAACACAGCTGTCAGCCAGTGGCCCCATTACACAAACAATCAGGACAAATACACACTCAGACACAGTTACACAAACACAAACACGCACACACACACACACACACACACACACACACACAAACTGTCCTTTGGCATGGCAGGGTCTGACTTTACAGCCATAAAGCACAACAATCGCAAGTGTACCAAGTGACACATAAAATGTCTCCAGTCAAACTTCAGTACAGGTCATTAATTCCTTATATTCCAGTTAGCCCATGTTATCCCCCCACCCTCTCTGTCCCTGACCCAGTCCATCTGCTCCTTCACCAGTCTGCCAGAGAGCAGCTCAATCACAGGTAGCAGGGCAGCAGGCCGACGGGGTGAGTGGAGTCTGCCTGGGAGCGCTGTGCTGCTGCTGCTGCTGCTGGGGCTGGGGCTGGGGCTGGGGCTGGGGCTGGGGCTGGGGCTGGGGCTGGGGCTGGGGCTGGGGCTGGGGCTGGGGCTGGGGCTGGGGCTGGGGCTGGGCCTGGGCTGGGGCTGGGGCTGGGGCCTGGGCTGGGGCTGCACTGTTGGGCATGCGGCTGTCCTGGGCTGCATTCATCAACAGTGGACAGCACTGGAGGAGCACTCAGCCAAGCCCACTGCACCTCATTCACCATACAGAACCTCTCTCTCTCTCTCTCTCTCTCTCTCTCTCTCTCATTCTCTCCCTTTTTTTCTTTTTTCATATTCTCTTCGTGTTTTTGGTACACTGTCCCTCCTATCCATACATATCCACTTTGTATTTCTCTCCCCAATTCTTCCTCTCGTCTTTTGTTCTCCCTCTACCTCTCTTTATCCCTCCTGCTGATGCCAGAACTGTAGATTGGTGGACATGTCATGAATGAGACTTCCTCTCTCAGTCTCTATTGATGTCTTTTATGTGTACAAGTGACTTGCTGTAAGTGTAAGATACTTATTGACATATACATTTCAACACTTAAGAAGCACTGAACTGCATGTTCTCCAACAACAGGTTAAACAAGTTGATTTATAAGAACACATTGCCCAACCCCAAAACACATTGTAGACACACACACAAAAGGCGTGTTAAGCCAGACGTGTTTCAACAGGCCCAGTTCCGTGGTTAGGGAGCCATTAGCATTGTGCCGAGCGTGTGTGAATCCATCAAGCGGCACTGGTGCCACGGCAATAGCCACAAACACCTCCCATGGGCACGGGGATGCTGCTGGAAAGGTCAGCAGTGTTTGCCAGAGCACCCGGGGCAAGAGGTCAGCACCGTGACATATGTCACCAGGCAGAAACATTACATCACCGTAAGCGCGGTCTACATTCAGCTTCACAACAGCACTGCACACACTTCAATATTGAGCACTGATGGAAGAGCAGTTACAGCAGGACCAATGAAGGACTGTCCGAGAGGCTGCTGGACACGCCATCACATTTCACATACTTATCCTCTTTAACAGTATTGCCACGTAGGATAATACAACAATTTCAAACACACATTCCAATCTCAAAAGAGCAGACAGGTGAGCCTCATATTAGGCCATTCAGAGTAACCATGTATTGCATATATGCATGTTGGGTAATGAATCGTTATGTGAATTTTTACATCTGGTTAATTCATAATTAATGAGGTGAATAATTACGACCGATGGGGCAATAAAAAAAAGAAACGAGGCATTCTGAAAAATATAAAAACTAAAGGCCGGCTGCAATCTCTCCAAATGGAGAGCGTAACCTCTGCTGTCTGCCTGAACGCTCCCTGTGGACTAAAAATCTCCTGACTGTTCTGTTTTCCGCTCTCTCTCTCTCTCTCTCTCTTTCTCTCTGTGGCGATGGCGGAAGCATTTTTAGCCTCTGCCACGCTGGCACAAACTCCCTACCCCAGCAGAGCACACACACACACACACACACACACACACACACTGCATTTAAGGCCATCTGCGCACATTTTACTCCATGACATGGCTATAAGTGCCCCATTAAATTGCAGAATAAAAGAATAACACAGAGCAAGTCTTCTTTTTCTCTGTCGGACAAGTGGAGGTAGGGGAAAAGTAAGGAGGTAGGTTTACTGAGAAGTGCAAGTAGGATTCAGAAGTGTCCATTTGGGGGAGGAGGTAATTCGTACACGAAGATAAATAGATGTCACAGCGCTCAGAGACAGCCCGCTGGAAAACTGTGGCAGCAACATTTGTGTGCTTCCATGTCCCATCTCTTCTGATGGCTATTCAGTCACATGGAAGAGAGAAGGTGGTTTAGGCCACGCCAGTCATGGAAAGGTCAGGAATAAAGAGGAGGCTACGAGCCTTGAGTGACATGCATCCAAGGCCCAATGAAAGCAGTCAAATCTCCACAGACCTCCACATGGGGGGACATGCAGCCCAAATGATAGGCCTGCTTGTCTATGGTAAGATAGGCTGGCAGTCGCCATGACAGAGTCAATGGGCCTAATGCTTCAGGTCTTCACCCTGGTCATCTAAATGTTCTACCCCTTAAGCTCCAACAAGACTCAAGTCTGACATGCATTCTCCATCACACATACCAAGCTGTAGACTACAGCCTATTTTCCAATTGTTTATCATTCTAATTCTAAACCAATCAACATGACATCTGTTTTGGCAATAAGCATTTGCACTCTCCCTTGTTTCAACTACTTTTGAAAAAAATGGCACCTTTTATTCTTAACCAGAGGCTAAAAGTATGTCGTCTAGTTCCATCAAGATGGCAATCTGCACACTTCATGGACACCCAGGAATAGAGCTGCATTGAATGTCCAATAAGTCTTCAGAGGATTAGTCTGTGGACGGCCATGAAATATTCAAATGATTCCTCTGAATTTCATTAGGGCTCTAGTGATATTAAAAGGCCATTACAGCCCACTCGCTAGCGTCCTTTCCTTCCCTGACATCACATTAAACTATTACGCAGTGGAGGCGCACTGGAGGAAAGTGCCTCTAAACCGCCGGCGAGCGGTGGCTGGGGCCACTGGGGATGCTTGAGACGTGGAGACGCCGGAGCTGGAGCAGAAAACATGCAGTGGGACAGAAGCTGGCTGATGGCACAGCCCCGGTGGGCAGCCAGTGGTATGTGTGTGTGTGTGTGTGTTGTGTGTGTGTGTGTGTGTGTGTGTGTGTGTGTGTGTGTGTGTGTGTGTGTGTGTGTGTGTGTTGGAGGGGGAGGTGGGGGGGACTGAGATGGCAATTATCTCCTCTATTTAAACAGACGATGAGATGCATCTGCACTCCCACGGCCTTAACTTTAAACAAAAGGCACACACAAATGGGCACGCACACACACACACACACACATACACACACTAATCACTTATATCAGAACAACTGATACCTAGACTACAAATAGGAAAGGGTATGTGTAAGTGTGTGTTTGTGTGACTGATGCTTAATGTACTGTAATTTGTACTTGGACAAATAGATCTTTTACAGATATAATAACATTAATATGAGTTCATCTATTCTACCTCAATACTTAAACATCACTTAGAAAATATACTTTAATAAATAAACTACTTCAGGCTCCTAAATAGATTCTGGCAATCTGTTTATCAGTTCATATAAAAACTACAGGAAACAGAACTACCACAACATTCCATCCAATAGAGATCCAGCAGCATCACCCCTCTAACATTCCAAAAGCCAGATGAAGATTCTAAATGACATCACGTACTTTTAGAACCTTCGCCATTGGCAACTAAACCCAAACATAACTTTAGAATCTTCACTTTGCATGAAATATCACACACAGAATCAGATTGCTCTTCAATATTTGACCTTTTATTCATCAATTTCTTGATCAGACACTATGGAACAGGTAAGAAACTATTCCAAATGGTAACTGTAGCACTACTGATGCAAATTCATCTTTTTTTATAGTTTTAGATTTTTTTTTTAATATCAAATTAAGCCTCTGGAAAAAATGTAAAGGTAGACCCAACTCTCATACATATGGATAACATTACCTTGATCTTACAGGGAAGCAAAGGGCGCGCCCTCATTGCCTCTTACAGCCTTAGAAGGCGAGTCGTACCATCTAAGCGGTTTGAGGATTTTTATCTGGAGAGACAGCCCCTCTCTAAGAAGAAAGATCTTCTGACTGTGGAGAAGTTGACCTGGAAGAATGGTGAAGGCTTTGCCTCCAGCTCTTCCCAGAGTCCTCTCCCTGTGCCCATCTCATCTGGGGATACTCTCAGTTGTGGAGACAACTTTTCAGCCCTGCCTCAACATTTCCCTGGATCATCCCTGCCAGTTAAGAATGGATGTGAGAGCACCTGCAAGTTCTCTAGACCCACCTTGTCCACTGTCTCAGAGGCTTCTGAGCATGTGGGTCGCAGTAGGAAACAGGCCAGGCCTGGCCAAGTGGTGCCTTGCAACGATCAGGCTGAACAAGCCTTGGGACCTCTGGTGACCAAGCTGTGTTGTCCTGAGCTGAAGAGTGTGGGGTGTCTTAATTCAGCCTGCCTGAGCTCTAGTCAGAGTGACAAAGAGCCTCAGCTGAGTTCTCAAACACCCATGGACTCTTCATCTGAGCTGGCCAAGCCCGGGTCTCAGCCTATGGGGTCATCTTCCACACCACAGGTACAGACACTTTTCTCATCTTAGATAAAATATCACTTAAAGGTCACCTTCCACTGACTCCACTGAAGTTTTATTGACACGAAATTATGTCACCTGAAAATAACTCATTTTTCTTTAACAAATTGTAGGCTCCTGAGGTGAGAAAGGCAAAGAAAGCCTCACGAGGAAAACATCTAAAATCCAAAGGCAACCTCAAGGAGAGGCTGGAGATAGCAGCCTTACTGCTGCAACTTGTACAGCATATCCCTGCCTTGGTCCCAGAGGCTGGCTGCACCATCAACCTTCAGAAGGAACTTCACCAGATACAAGAGTGCATCTCCAAAGGGAACCAAGTCACCTCCCATCGAAAGAAAAAAACCTGTGTGAAGGGGTGTGCCCGTCAGGCGAACCGTGACACTAAAACATGCAGCAAGACCCTGAGCCCGCGTTCCACTGGGAAACATGGAGAGGTCCAAGGGAAGAAGAGAAAGCATGTCAGCCCTCAGGAATCTGGCCCTGAGAAGGGACCGGAGTGGATGGCAACTAGGGACAGAAAAGACTTGTTCTTCCCCAACTTAGAGGACTCTTCTCTCATGGCTGAGGTACAACACCCTCCCACACATGAGTTAAGATGCTTAAATACAAGCATCCAAAGTTTTGGTTAAACTATATTTTTTAAATGAATTAAAAGCCCCTTTTCATTTCACCTGTATAGGCCAAAGAGAGGAAAAGGAGGGAAATCGCTCTGCAAAGCAGCCTTCGGCAGCTGGCCGAGCCCGTGGAGGAGCGATACATCAGAAACGCTGCTGTTCTTCCAGACCTCCGCCCGCCACCTCCTGTGACCACCTCCCTGTCTCAGAGCATCTCCCCTGCAGCAGCAGCAGCAGCAGCCCAGGATGAGCCTCTGCGTATCAGTGGCCACACTATGGAGGACTACCAGGCCATCTACCACTCAGTGGTGGACCCCATGCTGAAGACCAAGGTTGGGAACACCCGGCCTTACAACCTAGGGATGGGCCGCGCCATCAAGGAGGGTCTGTGGGAGAAGCTGTCTTGCCCCACCCTGGTGGAGACAGTGGACGCAGACGGCCGATGGCACTTCACTGAGTCTTTCAGCACCCCCACTCTTAAGTCCTTTGCTCCACAGTTTGATTTGGACCTCATTGGGGAGCCCCTGCCCGAGCAGCCAAAGAGAAAGAGGGCCCGGCGCTGACTTCAAGACATAGTCAGCGTTGACTGCTTATTGGTCTCTGCGCCCAAGTTTCCTTTTTTACCAATTTTATCCATTTTAAATTATATATTAAAAAAATTATATTAACCAATATTTTCATGTGTTCATTTATTAGTTTATTTTTCTATTTGACATATTAAACTGCACACACTAATCTGTCCAATAAGTCCAAACTGTTGGGTTGTATCAATTTCCCTCTACCACAGTTACACTGAAAAGTGACAGAAGACAAGGAGCCAATCAGAGGTCTAATCTCCTATGACCTCGTACTGACTAACAACCTACTTTGCTACAAGGAAAATGGCCATGGTGGTTTGATTACCACAAACCCACCATCTCCTCAGATTATCTCTTTCCATTTCTCTCCATCAGTCAATTTACTCTCTTTGTCATGTCTGCATAACACTGTCTTGGACTTAATATGTCATTCTGAATACACACACCATGAATACAAACTTTGTGTTTGTGTATAAATAATATGAGTCTCACACACACTCACACCTGTGTGTGTGTGTGTGTGTGTGTGTGTGTGTGTGTGTGTGTGTGTGTGTGTGTGTGTGTGTGTGTGTGTGTGTTGGGCACACATTTGTTCCCCTCTCTCCATGTGTGGCTTCATTATTTTGTTCAGAGCTGGCATCCAAAGCGTAAAGCAACTCCCTGTTTATTTTAAATTAATGATGACTACACAATGTACTCTTGTTTCAAACATCTATTTCCAAAACAAGGCACACTGACAAGAATGGAACAATTGCTATCGGAAAAAGAAAAGAAAATGTCTGAAACAAGGAAACATGGGGTGGGGTGTGTGTGTGTGTGTGTGTGTGTGTGTGTGTGTGTGTGTGTGTGTGTGTGTGTGTGTGTGTGTGTGTGTGTGTGTGTGTGTGTGTGTGTGTGTGTGTGTGTGTGTGTGTGTGTGTGTGTGTGTGTGTGTGTGTGTGTGTGTGTGTATGGAGTAGGTGATGCTAGTTTTAAGGAGGAAGGATTGGAGAAGAAATTGAATTAGGCAAGTAATGGATGAGCTCATGAGAGATGCACAGTGCATAAACAGAAGCCTAGACAGCAGACACACTTCAATGGACTTGGCTTCTCTCCTTCTGCCTCTTGCTTTCTTTCTGTGTTCTTGTCTCCCTCTCTCCTCTTCTTTTCCTTCATATCTCATCTACTCACACATAAGATAGAATATAAGTACTGCACATAGACATGCATACTTAAGTTTGCTCTTTAGGTCTACTGAAGCACTCTATCCTTCTCTGTTAATAGGTTCAATCATGTTAGACTGAAGCCTTTCCCTTAATTCAATGAAGTCGACGGTGATTTGAACCGACTGTGAGAGGGAAAACGAAAACAAAAAGAAGTCAGGAACAAGACCAGAAACCTTAGCTGCACAGCTGACATCTGGAAATGGCCATGTGCTCAGTGCTGCTTCTTGACAGCCTGGCTCCGCTCGCCTACTGCTCTCAGATCAGTTTTGGCTGGGATTATAGTCTGGAAACTGTATTCACAAGTTGAATCGCAGGAACTACTAGCATCAGTGAACATAATGGTGGTAGCTAAGTGCGATGACATTGAAGTGTCTGAGCCAAATCTAGAATAATGTGTACATTTATTCATCAAGGTCAAATCCGTGGCCCTTACTGGGTTTGAGAAAAGGCTAGTATGTCAGTTTGCACCATTAGGGGTGAGGTAGGAAGTACAGCAATCCCATAGTGGTCAATGCCTATTGGGTAGAAGAATGGTCAAGTGGTTTCAAAATGTACCGGAAGTCTACGCCCATAAGGATGCAATGACTGGAAAACCAATGGAGGATGGCCAGACCCTATTCATGAAGTGAATTTGAATGGTTTGGGTGCGGCTCCACCAGACTCTCTTCTTAACCTTGTTCTGATAAATGTGTGCTGTGTCTAGTCCCTCTAGACCCTGCCCACCCCTCTCCCCCCAGCTCATTTGTAATGATCCAGGCGTCGAGCCTCCTTAAGCCCAGCACTGAGATGCTAAATGCTGACCTTCAAATATCAGCAGCGCTCCCTCCCGTGGGCCCCAGCCTCAGCTTCAGCCTCAGCCTCTCCCCAAGCAGACAGGGGGACGTGCTGTGAAGGCTGGGCTCGCCAGTGCATGCCTCTGGATGATTTCTATGTGTGCTGTGTGCTGTGTGTCTCTGTGTGTCTTTGTGTGTGTGTGTGTCTCTGTGTGTCTTTGTGTGTGTGTGTGTGTGTGTGTGTGTGTGTGTGTGTGTGTGTGTGTGTGTGTGTGTGTGTGTGTGTGTGTGTGTGTGTGTGTGTGTGTTTGTGTGTGTGTGTGTGTGTGTGTGTGTGTGTGTGTGTGTGTGTGTGTGCAGTGCTCTTTCAAACCCATAGAGACATTTTCTCCAGCAGTCTGTGCCTGCCAGTTCTGGAGATGTCTTGGATGGCATGAATGGAGCAGGAAGTACTGCAATTTTTTTTTTTTTTGTGATCAATTTTTTATTGACACCATTTATGCAGTCAAGACATTCATGCAGTTACAACATGCAAGACAAAAGTATATCAGAACATTATTTCCATTTATCATCTGGTGTACATAAACTGAATCCCTCTCCCCCCTCCCCCCACCCCCCACAGCCCACAGGATAAACAGCATACAACATACAATCCCCCCCACCCCCACCCCCCTGCGGTCTCATGAAAAAAAAAGAAAAAAGAATATTTTAATAGAAAACAAACAAACAAAAGTAAGTAAATAAATAAATAAATAAATAAAATAAAACACCTTGTCTAGTCACTGTCTACTGGGGAATTATCTAGTTCCTGTGCTGTTGAGGTCAGAATGTAAGAGATTTGGGCTGCCGCAGAACTCCACAGTTGGACAGTTCTGAGTTTTGCTTTGTTAACCCTTGCTGTGGATAGCTCGAGCATCACTATATCCAGAAAGTATGATAACCACTTCCGTATAACAAGAGAGTGAGGAGGGAGCCATCTCTGGGCTATCATTTTCTTAGTTGCTGTTGAGCCAGCTAGCCATATCTTCCTCTGTTTTTCAGTCAGGTTCAACCCAGATTCATCATTTAGTAATAAGACGACCGGGTCCAGAGGGATTGGACATCCTATTATATCAGATATTATTGCTGTTGATTTATGCCAAAAAGCGTGTACCTCTTCGCACTCCCACACCATGTGTAGAAAAGTCCCAGTTTGTTCAGGTTGACAGAATGTACAATGAGGATTAGAAATGGCTTTTGTAATATATCTTCTCAGAGGGGTCCAATATGTCCTGTGGCATATATTAAAGTGGATGGACTGATGGTTTGGGTTTTTGGAGCAGTGGAAAATATTATCCCAAACTACGTCCCAATTGATAGCGTCTCCCTGAATGTTTAGATCTCTTTCCCATTTCTTTACTAATGGGAGTTCACCTGTGGATGCTTGCATTAGCTCTGTGTAGATCACGGAAACTAGACCTCTCATGGGGTTATCAGAAACCAACTTAATGACTGGATGTGCCTCAAGATCTTTCCCCCATGGCGCTCCACAGCCTTTCAGTGCTGATCTTAAGCAAAGATAAAAGTAAAAAGATGTTTTAGGGACATCAAAACTGGTTCGGAGTTCTTCAAAGCTCAGCAAACCTTTTTCATTAAACAACAGGTCCAGCGTATAAATACCTCTCTCACTCCACTCCTTGAAAACAAAGGGCTTATTACCAGACATTAAGTGCATGTTGTGCCATAGAGGGGTATTCCTGTGCCACTTATTGGTATAGCACAAGTGCCCCTCCGCCCGCCTAAAGTTGGCTATTGTATTTGTAATAATAGGGCCATAGGTCAGCATACACTTTTTAAGACCAATACCTGCAAAAGCAAAGTCTTGTAATCTTGGAATTCCAATAAGTTGTTGCTCTATTTCTCTCCATGGGACTGTGCATAAGGGGTCCATCCACACTCTGAGGGCACGTAACTGAAAGGCCATGTGATACACTTTAAAGTTGGGGAGAGCAAGGCCTCCATTGTCTGTGGTGCGTTGTAGTGTAGTGAATTTGAGTCTAGGTTGTTTGCTGTTCCAAATATACTGCCTAATTAGGGAATCAAGATTCTTCCAGAAATTTGCTGGTGGAGGTAGGGGGATCATTGCACTTAAAAAGTTCACACGGGGCAAAATGTTCATTTTAACAACAGCAATCCTGGACCGTAGTGACCCTGGGAGAGCTGTCCATCTAGCTAGATCACTTCGGACATTGCTTAAAATAGTGTCATAGTTGTCTTGGACAACTCGCTGTAATGATGTGTGTATGATGATACCCAGATATGTAATTTTGCTTTGGATTGGTATCATACTAGTCATGGGTAAAGACACTGGCCTGTTGTTTAATAGCAACATATTAGACTTGTTCCAGTTAATTTTATAACCCGAGATTGAGCCAAATTCACTAAACAGCTTGAGAATCTTTGGAATAGAGTCCTCAATGTCAGATATATACAACAAAATGTCATCTGCGAATAAAGATATTGAGCTGTTACTAGCTTTGAGTTGGACATTACAGATTTTATTTTGCCTTATGGCTTGAGCTAGTGGTTCCAAAGATATAGCAAACAGCATGGGTGAAAGTGGACATCCTTGTCGGGAGCCACGCTCCACAGGAAATGGCTGTGAATGCAATCCATTGGTTGAGACTATGGCTGTGGGATTGGCATATAAAACCTGCACCATCTCAATGAATTTGCGCCCAAGACCAAGTGTCTCCATTACTTGCCACAGGTAGTTCCACTCCAGGCGATCAAACGCCTTTTCAGCATCGACTGATAAAACTGCTGCTGGTGTTGGGAGGTTTCTGGCTTCATGTATTACATGCAGTAACCTACGTACATTATCTGCAGCGTTGCGCTTTGGTATGAAACCCGTTTGGTCGGGGTGGACTAATTTGTCAATAAAGCGCTCCAAGCGAAGTGCCAATATTTTAGAGAAAAGCTTAACATCAGTCCCAAGAAGGCTAATAGGTCTATAATTGGAACAATCAGTATGATCTTTGCCTTTTTTGGGTATAAGAGATATTAGTGCGGTGTTTGTCTGTTGAAGAAAAGTGCCTTTTTCCACAGCTGAGGTTATGGCTTGTAACATTGTAGGTCCAAGTATATCAAAGTATTGTACTAAAAGCTCTGGTGGAATTCCATCTAATCCGGATGTCCTCCCTTTATTCATTCCATTTAATGCTAACTTAAGTTCCTCTAGTGATATTGGTTCACCCAGTTCATCTGCCTCCTCTGAGTCAAGAAAAGGTAGATCCAGTTTCTTAAGAAAGTCCTGGCACTGTGATGTGTCAGGATTAGCTGAGGACTTGTACAGCTTTGAATAAAAATCTTGAAAAGTACCATTGATATCTTTAGGGCCTGATGAAATACCAGACTCTGTACGGATGCTGTTAATTGTACCCCTGGACTCACTCTGCTTTAATTTGAGAGCAAGCAATTTGCTCGGTTTACAACCATTGAAATAATAATTCTGCCTCACTCTGTGCATTATAAATTCAGCTCTCCTTCTTAGTAGATCGTTCAATTCCGCTCGACTTTTCACTAAAAGACCATATGTAGAGTTAGAGAAACTGCTTGTAAGAGATTGCTCTAAGGTTTGACACTCTCCCTCCAATTCCGCAATCCTTGCGCCTCTTTTTTTCTTCAGGTTAGCTGCAAAGGAGGATGTAAAATCCCTGATAAATCCCTTTGTCGCCTGCCACACAAATGCTGAATCAGAGACCGAGCCTGTGTTGACTAATATAAATTCAGTGAGTTTGGTTCTAAATTCTAAATCAAACTCTGTGTTCTGGAAAAGGGAGGTGTTAAATTGCCATCTTCTAGACTTTTCCCCCCAGGCAGCACATTGAAAAGTGGTTATTAGTGGTTTGTGATCAGACATAATAGCTGGCTCCATTGTTATTGATGGGAACATTGTCCTGAGCTCAGTAGAACATAACATATAGTCAATGCGGGAGTGGGAGAGGTGACGTGTGGAAAAGAAAGTGTAATCTTTGCTAGTTGGATTGTGCATTCTCCAGATATCTGTAAGATGAAGAGATTCCACTACTGCTCTGAACCTGTCTACTGCCTGTTGTTGGGCCTTAGTGTGGTTTACCCCTGATCTATCCTGCTTCAGATCTAGCACTGCGTTCATATCTCCCCCTACAATTAAAGAGTATTCACTAAGTGAAAGTAATTCATTAGTTAACCGTGGAAAAAAGTTTTCATCAAATACAGCTGGCGCATACGCAGAAACAAAAGCTATTTTCCTATTCCTTATAGTGGTGCATACATAGCATATCCTTCCAGTTTGGTCTTTACTACATTTAACTATAGTGAGAGCGCAACTCCGCGATAGCAAAACGATGGAGCCCTTAGTTTTAGTGTCATCACTGGATGACGCCGCAACTCGGTAGTATTTATTTTGTAAACGATTCACATCTCTTTTGCGTAGGTGCGATTCTTGTATAAGTGCAACGTCTACTTTCTTTCTTCTCAAGTAATCCAGGAGTTTAGTCCGTTTGACCGGCCCGTTTAGACCCCTGATATTCACTGAAATGATTGAAAGTTCAGCCATTCTCAAACTGTGTTTGCGTGTTGCAACATTCCCCGCCAGTTATCTCTAATACAGTCGGTATATAAACGAAAGGTGTCATAATAAAACTAAGCAAAGTGTGATAGAAATATAAAAAATTAAATAAAACCCCTCTCCCTCTGAGACCGCAGACCCCATTCCCTGATTGTAAGATGCGTGGCCACATCACACGCAGTTCGCAGAAACTCTAACTCTAAACCTTCCCCTCCCTTCCAAAGTCACAGGTGCCTCGAAACAGGTCGCATGTGTCATTCATGCTAAACATATAAGTCTATAACAAAAACAGGTTTTACAGCAAAGAAACCTAAGGAATACAAAAAACAAACCAACCTTGTTGGCGTAATAACTAACGTGAGAAATCAAGTAACACTGAATCAGTCAGCGCTTCATGTCCCTTCAGTCTGAAGTTAAGTGTAGCGTTTAAGAGTAGCCAGTGCTTGATGCCAAACTTACGTACAGTGCCTTGGAATAGCTTTGCAAAGTAGCCTAGTCCATACTCGGTGAGTCTGGTCGTTTCACTGTCGATTTGAATTCTGGATCATGTTGCTAAGTTTCCAGTGGAGGTATTTCGTCCTGTTGATCCAGCTGTGTTGTCTCTAGTGCAGCCATCTCGTTCTCGTCGCCCTCCAAACCCAGGTCTTGACAGAAGTCGTTGGCATGTTTGGCATTGGTGAAGGTAAAGTCTCTTCCTCTGTGGGTCACTTTCAATGTCGCAGGGTAGATGAGAAAGTTGGAGATGCCCTTATCATGTAGTTTACGCTGTACTCCTATAAACTCTTGGCGCCGCTGAATGGTAAAAGTGCTATAGTCCGGTTTAAACCGCAACGTTGTTTGAAAGTCACGAATCGCCTCCTTTTTCTGTACCTCTCTTGCCCCTTGCAGAATTGCTTGGCGGTCCTGGTATCTCAGACACCTCAGGATCAGAGTACGGTTCCCTTTAGCCTTGCCATAGATGCGATGCGCCCTGTCAATTTCAATGACTGGTTTGTTCTTTAGCGAGGATATCCACACGGGTAGTTGTTTTTGCAAGAACCCAACTGGGTCATCTTTTTCGCGACCCTCGTTCAGTCCGATAATGCGTATGTTGTTGCGCCGCGATCTGTCCTCCATCTCGGCTAGTTTTAGTTCAAATTTCTTCTGGTCATCTACACAGGCACTAACCACTTTCTTCATTTGTCTGTTTTCTCCCTGGGTCTTGTCCATTTGTTGTACCAGGTCACGGACGGTGGTGCCTTGCCTCTCTAACTCTGTTCTTATATGTTGAAGTGAAGTATTAATTTCGGATAGTGCTCCCTTCACTGCATTATGGACTACAGATTCAAGCACACTTTGTTGCTTCTCCAGGACTTGGGCAATAAGATCTTCCATGTTAAACTCTGCGCTAGCATTGGCAGACATGTTAGCTAATTTCTGTTTCTCTGCAGCTACTTTAGATGACAACGACACTGACTTCTTTGTGTTACCAGGCATCTCACTGGGTTATTGCATGAATAAATGTTACAATTCTGAAACAAATAAAACGAAATAGACCTGATGTTTCACTGAAAAAACGGAGGTTGGTGAGGAGCTCTAGCTCTCAGCGACCATTGCAGTCGTTGGTCACGTGATCTCCCCAAGTACTGCAATTTTTTGAATATGTAATGACAGGCACACACTCACAAACTCACAAACTCAAACGCACACGCACACGCAAACGCACACACGCACACACGAACATGCGCACACACACGCGCACGCACACGCACACGCACACGCACACACACACAGGCACACACACAGGTTTTTAAAATAACAGATTGTGACATTTCCATTGTCCTTCCAAACTCTCTGGCCCTCTGCCTCACACACATAAAGATAGGGAACTCCATCTTTGACACATGGGTGTTTGTGAAGGCAAGGCAGAGAGCCAGCTGACGGGGCAGACCAAGGACAAGTTTGCTTGTAAATAAAGCACTCAGGCAGGAGCCTCATAAAATGGTTCGCAATTCATATGGATAGCAGCACCGTGCCTGCACATAGCAGATGAAGATGGATGAAGGGCTTAGGAAGAATGCCCTGTCACATCCTCTCTCTCTCTCTCTCTTTCTCTCTCTCTCATACACACACACACACACAGAGACATACAGACATATACACACACACACACACACACACACACACACACACACACACACACACACACACACACACACACACACACACAGACATACAGACATATACACACACACACACACACACACACACACACACACACACACACACAACACATCAACTTGGAGGTCATGCAATGATAAGGCTTTCCATCAAACCGCTCCCTTTGCCCAGGTCACAGCTGTGTAATCTTGCCTCTATTTCCAGGGGTGTAACAACGCGCTGCTATAAAATGGGACCCCTGCATAGGTGCTTAGTTTAGTGCCCACTACTGGAGCCTGTGCACACCAGAGGCCAGGCACAGCACCTGCACCAGCCCATGGGCTCTGAAGAACCACCAGGTGGAAAGGAGGACTAAACAAGACTGCTAGCTACACACTTCCACAAACCTCGGCTGGCATATCACGTTCCCCCAGCAAAACACTGACAAATCCTGCAACAAATACTGTAGTCCCATTAGCCCTAAAACATCCCTTTCCTGCACCAGCTGAGATGGGCCTACCACACTGACCAAGATGGCAACCACTAACAGGCCAACCGCATGCTGCCATACACCAATCAATGCTGGAAGCAGATCACTTACCCAAATACCCCCAACACACACTTGGGTAGGCCTTATCAAATGCCACAACCTTACCACTCACCCAAACGACATTTTCTCATAACGTACCTCCCTAAAAACAGCCTTTTCACAACAGTGGCATGACTATATGGGCTTTATCCGTTCCTGCACGCCTGAATCAGTAATGATCTCAGTGACCTCAAACCATACCAAGGCATGCTTTGTGTTCAAGATCAAACACCATGCTCCTTGTACATGGTGCCTCTATGGTTAATGGGCCTTTGATGTTGATCTTCATCTAAAAGAGCCAAATCTGGGATGATAACAAATAAGCTGCAATGTACTGCTTTAGTTCAAACGTCTGACTGCAGCGTTGCTGAGAAACAAAGAGTGAGTATTGCCGTTGGAAATGAAGAATTCCCATCGACAAAACAATTTGGGAACAAATTGTTTGGGAATAAATTGCACATTGCATAAGATGAAAAAGTCAATATTCTCTAGAGCTGACTATGATTTATAAGATCAGATCAAAGTAATTGATTGCAGGGAGGATGACTGTAACTGTATTTAATGCGTGTCGTCGTCGTCCCCCCCCCCCCCCCCCCTGTAAACTCCAAGCCTATTTGCAGATGGAGTTGACAGGATGACATGTTGTCCTCATCAGTTTGTCCAATAGAGAACATTAAGCCACTTTGCTTAACACACTGTGCTCGATGCTAGCACGATGAGGCAGTGCCACCATCTTAGCATGCAAATCAATGTGACATAAGCCATATTATTCACACCGCGTCATGCCCAATGAGTGCATATCTCTCAGAAGAGGGACTAAATACAGTACACAGTGCTGGAATGTCGTCAAAGTGTGTGCGTGTGCGTGTGCGTGTGCGTGTGCGTGTGTGTGTGTGTGTGTGTGTGTATGTGTGTGTGTGTGTGTATATGAGTGCATATGAGTGTGTGTTTATATCCATGAGTGCTCTAGAGGCATAAGAACTCATACATACATTAACACTCGTGCCCCCTTGGCACACAACGTCAGCTCAGTGCCAGCCAGTGATTGATGGCGGCCTGAGCTGTCCGTCCATGTTCTGGGGCAATACTCAGTGTGTGGTGTGTGCTGAGCTGTCCGTCCATGTTCTGGGGCAGTAGTCAGTGTGTGGTGTGTGCTGAAGTGACGACCATACGCTGAAGAGGGCCACAGGGGTTGGACATGCTGAGTGGGGTAAACACAGAGCCATGACGAGGGCAGTAGCCTCCAAACTGCCCCACTTCTCACACAATCAAGGGAAAAGGGCCTTGGATTCATAAAACCGAGGCATTTAGAAACGAAGTGCCAGTATGTCTTCAAAAGCACAGGCAGCAAAATTCCAACCAGAAGAAATAGAAAAAGATTAATTTAGTATCAGTAACGCCATACTCAGTATGGCACACTGAGTCAAGAAACTGGCTATTATCCAGAGCAAACGCATCATGCACAAGACAACAGAGTTCGATTAAAAGAGATTCAATGCATGACGACGGTGCAGTGAGGACTCTTCCCCACTGATAAACTATGTGGTAAATCTGCCTGCACTGTGTGTGTTGCAGCGAGATGCTCAAAGATTAAGATTCAGTCTTATCTGCAGGATGTCTGAATGCAGAGACATTGAGACGGATTGTAGTTGATCTATGTGTGGGAACCAAGAGGCAAACCTCTCTCTCCCTCCCCCCCCCCCCCCCCCCCTCTCCATCTCTGGCTGTCTCTTTATCAGCAGTCGGGCAAGGAATAGATTTCTCCAGGGGGAGAGTGTGAATGTGAAGACGTCGTGGGTATTCAGTGAGAGTGAGGAAGAGGCCTCCTATCAGCGCTTGATTTGAGTGGTGCCGAGACGGCCAGCACAGAGATACACAAGGACAGCTACTCCATTAGAATGTCACCGAAATAAAAAGAGATAGACGAGCTGACAGGAGCTGTGTGTGTGTGTGTGTGTGTGTGTTTGTGTCTGTCTGTGTGTGCCCTGTGCCTGTACTTTGTATCAATGTAGTCTCTTGTGTATGTGTGTGTCTGTATATTTTACTATACAGAGAATGCCTATATTCTTGCAAGACTGTGTGTGTGTGTGTGTGTGTGTGTGTGTGTGTGTGTGTGTGTGTGTGTGTGTGTGTGTGTGTGTGTGTGTGTGTGTGTGTGTGTGTGTGTGTGTGTGTGTGTGTGTGTGTAAGAGAAGCTCTTTGGGCATAGGCTGAGTATGGTCTGCTACCCCCTGGAGTCCTGCCCTGGGACATGTGTCTCAGTGAAGCCTTGCAGACGCGTCCTCCATTAAAGTTATATAATGAGATCCTGGAGCAAGACAGCAGCGGAGAGAGACAAAGACAGAGAATGAGGAAATGAGAGGGAAGCACCTACTCTGATCAATTTTTATCAAGAGTGTGTGGTGTGTGTGTGTGTGTGTGTCTCTGCCGTGTAGGAGTGCATATAGCTCTAGTGCACAGCAAGTTCACATACCATATATTTGAGTGTGTGTATGTGAGTGTGTGTGTGTGTGTGTCTGTGTGTGTGTGTTTGTGTGTGAGACTATTCTCCAGTCTGAATGGGCTACTAATGAACACTAAGGAGTGGGGGTGGACTGCTATTTTAAACAAAGTGGATGCTTAAGGGGGCAGGCCACCTCTAAGTTGGAGAACAGTTGAACACTTCTACAACAGGATGTGTGACTGTGCGCGCGTGTGTGTGTGTGTGTGTGTGTGTGTGTGTGTGTGTGTGTGTGTGTGCTAACTAATGAGAACACAGAAGGCAACGACAGAAAAGACAGCATGAAAAGGGTAAAGAACATGATAGCTGTGGTCTGCCATCCTTTATGTGTATGTACATTTGTGGAGATGGGTGTCTATGAGGGGATGGCTTATATGATTTCATTTTGTGTGTGTTTGTGTGTGTGTGTGTGTGTGTGTGTGCACACGCCATAGCCCACCACATGGCGTGTGTGCGAGTCCTCTTTACCATGCTGACCCACAGTAGAGGATGACCTCTGACTGCCCACCTGGCATGGGCACAGCAGGGAATCAGACTGCACAACACTACATCACACACACACACACACACACACACACACACACCATCTGCTGGAATGCATCGCCCCTCTTTATCAGCTCCTGCACCACCACCCAACACACTATATCCCTCACATATAGTCTCTCTCTCTCACACACACACACACACACACACACACACACACACACACACACACACACACACACACACACACACACACACATACACACACACACACACACACACACAAATCTCACGTAAGCCCTCTTTCAAACCCTCCACCCCCACAGACATACATGCACTCACCCAAAAAGAGCCCAAAATACTGCCCAACGCCGGGACAAAATAATGTCAGTGACTGTGCTAATAAACCAGCAGCATCTGTTCCTCTGTAAAAAAGAGGAAATAATGTCTCGTGAAGTTAAACGTCGGTGACGGATGTGTTTGTGGCTGTTAATTACAGCTGTGCTAAACCTGGCCATTCCTTCCACACTGCTTCCCACTGCACAGTTGAGCTGCAGGCTTTTATTCCTCTCCTCTCAGTGGCGTTCGTGCCATCAGTGGGCACCGGCAGACGGCCCTGTTCTGAGGGGAAACCAGGTTCAACCAGAGTCTAGTCAATCCACCTCCTGACAGCTGAAAAGAGGAAGCAGACACCAGAGAGACACGGGACCTCACAAAGTGGATCAAGATCATATTATCACTCTTTCTTCCTCTCACTCCCTCTCCTGTTACA
>NC_137921.1:55879976-55882476 GCF_963457725.1 Sprattus sprattus | reverse complement strand
TGTGTGTGTGTGTGTGTGTGTGTGTGTGTGTGTGTGTGTGTTTGTGTGTGTTTCTATGTGTGTGAGTGTGTTTGTGTGTGGTTATGTGTGTGTGTGTGTGTGTCTGTTTCTATGTGTGTGAGTGTGTGTTTGGAGGGAGAGGCTGCCTTTATGTCCAGTTATTAGCCCTCCCAGTGTGAGGTGTCTCACCATTCCACCCGATGCATTAAACATTAACACCCTCACCCCGCCTTGCAGGAGCAAGCACACAGATCAGCGCTCTGGCCCCTCACTGAGACCCTGCAGTGTCCAGCAGCCCTAACACTGCATTACCAGACAGCCCTAATGGCGGACGCTTGGCTCCCACAGCTACACCACACACGATAGGAAGGACAGATTGAGAAAATGTGGTATTTTGTAAAAGCTTTGATGAGAAGAGAGCTAAAGTGTGGAGTCCTGTGGGCACACAGAGGCAGAATTTAACAAGTTATATAATATCCCCAACACCACAGTGGACTTCCATTATGAACTGGGAATATACAGCAGAAAAATGCTCCATTGCTTTCAACTCTAGGAGGGTTGTTTACCATTTCTAATGTTCTGATATTAAAACATGCTTTGACTAACTGCTCTGAGATTAAGTGATGGCCAATAGCTTCATATTAGGCCAAACAATATGTGGTATGCATGGTAAGGTAATGTTGCTCTGTCCAGCTGTGGAACAGGAAAGCTATACGAGGACAATTACTAAGCACATTGTTATGTTACAAAAAGAACAGGCAGGAAACTCAATATTTAACATTTAGCGCATGGCTGAACATCTATTGAAATGATCCAAGTGCTGGGAACATCCTGTTCTGATTATGTTGATGATTCAATTCTCTCGAAAGGTTAAGCAGTTAGTTCAGCTTTAATGCAATCAAAGGTAAACAATGGTTGCAAATAATCCCAGGCTTTTTTGACCTGTGCCTCGCTAACCTAATTAGATGTTTACGTCTGGGGATAAAACTAGACAACAACAGTCCAGCTGTGGGGGGCTCATCCTCCACTGCCCTCCCTCTGTTTCAGAGCCTTTGCTTACGTTCACCCGTTGATTTGGTTAGCTATCGCTTTTTGATTTCCTCCAGACACGGGGCGGTGGTGTGCCTGGTCGGTTCCCCCACAAAGACAGCGGCAGGATTAAAGCTCATTCATATCAGCCTTGCTGTGGCCAAGCCAGCCGGCTGCCAAGACAGGCTTAGAATGGTCGCACGCTTGAAATCATTTCTCGGCATGTTGAGGGATTTAAGCTGTCGGATTTAAAGGGGAGTACAGAATAAAACACACTCTCAAATACAAAAACTCTCGGCTCTCCCTACCTCGCCCTCACACGCATATAGTGCATGAGGCGTTACACACACTTCTAAGTACAGACAGGGCACTGAAGTGTGTGTAGTCATTTGGTGGGTTTTTTATCCCCAGCACCAGCTGAAAGCTTTATGAAAGGACGCCACAAGTGAGGCTATTTTCAGCGTGGTGCCGGAGCCTCAAACACACAGGGACTGAGTCAAACCTGCCGACAACAGCTCGCACACAAACCCAAGCCGGAACGGTCACTGCCCATGACTCAAAACACACACAAAAACAGCTAAGCCACAATGAGCTGAAGTCTGGGAATTCAAAACCAACGGCAATAATGAAAAATTAAAGTGGCATGCAGCTAAAACTCTCTCTCTCACACACGCACACAGTCAGACTGTGGTTTTTAAATCCTCTACATTACATTCTGATGCAACAAGCCTGTTTCACATATGACCCAAACATAAAGCCTGTTTCACATAATCCAAACATAAAGCCTGTTTCACATATGATCCAAACATAAAGCCTGTTTCACATATGATCCAAACATAAAGCCTGTTTCACATATGATCCAAACATAAAACCTGTTTCACATATGATCCAAACATAAACCCTCCTTCTGACCTCCAGTCATCCCACATTATTCTTCCTCATCCGAACACAATACCCTCCCCTAGAACCCCCTGTTTAAAAACTGTAATCCTCCACTCCGTACTGTTAGACACTGCCATTACACAGACCCAACCCCCCCCCTTTAAGCGCCCCCCCCCCCCCCCCCCCCCCCCTTACCAGGTATGTGCCACCGTGAAGCGCCGCCGGTGTCGGGTGCCCTTGTTGACCATGAGCTTGCGGAAGAAGCGCGGAGAGCTGCGGGGGGAGATCTTGGGTGAGGTGGCACGCTTGGCACCGGTGCCAGCCCCAGCCCCCGCCGCAGCACCAGCGCCCGTGCCCGTGCCCAGCCTGGGGGGCTCCAGCTCCAGGTGCATGTGCTCCTTAAAGGTGCGAATGCAGGGGTCCATCTCTCCATGACTCACTTCACCAGACGCCATGCTGACGGCTGTGAGATGCCAATGCCACCCCGCCTGGATGCCGCCACCACCGCCCGTCCGCCGGGATGACGCTGCCTGCGACTGACAGACTGACAGACCGACTGACCGCCGACTCGGCACCCGGGATCTGGTCT